>NC_073722.1:29838409-30438863 GCF_023634155.1 Falco peregrinus
AACATGAAGAAGTTTGTTTCATTGCTAAAAGTAGAATGGAAATCTGAAAACTGTATCTTGGCTATCTTAGTCTTTCTAAACCTGCCTTCTCCCACAGTGAATGCCGTAGAAGCCTGCTGAAATTTGTTTTAGTAAGTTTACAAAGAAGGAATAGTAATATATAAATATTTTTAACCATTAATTAAATCTTATCAAATGTCACCTTAAATAGAATCACATGCCTTATAATTAGTAAGAATCCTTTCTTAGAAACTGCAGTACCATACTGTAGATAGCTACAAATTATGCATTAATATCTCCCTATTTTAGGATCCTTCAATCAGTTTGAAAGTCCTAAAGGGATTTGTTTCTGACAGTTCTGTACCATTACATTATACTTATTTGCTGTTCTTTGTTCCCTGTTCTCCCAGAGGCTATTCCATACCACTACAAAATAGTTATTTTACCCTTCCCCCCCTGGCCCCGGTTTCTTGGGAAGTATATCTCAATCTTTAAACCAGCTGTACTTGCTTTAGAAGAAATAGCTGTATGAACTGACTGACTGGAGTCATATCACTTTACTAAGCAATATACTAAATATTCTCATCTAACTCTGGTATTGCTTTCTTCTTTTGCATAGACTAGATGATTTGCACATTTATGAACTATTAAGCATCTTCTGTACACTCCCCTCAGGAGGCTCAATAAAGACATGAAATTATTTCTACCTAGGTCATATTTATTAATTTCAATCTCTGCATAAGATTTACATTTTTACTGCAATGCAGGAGGGAGAAATGAAACCAGGGTTAAAGGGGAGCATAAATCATTAGGTTTCACCAGTTTATATTATCCCCCCTTACCACTCTCGAGGCTCAGAAAATTTATTTTATCTTCCTGTAATCACCTTCATGGATGCAGTTGGTAAAAGACAAAATAAACAAACATAAAGTCATGCTTTGCATACTACATCTAGTATAAAATAAACATGAAAGCTTCATTGAAGTTACTCATTGAAATACTGCTACTGCTGCAAGAGGTTGAGGGGTAGCTCATTTGAGTGTGATGTGGGAGATCTGGTGTCAGTTGGATTGAATTCTCTCCATAGGCATGCAGATTCAGACCTTTGCTTCTGGAAGGAAGAATCCTTCCTTGACACATTCATTAGAGAAGACCAGGCAATGTTAACTGAAAGCACAGCCAGAGAAAGAAATTTGCAATGTAAAGTTTATTTAAAAAAAAAAAAAAAAAAAAAAAAGAAAAAATTGCAGCCAGCCTGTATTCACAAAAATTAAAGCCAAATCTGTAACTAAGGTAAAAAGATAGAAACAACACTTTCTGTGGTGTTCAGTGGGAAACTGTACACAATGATTTGCAAGGTCACTGTAGCAATACTGTATTTTGTAGAAAGCAACAAGAGGGGTGTTGTTGGGGGGTGATTTTTAACATTTGATCTTTCTCCCCAAAAATGTACTTTTTACATACTACAATTGATGGAAATTCCAACTTAACGGCTGTTTTGGAATCTGGGTTGGGTTTGGTTTTTTTCAAACAGGCAAACAAAAAGAGTGTGTGACCCAGGCAGCTAAGGAATAAACTCTTTCTGCTTCTTAGATTTTCCTTCTTGAGAAGGGTTTGTTCTTGATCTGCAGTTATGCCAAGATGGATAATTTATTTCACAGCTAGAAAGAACTGGAGGGTTTTATTTAACATTTAGCTCTAAAATGCTGCATTAATTGTGTTGTTCTTTTCAGCATAGATGCTTTGCTAGCATTTTAGGATTTGTTAATATTTTCAAACTTCTTGGGAAAAAATAACAACCTTGTTGATAACCAGAAAATTGCCATTTACTCCATAATGGAAATACCTGAGGTTTTATTTAAGACTTGTTATTCCCTTTAATATGAAGGTTTTAAACACACCTTAATAAGAAGCCCTTTTGAACAGTAATTGGAAACTGCTACCATTACAAGTACTTTATTTCTACCACCAAAACAGCTGTATGCTGTCCTGAGTGACAATAACCTCTACTGAATTTAACTCCATAGACAGGTAAAACTTCAGCTACATCAGCAGCTGAAGATGTGGCCAGTTACAAAAGCAGTTTCATCTTGCCATGCAAAATATAGGTTAAATATTCAAACTAGCATGTAATTTAATCCAGTAAATGTAGAATTAGCCTATCAGAGAAAGTACACTGGCAAATGGGCAACCAGTTGAACATGTTATATTTTAATTTGCAGAGACAAAAATGACAAGCAATTTATTTACATAAAACTGTACAAAAGCAAATTAAATTATGTAAATATTTCATAAATAGAGGTGGACTAGCGTTTAATACATTTTCCCATGTTTAGCATAGTTGCGTGCATAGTGACTCATAATAAACAATGATAAATTGTTCTCTGCTTCACTATCAACATCCAAGTTGCAGAACAATAGTCAATGATTAATATTACAAACAGATCGTACCACACTAAATGCAAGTGCTTTAAAATTTAGGAAAAATTTGTCTGAAAGCATACCCCAGGTAGCTGGTGAACATTGTCGTCTTTGTGTTTATGCTCTTCAGTCAGTAATACAACTTAACTGATGGACTTTCAGTCCTGTTATTTCATCTGCTTCATTCCTTAAGGAAACACTGTGTATATATCACCAATGAAACAAATGGAAGAATATGTCATTGTTCAAGTTCCTTACAAGTGTTTGGTGATGGCTGGGTTTATGGCAAGTTTTTTATTCATATTCTTTATTTTCCTGCTCGACAACTTCCTAGGGTAGCCTTTCAGCCAATTATTTCAGTCCCATTTAAGTTCTTCCCCCACATAAAAATAATATTTAACTTTTTTTTTTTTTCCTGAAACTCAGGCAGCAGGCCAGTCAGAAACCATATTGAATAAGTATAGTGGATCTGAGATCCAGAATGAGCATTAGATTTTAGACCAAAGCTATTGAATTTTCTAATACATATAAAGTTATATATTAACGCATCAATCTATAAAGGTGCCCTAATGTAAAATACATGCAAAGCTCATTTGAGTTTTCCATGGAAAGAAATAAAATAATGACTTCTATACTGAAATGTGAGGATGGCTAAAAGCAATTAAAAATAAAAATGTCAATTTTCCTGGCAATGTGAACTGGCGACACCTTGCTACGTAACTATAATATAGACTGATCAAAGTTTTCCAGGCAGCAGAATTAAAAAGAAATGAAAAAAAAAACCCCAAACCCCACACAAATAGTAATAAAAAAAAATCCTCAAGACCTATTTAAACCACAGCCTTGTGTTAATAATGCTTAAGACTGGTCCATTAACTGAGTTTGGCAAAAGGCTTCTTTTTAAATATATTATTTATAATTCCTCAGAAAATAAACAGGTAAATATACAGGTTCAAAAAAGTTGGGAATAGCCCCTTATCCCTCAGTGTCCAAACCCAACTACCATTTTACCATAATAATAGGTATAAAAGGCACAGTTGCATATTTTGCATTCACCCTAATTATTTTTTATCATTTTATTAGTTTATTTTTATACAAAAGCACTCTATTTATGGAGTGGCACCAGATTTAACCTATTTTAAATCAAGAGCAAAAATACAAACACAAAATATATCTTTGTGTCATGCCAGGTCAGAAGAGTAATCAGCATATTAATAGTGGCTAGTTCCACTACAATTAATGTGAGTACTTGAAGTAGATAGAATTTTGTAAAAAATTTTTCACACCCATTTCAGATCTAAGGAGATGCACACAAGTAAGGTATCTAATGACTGGTTTATGTGGTGCAAAAATTGGTGAGTGACTGCTGATCCATTTAATCTGAAGGTCTTCTATGACCTGTATTATTAGCCTTGTAGAAAAAGTGTCTAAGAATATATAGAACCAAGCTACCTAATTTATTTTTGTGTGTGTAATATTAAATAAAATCTTATTAAAGGAAAGTCGGTTGAACATTTGTGTTATGCAATTGTGTATTCTGTTGAAACGTGCAAGAAAAATGTGTATACATTACATAAGCATTTTTAGAAGCATTTTTAAACAGGTACTTACAGATTATACAAAGCAGTAACTGCTGTATGCAGTCTCATAACAAAGTACTAGTTTGCATCTCTCCATATTACTTAAATAATTAAACAGAAAGATGTTCAATCATTATTAATCCTTGATTTTAATATTTTCTTTCTAAAATGTGCCCATTCATCGTAACTGCTATAAACAAACTAATGTTACTCGAAGGAAGTAAACCCAAGAGAGGAGAATGAAATGGCCAATAATGGCACATCCCGCTATATGGAGAAGTGAATTGAAAAGATAAAGGTGATGAGTTGTATTGATTTACCAACCTCTACTTTAGGCTGTCTAAGGTTATTTCAATGCAGTTCTTCAAAGCAAGAAACTACCCAAAGCTACATTGTGACTACAGTGTACTAGAGAGCCATCTAGCCATGCCTTAATGCCAGGTTACACATCCAGGGATTTTAACGCTTTTCCCCTTGAGCCGTCCTTGCTGTGTTGTTCGATTGTCAATTTCATCGGAATGTTTGAGCTCAGTCTGTCATTATTACTATATCATCAGCTACAAAGCAACTGGTTGAAGTTCTCCGTGTTTTGTTGCTTTTATTGCACAAAAACCTGTTTCATTTCCTCTTCCTTTCAAGAAGCGCTGACCATGAGAATCGTTATAGCCCAGAGCTCTTGCATATCTTGGACTCCTTCTGACTCACCTTGACCTGCTAGGTAAGTATTGTACCGCTTTCAAACCATTTTCTATCTAGCCTAAATGTTCAGTCTTGGCATCATTTAGTATTGCACTTCTCTTGGTATTAAACACTTGTGTTTCAAGAAAACCTTCATTTATATTTTTTACATAATTGAAGCAATTAATAATCTGCAACGCTGATGACAAAAGGCTTACACTCTGCAAAGGTTTTGTATTTGATTTGTAATACTCTCTTGTCACTACATCATCCTATCGTCCATCCTTTCCACCCCACCAAGCATTCTCATTAATGCAGGCTTCTACTACTACTATTAGTTATTCATTTTGATCTTAAAAATTCCCTGGAACTGGCATATGCAGCATATCATATGCAGCATCTGCTGCAACATATCATGTCATTACAAAAAACCCCACATTAGTTCCTTTGGGCATTCAACTGAACCGCAATGGAGAAAAAAAAAAAAAAAATTGTCATCTGGATTTGTGAACCATGCTGCTGTACAAAATGTAACTGAAGGTGTGTTATGAGTACATGTGTGTGTATTTGCAAATATGTTAGTTTCCTAAGCCAAGCCCCAACACTTAGCAGTTCCCCTGATCCATTGTGTGATCTTTGGCCTTTTTGTTATTACGATCTTCCCAGCTAGATGTTAGTCTTGCCCAAAATAATGATTTCAACAGTTTATCATCACTATCCTACAGTATATATGTTACTAATTGTGTTTATGTTGAAGTCGTCATTACAGAGAAGGAGAGAAAGAGACACAGCAAGAACATGTTTGTTCTATGGATAAAACAGAACTGGAGTTCATGAATCATAGGAAAGTATGCCATATTTTTGACTGCAGTCTCAGGCCGAATGTGTTTCTGGTTGCTTCCAGCCTCAGATGAGGGGTGAGAATATTAAAGCTGTGGTCTTCACAAAGTGCCTATTAATGATTATTCCTTTATATTTATCTCTATATCTGAATGGTTTCTGAAGGATTGTCCCTGGCAGGGATCAGCAATGTTCAGATGATATGTTTTGAATACATTTTTCCTGACCTGTTATCTTCAACAAGCCAGACGACAATCAAACAAAATGAGTGGCTTAACTCATGCTTCTGCAGAGCACAAACACCAGTGTGTTGTGTTCTTTATAATCAAGCTCATTACTATGGGAGGAATTTGCAACCATAGATTAAGGAAAGTATAAAAATCAGTGAGGGGAATTAGACATGCAAGTAACAACGTTTTCTACATTGTACAGTATAGTCAGACAGACAGTATAATTAAATGCCTGCTGTGGAGGCAGAAGTGGCGGGCAGATCTTTTGTCTCTTTGGTGGCCCCCTTTTTTTTGTTTCTTATTTTCTATTAAAATTGTTTTGATTTTAAGACTTTTGCCCCTTTTCTTTCTTACAATATGAAAGGACTTTGTTGCTGCTTTTTAGCCTACAGGTAAACTTCTCTTCTAGTTAGAGTATTGACAGGAGATGGCTTGTATTCCCCTGTCTGTGTAAGGGGGATATCCTCTGGATTGCCTTCTTCATTTTTGCTGAAACTGGCTGCACTGAAGGTCTCATAGGATGAGGTCAACTTTTTGTTAAGGAGGTTTCTGTTGCGATCACCCATGAGGGAGGCTTCTCCATTGGCCAGCTTTTCTTGACTGCCCCGTTCATCAACAGGCATGAAAGTGGAGAGTTTTGGCTGGCTCTTCTGCTTTCTTTCAGGAGAAGTGCGAACTGGCATCCAGCAGGAGTCCGAGTGGCCGTATTCATCACACTCTCGGGTACATTTCCCTGTCAGGGCTACATCTGGTAGAGGCCTTGAATCTGAAAGTAAAATAGAGTTGTCTTTACAAATTAGTAGTATTACAATGACTTCCAGTGAAACTGAGAATCCATAAATTCACAAAAGGTATTTTTAAAGATCTCGGTAAGAATGTTGCAATAAATTCCTTGGTATTTTTTTTTTTTTTTACATTGTATGTGCCTATAGGCAACAACTATAGCTCCTCAACCTCAAAAATTGAAAAATAAGATTATTAAGCCACTTCCTGTGCTTGTAAATCAATCTCAAAAGCATTTACCATTATATAATGAATGATTTTTGATGTCTGAGTCAACCAAGCACTTGATTCTATACTTTCAATTTTCATGAAATTATTAAAAATACCTTTCTTTGAATTTTTTTGTTAAAAATGCTTTGAATTTATGTGACAGGAACCTGAGGCCTTGCACCCTGCCAAATACTTGTGAACATGCTTAATGCCCTGCAAGTGACCAGCTCTATTATGACAAAGAGACTAAATTTGCACATAATGTAAACCTCTGCTTGTTTTTCGGAGGATCAAGCATTCATTGTTAGTATGCAATACGCTACATGAATTGTACAATCAATAATTAGGAGGAGCATACAAACCCCCTGCTATTCGTTATAAACTTAATCTAACATGTACGGGTAAAGCTGTCCTGTGTGTTGTGTTTGGAGGGACAGGAAGAATCTGAGTGCTGCCCAAGCAGATACACTAATGTTTTACATGTGCCTTGCATTAGAAAGCGTCCTTTTCCACATCACTGTGTCCAAGCTTTCTGCCTACTGTACTTGTAAGAGCTTTCACTGAAAACTAGCAAAGGTCAAGGGACTGCAGGATTGACTCCTACCAGACAAAAACACAGGTAGTTTTTAATATTTGTATTTTGATATTTGCATTTCAACTGAATTAAAAAGCTACCTGAAGTGTTTAAAGCACTGGGTAAGATTCTGAAACCTGGCTTTTATTCAGTTATTATTCAGGTATACTGCACTTTATGGTCTCTACAAGCTTCCCACAAAGTAACAACATGATACTCAAACCATTAAAGCTGACAAAGAAATCAACAAGTAATTTAATTGTAAAGAATATGCATATTATTTATTAGTAACAGTTGTCAACGTTCTTATAGAATCTACCACATGTACTCTGAATCGTATTTCAGTATGTCACTGCTTTTAATGAGGAAAACAGCACTGATGTTTAGATAACTCACTCTGCAGCTGAGATATGTAAGGCTGGGAGGAGGGAACAGGATGTTTCACCACCACCACCACTCCCTCCCTCCCTCCCAGTTGTACCCTTTAAGGCTTTTGCACTTAGACTCAGCCATGATTCTCACATTTTTTTCAGTGAGGAATTCAAAGGCTATGGACAGTTATTAGCCTATCAGTTTTCAAATGACTCTGTTCTGGAGACATAGACAGAAGATAGGGACTGCAATAGGAAAATCCTCTATTTGTCACCTAAATCTAATATTATTCTGGCACTCCCTAAAGGTAAGAAGCATAATTAACTGCTGAGTTGCATGTGATGTGCTTCGATTTTCAACAGAAAACCCTTCTTCATATTTTGACAACAGGGCAAATCCTCTTCCCATCTAAATCTCAATAAACTCCTTAAACAGCAGTTTATTTCCAAACAATGACCATTAAACATTATGCTTGCTACTAGTATTTCTGTTACTTTGGCAGACTATTAGCAAAGGCTAATCAAAGCAATATGTCTGACCTTTATTTAAAACAAAGGAATATGTCTGTATTGAAAAGGATTTTTTTGTTGTTGTTGTTGTTTGAGTGGTTTTTTTCCCAGATTGAAACAACTAATGTCTCATTATATCTGATGGGGTTTTTTTTAGTGCAAACATATCTTGAATCAGCATTAATTGGGTTGATATAAATCCTTCCCTTGCTAGCAGTCCTTGAATCATGCACTTCACCATTTTGCATTGTAGTGCATCCCCTGTTCACTTCTGGACAAATATTAGGATTCTTCCTTATAAAACGTGAGGATTCCCTGCACAGTTCAGCCTTATAGTGCTGCTTTATGAAGCAACGTCTAAGTCAGTAGGTGGCTGACTCTCCCTGTTGCATTAGGTGATAAACTTCATCTTTACACCCACAAAAGAGCTCAGGGAGACACTGGCAAGGTAATACAGCCCAAATAGTACCTTGACAGACTATTCCCAGGCCCATCAGAGAGGCCATCGGCCCATCAAAGACCAATTTGGAGGTATGCCTAGGTATGTAGGACACCTTATGGGATATGGGAGGCGGGGGGAAGCAGGCTGGGAAAGCATAGGACTTATTCAGTGATGTTTAGGGGAGGAACCAAATGGAGAACAAGTGAGGGTTTTGAGTCATTTTGGGAGGAACAAGAGTGAGAAAATAGATAAGGGTATTAAAGGGCCAGTCACATGTAAATAGTTTGCTGGTTATTAAGTTTGTCTGGTTGTGTCCTGTGCCTGATCAGCACTGTCCTGTCTTCTTAGTAAATTCCTTTCTAACTCTTTCCTGGGTATGGGTTCTCTATTATGTGCATATGTGTGTGCACATATGTGTGTGTCCACTCTCATGTAGTGGACTAGTGGACTCTTTTCCGGCCAAAGGGAGGAACAGAATGAGGCCACTGATGCTGTCTGTGTATGTGTGATTGCACTGAGTGTGATCTGTGTGGCCAACTGGATGCATTTGGTGTATGTGTGTGCCTACCAGGAATACATCTTCATCTTTGCTGCTGGTTGGACCTGCAGACATGGAGCAGGAGCAGCAGCAGCAGCAGCCTCATCTACCTCCAGCTGTCAGATCTGGTGCAATATATCTTCATCTAAAATACCCTTCAATTAATATTTGGCACGCGCAAGCCTTCTACTCCATTGCTTTCTTGCATCTGTTTTAAGACCTTGATGCAGTACAGCATGTAAGCACACATTTAATTTAACATGTTTTGAAATCTGTTGTATTTTAACTGCTCTTCTGTCTAAAAGATGGACATAATTTCAGTGTTTGGCAGAGGGGAGATGTGCAGGAAGATGTTTGTATGTGTGTTATATCAGAAGATGGGTAAAACATCTGGTGCTGTCAGGACTAAACTAGTACCTAAACCAGTCAGTTAAGGAAAACTTGGGTACTTTCTATACACTGCAGTAGATCACAGAGATTTAACCTTCATTTTGAATCAACTGCCACACCGCTTCAGCTACAAAGTAATTAACGGTATTTTGCTAATTCCCTGAACAGACTGACCCTTTTTTGCAGAGCAGTGACTTTACGTTCGTTTTTTTGCATTATCTGGTCCATGGAGTTGTGAACAACCTCTGAATTGGGGGGGGAGGGGGGAGTTGTCTTCTAGCATAATTTACTTTCAAATATACCTATCTCTAAGTGACATGCTCTTTTAAGTACTTCTCAGCTTAAAAGTTAAATACTTTAGAAGCAACCACAATGCTAGCTGACAAGCCTAACTGAATATGACACAGCAAAGAATTTGTCAGTACAATTGGCACATCATCACGGAAGAGGACAACAGATTTATACACAAGTTATATATCTGGAAACTGACTCAAATAAGTACTTAAAATGCCAGTTATTAACAAAAAAATTTTATCACAATGTGAATTAGTGAGAAAGTAAACCTGGAAGGATAATATTCCTTGTCATACAAAAAATCTGTAGATCTGGGTTTAGGTTTTAACTGTTTATACAGACTACTCAAATTTAAGCTTTTAATTGCATGAAATTATCTTCAGAGTTACAATGGAACATGTAATGTATGTTATTTTCAAACATATCCTCTTACAGTGTCTCTACATCAGAACTAGGTATTGCTTGGCTATTTACAAAGCCATTGTAAACCCACTCCTTAAAATGAAGACATTTAGACAAATTTTTATGTATACATATAAATGGAGACTTCAAAAGTGAATATTTATAAAGCAGATTTCAGTTGCAACTGCTAAGACTTCAACTTAAAAAAAAATTGGAGAAAACTAATTTACAGGGTCTTACAATCTAACGTTCTCATTGCATCTGATATAAGCTTTCACCACCAATTTCTGAAGTTAGCTAATAAGTATAATTTTTTAAAAATAATGAATTTTATCATTAATCAAACAGATCTTTACAAATTTATGGATAATTTCTGAGACAGTAATACCTTATGTTTTCCATAAGACTTTGTACAAAAGCATGCAAATAAATGAAGTTTATTATTTATGTGCTTATGTTTCTGCTAATTGTAGTGAACTGTTGTTTTAGGGCTAGAAGGCTTACTAGTTATCAAAAAAGGAAGGCATCTACCATGGCAGTGTGGAGAGGGGAAATATTATGTTCTATATCCAGTTTAAAGCTAAAAAAGTTAGCAACCAAAATATTCCACCTAAGTAGTTTTTCATTATTTTCTCTCCTCCCCTTCCTTACCAAAGGTCAGTATTTTTCATCAAGTACTCAGTAAGCATTATCAACAAGTCAACAAGTACATGTTACAAGTTATGTGCTTTTTTATATGCACATATTGCAGTAATATGATCAATGATGCACATTCGCTCTGCTCTGCACATTTTTTAACAACTGTTCTCATACAATATATTTTGTAGAAACACAGCATTATCATTTAGTTATTACATTGTCCTAGCCTATAGTCTCTTTTATAGAAAGATGCAAGGAGATTTCATTTTCTCAACTTTTTTAAACCACACACAAAGCCTATGGCAACAACGGACTTTAAATGTACTTAAGTAGTCAAAAGCTCTGTTCCGTTTGTCCCTGCAGCTGTAAAACCCTCTGAAGCAACACTGACACCCAAGCTAGATTCAGTAATTTTAACATTCCCAGAGAGAATGCTGTGCTCAGAAAACATTCCTCGCTGTAGACCTTTTCTTGGAGGAGTACATGACCACAGTAGCCATACAGTACTACAGCAGTGCAACAGTACTTGTGTAAACCATGCAGCCTGGTCCACAGGATCTGAGGAGTCATTGGCAGATGATTTTTAAATAGTATCTATGACAAATCAATGACTACATGCAGGTTTTGCTGCCTTTACCCTTTGATGGATCCGTAACATCCCTGCATGGTTCCAGTTATGGAGGACCTGTAAAGAATGCCTTTGCAGTAGTTCCAGGCTACCGTGAGAAAGGAAAAAGGAAAAGGAACTTTCATACAGTAACGATGGAAACTGTGGTTTGGATGAGCCACTTTTCATTCCATCTTTTCCTGCACTCTGTATACACATATACTATATTCAGAGGACCATCCAAATTCAAGGGAAATACCAGTAAGGCTATGTAATTAAACAGGTCCATTTACACAGCTTTTATATTAAATGGTTGTCTATTTTATGAGCTGTGTGATTGGAGACAGAATAGCCCTCTTAAAGCATAACAAGTATTGACTATATGATCAGAGAACAATAATGCAGAAAACAGCTGAGAGGGTATATATTGTAGAAAATCACTGTTAAAGGGGGAAAAAAAGTTAAGCTATAGTGATACACAGCTACAGCAGTACTGTCTGAAATTCCTGCTTCCTAATTACAGTAATTGAAGAACTGCACCCCAGTTAGTGCTGTGGCATATTCTGACATGCCAAGATAGTATTAAAATACTTAAACATGTTTGAAGGCATCAGCAATTTCTTTCTGTGCACCTAAGGCTAAATACAGTTAAACAGCAATTGAACATATCTCAAGAAGCATTTAGTGCCCCAAGGCTTGGACTGCTGTCATTCTGAATGCAACATTATCGTGTACTGCAGAGATAGTGCATGCCATCTCTAAAACAGTCCTAACGAATAAAGTCAAACACAAATCCACTGTTTGAGATATGCCAACTGCACTGAAGTAATGAATATATTAATTGCTTTTGGACCAGAATAATTGAATGTATATCATGCCCAATTCTGAAACTATTTTCAATGCTTAAGAAAATACTTCAGAGTACAGAAAGGCTTACCTGTACATTGATCAAATGATTAATACTGTGAGATGAGGTATGACAGAAGGGTATACAATAATGGATTCTGAACCTTTTTATTCTTTCATTATGCAAGGAAAAAAAGACATGGAATGAAAGCGAGAATTTTCAATACTTGAAAAATAGTAAAATAAAATTATCCTTTAAACAATTCCAAAGAACAGCAATACTTACTGCTGTAGTGTGTCAGAATTTGAAGTACTTAGCTGGTTTCAAAAGAGACCAGAGTGGAATTTCCAAAGCAAACAGGAGATACTATATAGTCCTCTACCACTTATACTAATAAAAATAAACCAAGAAAACAAAACAACACCATAAGAAAATAGGAATGGGTAACTGATTATTTACATTTGTAAAAAGCTCGTGCTAGATGAATGAAAGTGAGTTAGCCAGGAGAGAAGGCAGCTGAGGGAGAAAACAACACTTTTTATGTACCTAAAAGGCTATAGTAAAGGAAGAGTGAGAACGATCTGTTTTCCATGCCCATTGTGGAAAGGACCAAAAGTAATGGCTTGATTGCAACAATGACAAATCAGGCTAGAAGTCAGAAACAATCTTTGAGGATAAATGTAGTGATGAAAGATTACAGACCCTCCACCTCTGGGAGGATTTTATGAATATCTAGAAAAATGTCTCCCAAGGCTAACATAAACATGGCTAATCCTACCTTGCTTTACCAAGGATGCATTAAATGACCTCTAAAGATTCCTTTCAGCTCTGCAATTCTGTTAATATGATTACTAACATTTATGTACTTCAGCCTCAATCCAATCCTTAACCATTTCTGGGTTAAGATTCTTGACTTATTTGATAATAAATTAAGCTTAGAAGTTGGGCTTAGGTTCAGCTAAAAGTCCATTTGAGAATAACATCCTCCTTAAAATTTTATGTTAATAGAATTATCCCCCCCCCCCCAAAAAAAAAAAAGGGTTGGATTATGTAAGACAGGTGTTAGTCAAAGGAATACAGAAACAAAAAGCCAGTAACACTAAAAAATCCCCACTCTCAAGTTCCAACATGACAATCTAACATTTATAAAATCTTCTTGCCTGAGTCCCATTCCATTCATTCCATTTTACAGTTTCATCAAAAAGTTAAAGACTGAATACTGCTTCTAACTGTAATGGTACAAAAGAAATCATGCCTCTGAAGTCTGTTAAACCTGAAAGTGGTATGAAAGGCTCTGTAAAGCAGAAAATTTCGACAGTGTTTCCTTGTATGAAACTTTGGGGTTTTTCACCCTTGCATAATACCTGCCTCTGTTTTAGGGCATAAAAGAGTCAAATAAGATAAATAATGTATAAGATTTTTATGCATTTCCCTTGTTTAATTAAACAGACCATACCAGACTACATAGCTACTTAACATGACTCAGACATGTAACCAAAGAAGTATTACCCAAGCAATAAAATTCTTGGCTTAAATTCCACAGTCATTTCTATCACACTTGCCTCCAGCAGGTTAAGGTACAATACTCTTTAATTGTCTATCTAATTATAGAATAACTCCATAAAAAAGTTTCATACCTAAATTAATGTTTGTACTAGCTCTGTATATTGCACCTGTGATCTTCGAGGAATCATCAATATCTCACAATTGACTTAAAGTTTGTTTATATCAAAACCAGACCTATGGTGTTGGTTTTACACTAAAAAAATAGTTGTACTCTTCCAGGCCCGAGTCATATTAATCATCTTGTTTTCAATGGAGAGCCATAACAGAGGTTGCATACACTATTATGTGTAAGCGAAATAAAATTGAACAGACAATTCTAGACAAATACTAATTTAAAACACTGATTACATTATAATATAAAAAGGAAGCACATTAGAAACATCTGTCTTTCTCTTATGTTGTATTTATCCTGTAGTTCAGACTTTATTTTTTTATTTTGGTTCACAGGACCAATTGTATATATATCATGAGGACTAATAAGTATCAGCTTATGTGCTACCAGTGGCAAGTGCTGGACTAAGTATACAATGCTGAACTAAAATTTCCTAGATTTTAATTTTCTAGATTTAAATGTAATTGCTACAAGAGTCCTTGTAATCCTGTTAAATCCTTTGATAGCCTGATTTACTTCTATCACTGAAATGGCAACATATCCTTCAGAAAAGTAAGACTTCATGGCTTCCTGAAGTAGCATAGACAACATGATGTAGGAAACAGCTAAGCTTTCTAATTGTTCTGCCAATCTGATGCTAAAGCATTAATCTGTCACTGTGTAAAATTACATACCTTTATTTTTTTCAGTAAAACGTGTCACTGCTTAACAAACTCTAAGCTGAAACAATTTGTGAAGCAATTAGAATGTCAGCTCTCCTAAAGATGACTTAAGAAAAGTCTGAATCAGGGCTCAAAAGTCAACATAATTTCCTTGATACTCATGCCAAATTGATGGAACTGCAGGAGCTCTAACAGAACAGAGTAGCTAGCAGCCATTATTAGCTCATCTCAGCTGTATACTGTGCCTCCCTTTTATTTTATGTCTTCACAATAAGGATTTAATATTTTTTTTTTTTTATCAGGAATGGACACCAGGTAGGAAAACTAGTGCTTTTGCCACAGAAAAGAAAACAAGATTACGTGATTTCCCCTCATCTCCCTCCAATTTATGCTCATCTCATTCAAAAGGCAACTTATTTTTTGAGATACTACAAGTAATGTTTTCTAGCTCGTACTCAATTCATTACTTCCATTTAGAAACTAAAAGCAAAATCCCAAAATATGTTCAATGTCATTAAATCTCATGGATATCTCACAAGGATCTGAGAGGCTATCTGGAATCAGTAATGAATGGTGAATATATAGAAGTCAGTGACTTGACAGAGCTGCAAGCTGTTTTGTAAGCTTGTTGTTTGTTGAAGTGATGCCAAAATGCACTAGATACAACTGATGTTTAGGTTCAAAGAGTGACTGGTTAAATAGACATAACCGCCACACACATGGCTACTTAACTGTGTATCGTAAGTAACGGGGTGGGGGGAGGGCAATGAACAAACAACAAAACTGAACCACTTGTGGCTATGGACAAGAACTCAAACTAAAATAAAAGTTCTGGTTGAATGCTTCTGTGCTTAAGAATTGGCTTTAAGGGAGAATACTGATTTCTCTTTCACACCTTTCAGTGAGTTACTTTTTTCTTGCAGAATTATTCTGCCACAACATAGTAAACTTGAACTGATTATCTTGATAGAACCACTGCATTCCTGAAAATGAAATACTTTATACAGTTCTACTTCATGCAGCAACATGTTGCTGGATTCTGGATCTTATTTCATTGCTGCATATAAAGAATAAAATATTATATAATAACTTATTAAATAGTAGTACTGCTTTCAGAAAAAGGGAATTACTCATGTTCCCAAGGAATTTTCTGTGTGACTCCCATAATGTTTATTTTTTTACAAGTCATAGACTCTCAAAGGTTAAACTTCAACAGTAACTGTAAAATGTGCTAAAACTCTATTATTTTTTTATTATGTTATTTTCAAATGGAGGGAAGAATAAAGTTCTCCGTGCTCTGCATGCAAATGATCATCTAAATAATGCAGAGCTCAGCAAGAAGCAGAAACAAAAACAAATAACTTGTGACTACTTGTCCTTTTAGTAGCTGTCAAGAGGAAGTTGTGTTGTATGAAGAAATGTAGCAGTCATGTGAAGTACCCATTTAACCTTTTATGTTCACATAAAGGGAGCCTTATCCCACACAATGGAAACAAATACTTATCTGTTCATGTCATACATGTTTCTCTCACAAATAAACTTATGAATTTGTAATTTTACTTACTTAATCATACTAGCAAGGTCTGGGATACAGAACCAAATTTAATTCAATTCAGTGAATTGAAAGGAACAAAGAATACATTTTCATTCCTTTAGTAGAATATCTACGTCACCAGATCTAAACAAATATTAAAATAGAAATAAAAGACTTTTCAAGATTATTGTATTAATGTACATTTTTTCCTGTTTGTATAAGTATACTCCAGAAGAAATGGGTTAAATGTTATAAAATATAGTGTTCATCTTCACTAATCATGAAGCATAGCAGAAGTATAAAATCATACAGCTCAGGAGTAAATGGTAATACTTCCACCTTTCACAGAGAAAGGACATGATTCACTGATCAACTAGTTCCAGACTCTTGTCTTTTGTTCCATGTCAGTGGCATAAGCCACAGTGTCACTCCAGTCTTTAGACGATTTATTTTGGAATCCTTAACTTTTCCTAAGAGGTAAAATCTACCCTGAAATTAATCCACATAAGTAAGTTTGTACTTCTGTTACAAGTACTGCTGCTTTCTCATTGAGCTGATGCAGGGGAGGGGGAGTGTTGGGAGCCTTTTTTGCTGTTGTTGTTTTTATAGTAAGTATGTGGAAGCCTTCACACCTCAAAAACTGGAGAGACAAACAGAAAAAGATAATGAATCTCTCAGTGTGATTTATGTCCTGCTCAAAGGGATTCTTTTTAATTTTTTTTATTGATTTTTCAGCTGTGTGTGCAGATTACAGCTAGTGAATTAATTACAAACATCAGCTTGGAATGGTTACATACTTATGACAGATTCATCTGGGTTACAGTCCATTAGTAATTAAGTATTAAGCAGAGCACTAATTCCCCTTGTGCATGTACAGTAGATAGACTGTAATCATACACATGAATCATAGGGATGTTGTACTAAAAGAGATTAGAGTATCAGTGTTTATCTCACTATAGAATGGAAAAGTATAATGATAATTTTATTTATTTTATCCTAATTGAAAATATAGAAGTCTGAGGGAAACAGAACAGAGAAGAAAAACATAATCAGGATTTACTTGTAAAGTCTAAGGCTGACAGAAATAGCAGTCTCAATTTTTCTTGTGGGAGGGGGAATCTAATGGATAATGTGATGTGTATCAAAATTTTTTGACCCTTGCCCTTGACACTAAGTATCCTACAGTGTTTCATTCACTCAATAGTTATAGGAGGTAAAGTAGAATTCTTACCTTACAAATAGAACTGCTAGTTGAACAAGCTTGGACTTGAACAGGTGTCTAAGCATACTAGTCAGGAGCTATGACTCGCCCCTGAGATAAAGATAGTGGGTTATTGTTTGCTTTCCCAGCTACTAGGTAACATTTTCTTCAGATTTCCTAAGCCACACAATTGAGTGGATAGTCGAGCATATCCTTCTACAGATTTCTTGAGATATTCCTTCAAAATATGTGAAATATTTCCTAGCCCCAAAGTAAAATTAGAAATATTTTTGTCAGAAGTGACTCCAGTGGAAGTGCGCTTTAATAAACCAGTTCTCTTCATTGAAGAATGTTTAACATTGCAATTTTTCTGCTCTTGCAAAGTGTGTAACCAGACCCCAAAAATCTTAAATCTCAGAAAATATCCCATTATTTTTAATTTGTGACATTTCCAGATTTCTTAAGAAGTACAGTACATACAGTTTGGACTACTGCTTCATAGCCAACATCTACTTTTTCAAGAATAAATCAGATTATAATCTCCATCATTTCACTCATTTGAATATCAGGAATTCTCTTACATTATTAGTTTATGCTTTCACTCAGACTTCAATAAAAATGACAAAATATTTGAAACTGGGCAATGTTAAGCTTGCTCCACTTGCAGTGTATGAATGAATTCTTGACAATAGGTAGGAAAAACCCTTTACTTATATCCGTTAAGGTAGCATAAAGCCCAGTCAAACAAAGATCTTTGTTTTTAAAGAGTACATATACCAAAGAAAATGAAGATATTAGTGTGTAAAATGTATTGGCTGCAATATAGGAAGAAAAATTAAACCTCTTGATTATCCCCAGTGTAAATCTACAGAGTAATTTCTGTTCATCTTCCCAATATCAGTCACAGTAGTCATAATCACTTAGCAGTTACAGAGTTGTTTTGAAAATCTGAACAAGACGTGGAAAACTAGTGATTAAGAGGTCAAGTACAGGATCTGGGTAGAACATAAAGAAGTAGAAGATGAAAACATGTTTATCAGACTGAATCAGAAAGAAAAATACAAAATCTGCAGATTTTATCTGAGTTGAAAGACAATTATTGTTAAAGGGGAAGGAGTAATTTGGTATTTTTGCAATGACTATTTCAGAAAAGTTTTTAATAAACTGTTAATTTCCTTCTGTTAAATGGTCATTGGCTACTATTGCCCCCACAATGTCTCATGGCTAGATCATGTGGTACATACTTTGTGCAGGCAGCTTCCTTTCAGGACATAGAGAATACAGTTTCATGAATGAAAAATATTCAGTAGAAAATTGTTTTGTGCACAGTGGTTTAGTCTCTGGCTACTTTCTGAGATCATAATAGGGATGCCAGTTGAATTGTGGTTCCTGTGAATGCAAAGCATTGTGCAGTGGAGTATAACTAATTTATTCATATAACAGATTCACTCTTGGATGGTGCAATTGGTTTTCACTTTGGTCAACTTTGAAGCTATAACTTAGGGAGAAAATTGCATGACGAAATGTCAGTTACCTGAGCCACCATAACTGTCAGAGGATGGAATTATTCCAAAAGAATTATTCAAAGATAGTGGAACACTCCTACTAGAAACTGGGCATCACACTTGGATTTTTCATGATCCTTGTACAGGAGTGAGCACCAGAGAGAGTGATGAACATGTCCCTTTGTAAGCAAAGCACCTCTGATGGTAGTGATCCGTTAAATTAGGCCTAGACTAAGCATAGTGGATAAACTCACAGTCCACAGTAGTGGACACCAGTGATTAGTTTATGAAAATTACACTTCAAGTTAATTAATTTAATTGGACTGGTAAAGCATGGCCATAAAAAGATATGTTCTATTTTATATCAGAGATGAGTGGCTGGCTAGATTAAGTTGAAAATTATGTTTACTTTTAAGTGATATAGATAGAAATGGAAGAATGAATATGTTCTCAAAACACATTAACTAAAAATACTTATCAGCATTAAAATTAACATTTATTTTATTCTGCACTTTAGGAATCTTATTTTTTATTAGACTGTTTATGGATACTCTCAAATCTCTTTCCCAGCAGGTATGTGAAAACTCACTTAATATTTAGCAGTGCAACAGACAGCTAAACAAACTCTCAGTGAATGCTTTACCCTACTATAGACACGAACTGCAACTGCATATATCTTGAGTGTTGTTAAACTTATTTTGTGCTACCGCAGAAGTATTTTATGGGTTTTTCTCTGTTTCTATTTACTGAATATTTTAGTCACTGAAAGAAGAGGAGGTCCAGAAAGAGGTCAGAATTGACAGCAAAACTGAATCAGGGCTTCTCATGCCAATGAAATAATGAAAACCAGCACTGTTCTTACAGCAACAATAATGAATATAAATAGACAAAAGGCTCTGAACAGCTACTGGGAGAAAGAGCATAAGACATCCATCTCGAGAAAAAAATCTTTTCCTGCCATCACAGATAGCTTTGTGAACTGGATAAATTAGGATGCCCTTTAAACAATTTTCATACGTCAAGAAATGTCTGTGAGAGACAGGTCTCCCTTATTTTCCTTTAGGGATCAGACTTAATAGGTTGAAATTTACTCGTATTTTCTACACCGTTATTTCTTATGTCAGTCATTCTCAGATGAAATCTGTTATCTCATCTCTGACATAGTTCAATACTTAAAATGAATGCTTTTTTCCCCCTTGGATTTATTTTCTCAAGCACACATATACCTATTGCTCTACAGATAACATTAGCAGGGTACAAGTACCGTCCAAATAATTGTCAAGATAGTAAAGATTTGCCCAACTGTTTTTTCTGTTTCAAAACTAAACCCGTAAGTAAATACGTAACTCGGCATCACAATAATTTACTAAAATAGCTGTGTATATCTGATTTTCTTCCATATAAAATGCTGGACACTGCGTCCAAAGAAGGATTAAAGAAGCAAGTTCCTTTGCTTTTATGACGGATAGCATGTACTAAACCCACAAGTTTAAAAGTCATTGGAGAGATGCTGAATCAATTAAATCCCAAGAGATTATAAGATTTTTGTCTGTCACTAAGTGATTCTGTGGACTTAATGTATTTTACACCACCATCTGTTCGAAGCTCAGTAGTGAAATACCTTGCCTCTACTTGAAACTATTTGAAAATAATTCTACCTTCTTCTGGAATAACAAAATAGCAATCTGTTACAATACTTACAAATCTCATCATGCTATAAAAGAACAATTATTCTTGTTAATTTCTTACATTTTTATTCATAGCGAGTTTTAATCTGAATTAAGATTTACAGAAATATGTTAGATTTCAAATTTCAAGAGGTAGAACTGGTGGAAAAGGAAGAAAGAGCAGATCTGGAATAAAATTTCTTTGCTAATGTCACAAAAAGCAAGTATCATTTAACTTCTCTGTTGTTAGATTCTCCATTTATTATACTTCAGTCTATGAAAATTTGTCTAGCTGCAGGCATTTCTTATGCTGCAAACCAAAGCTTATACATTTTTGTACAACAATCTGTACTTTGAAAACTCCCTTAGGAATTTTAAAATTATTTTTAAGACCTCACCTACACAAACTTGTCAGAAGAGTAAGCAATGGCTCTAATTATAAATACATGTGAGAATTTCTCACTGATTCTGTTTTACCTAATCTGTCTTTCAGGGAAAGGTAATATATACCTAAGGTGTAGCTTTCACAAGATGCACTACATCATTAGCACATAGCATTTAGAAGTCTGGTCAATCCAACTTCATTTAAATTTCTAAAAAGCACAAATATTTTGCATATTCAGCAACTGACCTCATACTGCTTTGACATCCTTTGAATCTGATATTTCTGTCATCAACAAGAAATGCAAATTCAAAGTAACCAACTAAACCTAGAGGCAAACCACAAAGCTGAAATAAATGTAAAGTGTGATCCAGTTCTGTTCCAAGGATAGCGACTGACGATTTCAGTTGAACAGAAAGGAAAGATTAGGTGTCTCGAGATTTATGTTTTGTGTTAACTATTATAAAGGAGATAAAAATTAATGCAACTTTAAACTCTTTGCTAAGACATTGACACCGATAGCATACCCAAAATCTTACATAATTTCTTTGTCTAAAAAGAGAACAGATCTTCCTCAAACAGGTACATTCAAAATGGTACCAAATGTTTTAGTAATTTGACTACATCTCTACTATTAAAGTTCCAAGGATTACGAGGACAGAGGTGATAAAACACTCTGATAGAAAGTTAGATACAAGTTAATTATTTGTTTCTAGTGTGCCATATAAGTACTGTAAAATGTATTTTTCAGCTCAAAAGTGTAAAGCTGCTCAGCAAAGCTGCTCAGCTGCAGTGTGTATATTTTTCTGACTGATGAGCTTTAGGTCAAGTGGAACCCTTTAGAGGCAAAGGAAGTTTGCTTTTTACTTAAAATCAACTAAAAAGCTGAGAGAAGTTTCTGTAGCTCAGAGGGTGACCTGTGCCCCTGCCTCCAAACTCCAAACTTACAAGTGATGGGGAGAGACTTCAAGGAGACTAGAGCTAATTCCATAGAGGATGCCACTGAAGGTAGTTTGAATAAATAATCTGGAACAAAATGATGTTAAAGAGGAGTAGTAATAAGACACATTTTCAGACCTTTATATTCCATCTCATTCAGAAGTTCTTTGTTTTCACTATTAAAAAAAAAAAAAACCAAAAAAACAAACAACTACCACAACTCTTCATCTTAATACTTGGTGATCTCATAAAATAAGGCGTTGGAGAATAGGATGCCTTTGGCATCAGTTGCTGTGTTACTTACACTGTAAGACTGAACTAAAGAGTCTATCAAAGAAAAATATAAATAAAGGAATATTAGGAAATCAACAAGTACTAATTCATAAAGAGATAGCACAAAAAATGTAGATGAAGCTACCTATGGAGCCACATGACCTTTGCTTTACCTAGGGGTTACACCCTTAAAAGTTCCCTAATGCAGAAATTTAGTCTAACAAGACAAAATAAATTCTGGCCTTGTTCACAAAACTTTTATTTTGAAATTACAGTGATTTACTTGTTGATGTTAATATAAGGTTCGAAAGGATGACTAATAGAAACTCAACCTAATCCTTAATCATGGAGCAATATTGCAAATAAGTCGGTATATAATTTGTAAGAAGAATTAATTTGTAAGAAAAAAAAATGCCTGCTATGATAGATCATTCCTGTATTAGAAATACTATGTTTCTGCCTATTAAACATACAAATTGCAAGTTTATATGCCTACAAGTGACAGACTATACAAGGGCATTGTATCTCATGGGATTACAGAGGGAAAAAGAACAAAAGTAAAGTTTATAGCATAAGAAAACTTAAGTAATTAAGACTATATTTCACCAATTTTGTCTGTCTGCTATGAAACTGAAATACAAACAACATTTACAACTGTGTACTACACATACGGTTCTACTTTGAACTTTCTTCTGTCCTACTAGGGTATTTTCATGTGTTTTTTGGTTTTGGAGATTTTGTTTATTGGGATTTTTTAAAAGGACAGCAAAATAAGCTTCAAAAGCCTACCTACTTTTTTTTAAAATAAAAAGGCGGGGGGGGGGGGGGGGGGGGGGAAGGGGAGGGGCGGAAATAATTCAAGTTTAAAGGAAATCAACTTCTTGCCAAACAGGACTAAGCAATAATAATGACATTTATGTATTGTTTTGAATAGTCATCCCAGACAGTAAACCTGACTTAGTCTGAATAGTATAATTACTTCCTTCATGTTTAATATTTTGTTGTTCATCAAATGAAATGCAAAACAAGCTAACTCCAGGTAGTTCTGCAAATCTGGCTTAAAATAAAAGTATTATCAATAACTATAGGTAATTTTATCTCAAGAAAATCTATCAGGTATCCAACACATCAAAGTACTTGTACTGCAGCTCTGTCCCACTGTTTTTTAATTATGAGATTCTTCTCTGCAGGATGCAATTCTAAGAGAATTTAAACAATTTATTTTAAAGGCTATAAACATCAGAAGAATTCTGCCTCATACATTCTGGAATGCAGAATATCTTAACACCTCACAGCTCGTAAAAGACAACCCTTTTCTAAGTAAAGAGACTTATTTGAAAACATGACCTGTCACAATAACTTCCCAAATAAATCGGTCACTATCAGTAACTGCACAATCTGAAGTTAAAAAGGATTTTTTTTTATTGACCAAATGCAATTTGATTGTGAAAAGATATCATCTTCGAATACCTAACTAAAGGATATATTTTGAGGTTTACATATTGTAAATACTGAGAAATAAATAATGTTACAAGTACAAGTAAAAAGAACTATGCATTTTTTGACACATGCAGAAAAGAACTTGTATGGAAATGTTAAGATATGGAGAAAAGATTTCAAACAAAAGCAGACATTTTTCAGACTTGCTTCTTTGTCTGTAAAAAGTCATAGTGACTCACTATTAGAAATATTTAACTTGTTCTGAAAGCACATCTTCTGAGCTCTGCAATACATACCAATTTTAAAAAGAACCTTTTATTTCCGTAAAGCTGGATCAGCATATTTGAGGGAACACAAAATTTTATGGCAGTTTGCATCATTAAGTTTCTTTATTATAGTATCTGCCATGATCTTCATTATTGATCCTCTGGAAGTTTTTGATTTTATAATTCCAGATTTGAAACAAATTGAAATGGTGTCATTAAAATATTCTGGTTTACTAGTCAGTGAAAGAGTTACTAGGATGAAAGTTGCACTGACAAAACATCTGGTGGTTTACTTTAATCTAGGTACAGAATTGGTATTACAGGATTGAGAATTTACTAGCAGTTTTTAACTTTATTTTTTTATTTAATGCAATGAATAGCTGAAGTCATCATGTCTGTGCTCAACCCTGTGTCACACACAGCTCCACTCCCTCCCAAGAAATGTCATGCAAGTGTTTTATTGATTACGGGAGAGATCAGGAATATGCTCTGCATCTCTAGCTGAAGGTAAGCATTCAAGTAGAAGGAGAGGAAGGGATCTGTAGTCAGATTTTAGAAAGTAAACCTCCACCCCTAGTCAAATGTCTAACAGGCTACAGAGTCAAGGTCTTTCTGCTTCTCTCTTTCAGTAACTCCTGATGGCTGCACAGCACAAAGGTACAGGATGATGATGATGATGATGGCTCTCACCAGAAAAAGTTAGAAGCACTGGACCTGAATCCCCTTAGGCTAAATATAGTACCTACAACTTCCAATAGCTATGTTTGAATGAAAATGTCTGTGGTTTCTACTCTGATTTTAAGCTATCTGCTGATTTTATGTGTTTTAGGAGCATTCAGGACTGCCTTTTTTTTTTTTTTTTTTTCCCTTATTTCTGGATGTCACTCGAGCATAGATTTCCAGATTAAATGGTTTTGTAACTGTGAATCTTCACTTAGGTTCATAGGAAAATCTGTGATTCAAAACACAGTCACAGTTAGAGTAGGGTAGCTACTAGATTAGCTTTCTGAAACTGTTTCTTAGGTACATATGCCTAAATTCCACCTCCAGAGCTAAAATAGGTGCTCTCAATCTCTCCCATTTGCCTGAACAAACCAGCCATAAAAGCTTCGTCTGGCACCAAAACTATCAAAGCAGTGTTAAAGTTTTTAGTTTGAAAATGGTAAGGTCTAGAGCTGCTTTATGACACAAATCATAATGCTGTTAATTAAACTCTATAGCAAATACTAAACTTTGAGCTGCAATAATTACCAACATTTTCTCTAGGGCTCAATATCAAGTACTTACTTCAATTAATTAACTGAATTAACAATGACACCTTCAATAACATTTCAAAAAAGGGATGGTTAAAATTCAGCTGAGTTTACTGATAAAGTCTTTGCCCCTCAAAAGACTAGAACTTAGCTTATTACCACCTTGTTCTCAACAGAGTAATACTATAAAGTCCATAGCTATCAGCTGTCCTTGCAAAATATTCAATATCCTGCAATGAAGTCTTTTAAAGTAAATATAAGATGACAACTGATTACAGACCTGTCAGCGTGAGCAGGAAGCCTTGACACTTTGTTTCTAGCTGAATTTCAAGTCCGTTAGTTTCCATCATTGTACAAATGAAAGCCTTGCATATTTTTCTAAGTTGTGATTGCTATAAGCAAATAAGGGGTGTCATTCACTTATTAACATGATCTAAAAGTAACACAATGAATGCAAACGGTTTGATTGGTCAACTTTTTCTTTCATGAATCAATACCATGATGCTTGCCAGACATTTTGAAGACCTTTGAGGGATCTGCACCAGCCACGATAGCTCATGAAAAGCAGTTGCTCCTCTATTCCACTCATAGTCTACTTTCTTCAGCTCATCACTAGTCTCCCAACACTAATAAACATCTCACCAACCATCACGATTGAACATAAGTTGCAAGGGTTTTAGCAGTTTAAGCCTATATTAATTTAATATTTCCCATCAGTCTGCTAGACAAATTACACTGAGAGTTTCATGACTTTAACCCTTCAAATTTTGTCAGAGAACTTAGTAATATCAGTCAGGACGTACATTTAAGCCTCCATAATCATTACTAATTCAATTACTTGTGAGCATTGTAATGTCAGTATTTATTTGACATAAAAAGAAACCTCTTCAGCAAAATTACTCAAACTCAATATCTCTGGCCAGAAGGTACCATTACGTTCCTCCAGACAGTTCCCTGAATGCATAATTTGAAGCAAGATAAAAAGATGTCTTCTAGAAAATAGTATGGTTTAGACTCCAAACAACGTGGATTTATTATATCCCCCTAGTAAACTCTTATTTTAATTATGTTTACTCTTCCTCTTTGGAGGAGTTTGTTTCATCATCTTTTTGTGTATCAGAAACTTCCAAAACTGAGACATCTAACTTACCATATAGGTATTGCAATATCCTTCCCCTTTCCTGTGTACTCTTTCTTAGTCAACAAAGAAGTTCATGTCTTCTAAAGAATAACCATAGCTGGAAAAGGATCAGCTGCAATGTATTTCCCTAGGTTAAGAGAAAGATCTAACCTGATAAGTTCTTTAAGGAGCTTGGAGCATTTTTCCAGGCTTTAAGATGGATTTGTAAACAGACAAAGATTAAATGGCTTGCTGCAGTTTTATTTCCAGAAGAACTCAAGATCTTTAGAACATCTTCTTTTCATTAAAGCCAATGCCTTCCTCCTATTTAAGGAAAAATAAGCATCTCAGCATCCCATTTTATCATATACATCCAAAGGTATCTTATTGACATATTTTTTATCAACTTTTAATTGCACAAATTTTTCCTCCTAGTTTTCTTATGCCTTTGTTGTCTCTGGGCACAGTTTATGTGACAGACAATGGAATTTAATTGTATATATCTCTCTAACATTGTTCTCTACTACTAGGTTAAAAAAAAAAAAAGTTTAAAAAGGAAAGGTAGTTTGATCACTGGTTAGCCTGAAGGACTTATTACACTATTACTATATTTACACTATAATGGACTTAACTATAGATGTTAATTTATGAAAGACATGCTGTCAGAACATTTCAGAATCCCTACAAATTGATTCACAGGTACTTCATTAAATAAACAACAACCTAGACTTTATTATTATTATTTCCAATTTCCTTAAGACTTCTCTGTTCTAAATAGCACACTAATCTTTGTCAGTGGATATTAGCACATATTTGATTATTTTCAATTTCTCTGAGTAAAACATAATCTGCTGCTTAGAGCAGATAAATATAAACATGCAGTTTCCCAGCAAATAAAAAACTGGACAGTGAGGCAAAAGTCATTAGAAGCTTTCAATCCATAACTAGCAATTAAGAACTCTTTTTTTTCACTTAAATAGATGTTATCCAGATAGTGGGCTAGACATTATAGTCCCACACTCATCTTCATCATGGACAGTAACAAGACAAAACAATCCCTCTGCCACACACACATTCCTGCCGTATTATACCTTGTGATATAGCCTGCATTTCATTTTAGCAACATGTTAGATTGTGTAAACATTAAAAAGCCTTTCAAAAATCATTGCAGTCAGAATGGCGTATCAGATTCTGTAAAACCATGTGAAATAGCATCATCTGACAGATTGTAAATCTAAGAACCTGATTCTCTATTTCTGTACTAAATTAAACCACAAGCAAACATTCCTTTCACTACCAGATATGAAATGGCTGTCTTGCCCTTCTACCAACAGCTATACACACTTCCTAGAACCCATTTCTGTGTCTCTAACTTTTCTCTATGCTGGCATATTTTTTTCGTTTGAGCTGGCACCAGTCAATCAGTATTTTTCTACTTCAGCTGTTCAAGCGGCAGCTAGCAGAGCAGCCACAACAAACACAATTCTGGCAGCTCCTAATGTGTGTCCCTGCCTTTTATTCAGATGCTATTTACACAGTGTTTACATGTAGACCACGTAGCTTTTATAAAGCTCAGAGCTTGGATTTTAAATGGAAAGCTTATTAGGCACAGGAGTCTTCCCAAATTAAATCATAATAAGTAGCTACTTAAAATGCTTTGGAAGACAGAGTCCATGGTAATATATTTTTATACACAGATAGCATTTCTCTAAAGAAAAAGAGAAAAATGGAATAGCAAATGCAATCAGTGAGACATACTGGACACAGTTTTACTGCTACACCATTTGCCTACAGTAGGAAAAACTAAGCCTTTCTTGTTTTAATTTCATCACGTACAGGAAATGGTGATCACACAGAACAAATAAAAACATGAAGATAATTTCTTCAGCTAAATCTCCAAGAAACATATATAGAAAGGGTACACTACATTTGTACTGTTTATTTTCTATTTCTGTCCTAAGAATTCACATAAACCAACCTGGACTGCCTTAAAAGTCAGGTAGTTTTCTTTCTGTCACCCAATATTATTTTTTTTTTTAGCATGATATATAGGAATATAGAGCTTCAAATCCACAGTTTGTCTCAGACATGGGAATTACTCCAGGCTGGGTGACTTTCTTCTATAACAACCTGGAATTCTGTCTGGGAATTAAGCTACAAAACCTATCAACAATATTTGCATCAAAATTTGTGTATTCCTATGAAATATTCTGATTAAGGTGAATTGAATTTGCATTGTGGCTGCTCACAGTTTGAGTGTGCTGAACTAATATTTTAATATTTTTCTATTTCCTCTTTCAGTGTACTCATCTCCAAGTGTCTGTACTAATAATATAAGCTCTAGGAAAACATACATTCTTTATTTTGTGTTTATATTGCCGCTCTCTCTCGACTTTGCCTTTCTGGTCCGGTATTTCAGAGAGAGTTCATTCAAAATAGACATAAATACAGATCCTGCAAATGTGTGACCCTGCAGCGCCGCCCTGAATGCAATAAACCTTTTGCATCGATGCCATTTCATTCAGACAAGGATGCTACAGTTACCATTTCACTATGTTCTTAGTGCATACGTACAGTTCACACATACAAGCAAAAGAGGTCTTACAGGTTGAGTTTGAGAAATTTGGCTTACTCTGCAAATTACTTCACTGAGAATTGAAATGTTCCTGGAACATATACCCCTGAAATGGCGTATGAGAAGGTTGAATAAAGAAATTAAAACTGACCCTAGAAGGCAAATATTACAAGTTTTTAAATTTCAAAAGTAATTGGTTTTGTTTACAGTTCTAGTTCTGCTTTGCTTTAAGCTGTTTTGCATCAGTAATGGATGATATTTTTGTAACATTAATGATTCATAGCAGATAGGAGTTACAAAAACATTGCCTTAATATTGGTGTTATTAATTGCATATTAAAATTAGTTTTATTATGCCAGAGACAGCTTTCCTAACTTCTTTACTAGATTATGTTTCTCTGCATATCCTAGTAAGTAAAATAATATTAAATATGCTGGGATGTGCATAAGCAATCTTTTAACCTTAAATTGCCTGAAACATGTGACTAGTTGAACATTCAAGAGAATGAGGTGAAGTCTGTCTTACATCACCAGAAGAGGAATAAAAGTATATTAACATTAAGTTCTTTTTTGGCAAGACCTCAGCTTCAGAACTCCAAGTCTTTTACATGTGTATTTCCCAGCGATATGTATGAACAGTAGTTTTAAGATAACTTTCTCTTGCGGCTCTGGAGATGGTTGTTAAAAACCCAGTACATAATTAAATACATGGGATGGATGTTACTGAGTGGTTAATGCATGTAAAATTTCCTTTGACAATTGAAATTTAAACTCACTTTAGTTCTTATAAATCTTGCAGGGGTATAATCAGCTTAATGTTTTTGCCAGTACAGCTAATACATTACTTTCATTTCTGATAGTCAACACTGAAGCATTTCAGGAAGGCTGGTTTTTTTTTTTTTTCTTTTTTCCTTAATCTTTCAGCTGTAGCCATATGTGTAAGTAATTGATAAACTAAAAGAAGGATCTGTTAATATCAGGACAATAATTGCTAGTAAAATTAATCTGAACAATTCTGACACTATACTACTAGGATCATAAGCAAATTACTGTGTTGTAAACAATATTTTTAGGTCTATTGTACATTATTTCTCTGCATGTCAATTAATTGACAGAAAATGCATTCTTCTTATACTTGAACAGACAAGGGAGAAGAAAGGCATTCCCTCCAAGTATAACTTCACATTCTCTATTTTGCTGACAAATTCATAGTTAGTTCCATTGAAATTAAGATTGACTTCAGATTCCCATACCTCCATCTCCTGCTCATATCAACTCCAAATATAGTCATGAATTCAAAATTTCTTTTCCTTTTTTTTTTAATTTAAGAATTTGTCTATCACTGACTAATTACGATTACATCACTCCATATTAATGCATATTCAAATTATTGGTGTTACAGTACATATATTTATGTAAATATAAGGGGCAAATAAACAACTAGCAGACATTTATTTTAGAAAGTTAAAAAAATACACACATACTCTCAATAAACAAATAAATAAAAACAGACAAACCACAACAAAAAAAAATAATCAATGGAATCCATAGAAGTTGGAGAAAGAATGAATGTTATGTCATGATCCTGTAAACAAAGTCACATATACAACCCTAATATTCATTTATTATGTCATTTTTCTAGGCAATTGCAGCATTTCTTCTTTCTATGCAGTCACTTTTTTTCTGGCTTTCACTGTTTTATTATTAATACAAAAGTATTTCTGTTAGCCTTTCAAAAAATTTTCTGGAGTTGTTTCTTGGGTTTGTTTTTCTGTTTTTTTTGTTTTGTTGTTTAGGTTTGTGGGTTTTTTTGTTTGGGTTTGGGTTTTGGGGTTTTTTTGTTGTCTTTTTTAAGAGGGAAAAACATTTGAGGTGAGCATAGTAACTGCCACCTACAGTGAAATTCTTCATGGGGTATACAATTCTTCTTTGTAAATATAAAACAAACTCCGTCTTTCTCAGCTCTGATTAGCGTCCCCCAAACAAACAACAACAGGATTAACAAATGCAAAAATAAGAGAGACAATGTTCATTTTATAAAGTCTTCAGAAAGAACATCAATCTTCTTCAATTGATCAGTGTAGGTGTACACTGTGGGAATATGCAAGAACCATTCTCCAATTTCTTTATATCTTTACGACAGGGGTACTCAAACTTTTTGAACAGGGGGCCGGCGCGCGGATGCAGTGGCAGGCAGTCATCTGTGGCGGCTTGGTTTCCCCCCCAACCCCCGGCAGGGGGGTGGGGGGTGGGGCAGGGGAGTTCTGTAAATACCGGGGGCCGGATTGAGGACCCTGCAGGGCCGTATTTGGCCCGTGGGCCTTAGTTTGAGGACCCCTGCTTTAAAACCATGTCTATACCATTATAGACTGTAAATCTAAATAATACTGAAAATAGTTTTCTTCCTACTTAATTGAATGGCAGTTTTCAGAAGAAATAACTTTAATTGTCCTGATATTTATCTGAGAAAACAACCATTTTAACAACAAATCCAACAAAAAACTGAAAACCATCCTAACATTCCACAGGAAGATTTTATCATAGATAGAGCCATAATTCCTTCCTATGTTCTATATTTAATAGTTTTCAAGCTGTTATCTTCTATTTTCTGAAATGAAGAATCTGCCTGTTCCACCTTGTTTTTCTCAAGTTCATTTTCCACCGTATTTTCATTCTAGAATGAATTGAATTGCTCCCAAACTCTCTTTATAGCAAAGTCAGTCATTCCTGTATTATCAGCTGGACCTGCATGCTTTTCAGACCTGCTTATTTTTACTTTGTCTTCTAAATTAGTTATAGATTAGAGTATCTTGTAGTTTTTCTTTTTCCTTTGATAATAAATCCTTTTGCATTCAATCACCTCAAGACTGAAGCTTCTTTTGCTTGTGAAACGTTACACAATAATGGTAGAAAATATAGCCAAGTTGATGAGGTGGACTTTGTGTCACCCTCTCTCACCATTTCTGCCTCCTGGTAGGCTGCGTAATAGGATACAACTGGATGAACCCTCTCAACATTTCATTCACTGGCTGCAAAGCTACTCTGCCTTTAATCATTAACCTGATCCGCTGTTCTCTATTGGATAGCCTTACCTTTCCCTGAGACATCTAAAGTAATTTTTAATGATTAACCAACGATCTTACCAATCCATTCTCCATTTCATGAACAGCATATGCAAAGAAAGTCTATCTTGAACTGGCATCAGTCCCATTCTCCACTTTGTGAGTAGAAAGCTCTCTACTACATAACAACTGCACTCAGAAACACAAATGTACGACTAAATAAACCAACGGTTTGCACAGCTTCTGTATTTACTATAACGTGGGTTCTGTTTTCACCATAAGTACTAGTGTCACAAGCAGTTGCCAATTCTGTCCTGGTAACAACTTGTTTCTCATTAGCAAAAGCCTAGGTTTGTAAAAGACACTGCCTTCTCCAGGGACTTCTCTTAAGATTTTCACTCTTTCCTGCATCCTTTCCTATATAGAAAATAACATCACAAAACATAAACCAAAATAGAATATCAGAGATGAGATGGAGAGGAAAATTTGCAACAACATTTCAGGGAATGTTCTCTAAACTGGAGAGTGCAAAGAGATTCAGAATGCTCCTACTAATATATTAATTATGTAAGAAGTTCAATTCTTCTGGCTAGAAACCAGGAACTACCAGTGCTCAGAATCTTTGCCTTTCTTCTCTATCTGCCACTGTTAACTTAGACTTCTTGATTATTTTTTTAATATTAAAAAAAAAACCCAACCTCTAAACAAGGTGTAGGGAAGCAGGGTTATTTTTTGTTTATTTGTTTTGATTTGTTTATCTGTTTGTTAGCTCCTGTAACATTTTTGTACATATATATATATATATATAAATAAAAGCAGATTTGCCTCCCTGTGGCTCAGTAATTTCTTTGAGTCTTAAGAATGCTGAAAAGAAAATGCTTCACACTTAGGAGGTAGAGGGGGAAAACAGGTATGAGGACTCCAGGTGTGTCTCATGGAAGAGCTTTTCCAGTGATAGCAGAAAGTATTAAATGAGGGGGAAAAAAGCAAAAGCCAAAACAGAACAAAAAAACACCACCAAGCCCAGAAATAGCTACATCTCATGCCTGCACTTTTAAAAGCTCAAACAACAAGGAAGGAAACAAGCTTTGCTCTCTTCACTCTGAAGTTAATAGGGAGTGCACATAAAAACATGGCAGGCTTAAGCAATACTGTGAACATTACTACATCGTAAAGAACAGGTATATGCCACTATCTGTGCTTCATTAAGAACTCTTCATGCCAGATTCCCAATCTAATTGTCCTGTGCAAATGCTGAATTTTCTGGATGTCACTATTTAATAATTAAGCTTTAAAAAAAAGGGAAAGCTGCACACATCTTCAGAGCACCTCATGCCACCTTCATTCCTTAAACTTTTATCTGATTTTATTTGAGTTTTGTAGTATAGTGGCTTGAAAAAAACGGAATAAACACCCATCCTGAAGAAGTTTCTTTCTTCCCTTTAGAATACTATCAACAGTAAGGCACTATATGATCAAGTAGCTGTGAGACTTCAATGATGCATCTCTAAATTGAAATGTAATGCACAGTTATATGCCCTGAGTACTCTGGTGATAAGAGTGTAGACACCATTTGAGAAATTGACAATGAGACCTTCATGGAGATGCCACCATGACACTGTGCTAATTAGACAGGTCAGACTTACTACCTCTTCCTTAACTCTGGAGAAGAATCAAGGCATGAATTCAAATAAGCTTTAGATTTACTTTGGGAAATCTTCAGTGCACATTTAATGCTAATTTTTTATCATATTAGTTTTCAAGTAGCAGAACTAAAGTCTATTCCACGTCACACTACTTATAGTTCTGTTGTCCTGGCACTTGACTTAATTTTGCTTTAACTTTGAGGAACGAGCTATTTTGAAAACTGTCATCTGAGAAAACATACAAACTAAAAGTGAAACACCAGTCTCCCATATACTTGGGACAGATGATGGGAGTATGTACAGTTCAGAGACGATCAATGGGGCCTTAATCCACTTGGTTGGGTTCCAGAGCTTTGTATGCTGCCTTGCTAAACAAATTTGAGTTTGGGTTTTTTCTGTTTATTTGTTTGTTTTTACTTAATAGCAATAAAACAACCAAAGATACAAAGTGGTGAAGTAGGTGCATATGACGAGCCAACACTCAGCCACCAGAAAATTCCCGTTCAGACCTTCAAATGTTAAATGGAAAGATCACCACCACGCACAAGTGTGGGTTATTCTTCTACATTTTTATCATATCAGAAAATCCCACTAATTCCTTATTCTGTCCAATATATTGAAAATCACCTTGAAATCTGTATTGGCAAAGGCTTTACTGTGTATTTGACACCTCTGCCTTAAGGTGACAGATCTTGAAAGAATCTTGAAGTATATGTGATAGAATGTTATGTATCATGCCTTTTTTAAAACAAGCTACTGAACTAGAGTCTGTACTGAACAATGACTTTTTAAACTTATTCTTACTGTGTCTTCTAAAGGAAAGCATTTGGGAATGCTCATGCATAAGACACCAATAAGATTTCAGTAAAGTGGAGCAGGATGGAGAGGCAAAAATAAAGATGCATATTATGGAAAAAATATCAGTTTGAATAAACATTCCCATGCTATAAATGCATCACAGCTTAAATATTGATTTATTTTCTGTACATCCCTGGATTAATCAAAATGCTGGTTGTATACAAAATAAAACTAAATAGTAGATTATTTTTTTGTCACACTCGCATTTTTTTTAAATCCTATTTTAGCTTTTACTCGCATGGCTTTTACTCTCCTTTTTCTGCCCCTCATAACTAATAGTGTAGTAACATCTGTTAGTAAGATCGGGGCACTGAGCCAATATTTATACAAATAAATTTTGAATACATTACTTCATCTTTTTTTAAAATATATGTGGGGGGAATATCTTAATCTATTTGAAATGGTGATTTAAAATATTTTCGTTATTAAAATAATAGATATACTGAAAATACACAAAAAGAAAATTATACATGCTCAACTAATTCCTTTTGTACATATACCAGATATATAACCATCCACAGGGGTGGCAGCTAGTAGATCATAACCCATCTGCAGGCTGGATGAATGCCTGCAGCCCTCAGCAGTGTGATGTAATGAGGACATGTACAATCAATTTCTAGGGAGAAAAGCACCTTGAAATAATGAGGAGGGCTTAGAATGAATATAGGCAAATGAGTAACATAACACTGGCCAACCCACACCCCTGAGCCATCAGAGGGAATTAATTTCTTACTTACCTACATGTGTTTAAATTAATAGGTTCAGATCTGTATCTGATTTTGCTTTAAAAAAAAAAAAAAAATGAAGCTTTTTGGTTTCCAGTGTTTGGGAATGTGACTCATAAATGCCCCATTAAACTAACGCTTTCCAGCACACTGTTGATTCCTGAAGTCAGTGATACTGCTCCATTGTTAAAAGCAGAGCAAGAAGGATAAGTAATGACTTGCATGGAATGCAGTTCCTCTGCACTTTGTTCCCAAAATCTGAATTTACCTTCCAAGAACTCTCATCTCCACAAAATGTTGGATTTCTGTACAAAAATGGTTACTTTTCCATCTTACTAGCTCAGAGAGCGTTCCTTGTCCTTTATTTTATCTGTCTCCTTTCCAGCTCAAGCTTGTAGGCTCTGCCCGGATCTGCAGGTTCTGCTTTCAAAGATGCAGAGCCTTGTTAGGAGAAGGAGACCAGAACTTAGGTTACCATCTTGCAGCTCAAACGTTTCATTATTCTAATCCTCCACTATTCTGTACTCCGTAAATGGAACAAAAAGAAATGTAGGAGGAACCACATAACACCTTATTACATAACTTAGGTATTTCTGCTTTCTTTTTAGCACAAGACACAGCTGGAATGACATCTAATATTAAGCTCCTTCTGGAGGATCCCTTTCATCATACTCCAGATACTTCACAGATGGTTAACTTTGTTCCATTCACTTTAAGTGTCTCAATTATTGTTGCTTTTTCCATAATTGAGCATGTCATATTGAAATAAAAAAGAGAAAAAAAGATCAGGAAATACTACTTTCAAAACAGGTTAATAAAAAGTACCATTACTGTACCAGACACCTGTACAACATATTGTACCTAATAAACATGATTATTTATTTTCATTTCAGATTTCATCAAAATATAGTTACTATGCCCAAGTTAAACAGCTGTATATTTCCAAGATTGTGACAGTAGCAAACTGCCACAGACTTGAGAAATTGAGTGGGTTTAAACTCTGAGATGAGTAATAGTTAGATATACATATCCTGTGTAAATGGTTTTTATTTTTTCCCGTTGATTTTAACAAGGGGAGGAAAGCATGAGAAGCTGTATGACTACTGTGTGTAAAACAAATAAAATAAATGAGTCAACCTGGATCTCTGTGATAATTGGTAGATCAAATCACATTTGATAAGCTTCTCTCAAGAGTATAATGTGTTTCCTGCTTGCAAAATAGCATATGTTCACTTTGCCCAACACTGCATGCAGAAGATAACATACTGTAATGTGAAATTTGGACTCAATATACCTTGTTTGGTTAACAAAAATACTTAGGAAACAAAAAATATTAAGAAATAATTTATGATGGGACCATTGGCATTCATGATATGGCTAGCTTTCAACACTATTTAGAAATGCCACCATACAGTTTTTGCGCCAGCCATTTAACTTCACTTTTCATGCTAACAATGAGAGTTTAATGGTAAATGGTAATGGTAATGCTAAATCCTCATCATATGGAAAGCTACCAAGCAAACACACATCTCTCTTGGCTACAGGAAATAATCTATGTCCAGTCAACCATCTGCTCTTTCAATAGTAAAGGAAAACAATTTGAAACAGTAAAGACTGATGGATAATCCAAATTCTGTTAAAGGCAGAAAGGAAGACACATGGATATTTCTAAGTTCATAAAATAAAGGCCTTAAAATTATACTGCAAACTTATAATACCAAATAGTACATAAACTGAACAGGCATAAATATGTCAACAATCTAAAACCAAAACCTTGCTGTCACAACATTAAAACTTAATAAGTCTGAAGACTTTCATGGCAATTCCATCACCTAAGTGAAACAAACCTTCTGTCTATAAATATGTCTACATTCTGTGTTACGGAAAAAGTTGCCCTCCCTCTGTCAGTGCTGCTGAATTCACTGGAAACTGAATAGCAGCACTAATAAAACACTGAGCCTGGCCTAAGAAACCATACTGAGGAGCGAGGTACATTAGCTTGGAGTTGGCTCCGCACTGATGCGGGTGCTGAGAGACTGCATCAGAGCAGACCCACATTCTGCCCACCCTGAGCTTTCCCTCCACCTGCCATCCAGCCAACTGTCTGTCAACCATGCTGCATGTATAAACTTGAATTGATGTTTACTGACTGTTTCACCAGGTAGAAGAATTCCTATAGATCCTGATTTTAAAGGCTTTCTCACCAATAAACCTTGGATTCTACAGTCTATCATTTTACCATTCATCCTACAAAGAGAAAGTTTTACAATTAATATTAGTCTGAAATCCTTCAGTATTTTTAAAAGAACCTAAACAGCCTTGTGGTGACAATGTCATTCTGAGTTTTGGAGAAAGCAGGATAAAAATAAACTTATTTTTGCAGAACCTGAGTACCAAAAAATGAAAAACATTGCCTTCCGGCCACAATTTTGGCTCTGTTTAACTGCAGCATCAAAATATCTTTGTATAATGAAAAACATTTCCAATATCAAACTTTAACCATAAAGATATAAAGATAAATATTATTTTCCTGACTACTTTGCTGTAGAGCTTTTGCTAAAAATGATTTTTTTTCTGTAGTTTATACTCTACATCTCATCTCTATTGTGCTGCTTGCCAAAATTTTCACCACTGGAAGCATCCTCTATTACTGCTAATCAATTGATATAAACCAAAATGATTTGGCAAAACATGGATAGATCCTAGAGGAAAGAAATCATAAAAAATAAATATTTTTCACACTAATCCCCACCACCACGACGTGTAAAAATATATAAGATGTTAATAAGGGGAGGAGGGTACTCAAATTAGAAGGAAGACAGAGTTGGGGGGGGGGGGGGGGGGGGAGGAATTGTGATTTTCTTGAGCTCAGTGTCCTGGATTATTAATATTCCTGAAACTTGCAAGAAAGTTTTTATCATATTTCCCCACACAGTTATTTTCACTTTGTCTCTGGACAGTTTTATATCAACTGGTTTTGGCACCACTTAGATAAAAAGTACTTTGATACTTTGTACAAAGAAAACCTTTGTTTATCTTGGATTTTGAAGAAATGCATTTTTGTAATCAATCAATCAATACATATTCTGTAACCCGAAAATTGTGCAACGATCTATGCTTCCTCTTGTTCGAAGAAAGAAATTATCTAACTGGATACTTATTAGAAATCATCTGATTTAATTTCTCAAACCTTTAATGTGGAGCTTACTTGACTAAGTCATCTAGTTCTAGCTTAATTTTATCCAGCGTTGGAGTATTTCTTCTAATGTAAAAAGTAAATGTCTCATGCTTCAAATCACAATTATTATTTTTTTTTCTGTCATGGTTTTGCATGGTTGAAGGCTAGAATTTTGTCTCTGGTACCTCTTTTCTTTAGGTGAGAGAGAAAACAAACCCATTTATTTTCACTTTCTATTTTTGTATCATATTTGTTGGTATTCTGAGCTTGCTGTTCTTCAAGTTCTCTCCACTTATGTGACCTCTTTCTTAAAAACTGATACACAAATGATGACACAGACTTGATCCTCACTGATACAAGTAGAGTGGAAAGATTACATCATACATCTTATAGCCAATCTTCTTCCATATACCTCTATGAAATTGTTTGTTGGCAGTTTTTCTTCTTTTTTTTTTTGTTCCCCAAATAATTTTGTTTTCTACTGCTCTCTTCTAAAATATTCCAGATCTCTCCCAGAATGGTACCATCTGATGTTTAATAGAAGTACACCCTTCTCTCACCCCATTTTTTAATGGAAATGCTTAGTGAGCCCAGGTTTGGGACAAATATCTCCAGGATATTACACTAAAATTTCAGTAACTGTTCTGAAAATAGTTTCCCAAACAGTTGTAACCTGCTTCATACCAGCTTCATTGGTCATAATTCCCTAGGTTTCTTAGGAGAATATCACAGAACAGTGAGAATCCTTGAGGTGAAAAGATATCACACCTATCATGCTCATCCACACACCTTTACATTTCTCTAGTCATTTTGTGGATCTTTTAGCAATGCTAAAGGCAGCAGGACTCTGAATAATTTAGTTATCTACCTAACTGAAAACCAAACCAGAGGGCAGGAAGAATCAAAAGGGACAAAATAGATTGTTTAATCCTTCTGGAAGGCTATATGCTCCAGATACCATCTGAGCTTCTGACTGCACAGATGTGATTAATCTTGGATGATGAAGATCTAGTCCCAATTTCCACATTCCAGTTTACAACTAAAGAAAGAAGGTAGAAAAGGGTAACTGCATAGGCAAAAACTGTCATTACCATCATAACTTAGAGCTACCCCCTGCCTTCTGCAACAATTCTTTGAATATGGAAATTGAATCATTTTCACTACTTTAGTGTTTGTCAAAGGTCAGCTAGTTCAGGAAAAGAGGTCTGAAAGTTATAAAAATTTCTGGCTTTATTTAGGCTAAAAGATCACATATCACAGCTGAGGCCAGCTGAGATCGGATCCCCCAAAACTAGCAATAACAATAATATTATAATACGCTAGTATAACAACTGTCAAAAATCCAACATGTTAATTTAGAGGTTGGCTGTAAAATCCTTCACAGATCCAGCACAATTTAAGTACAGTTCAATTGCACCAATAAAGTAATTTGCTCTCTAAAATGTAGTGAACAGCTTTTTGCTTCTATCTTAATGCTTCTCTACTCTGTTGCAATACTGTTTCCAAAAAAGACTGCTGTCCCTGCTGTTTGGGGAAATGTATCTGTAATATCTTGATCCAAGCATTTCATATTCAACAGATGGTAAACTTGGCTGTACATTCATTCTGGTTTCCCTGAGCCTGAGTGCTTAATACCTCTTTCTCTGCCAATCACTTCCTAACTAGCAAATGAATCCTGATCAGACATGTACGAGTCCTTGTGTTCTCTCTCACCTTTAGTGAACACTGACACCTTCAGACATTATTCTGAGATGCGTACTTTTGATCTGCCAGGTGAAGGAGGAAGTCTGTTACTCTGTTCTTTAATCCTGCATACGGGTAGGGAAGAATAGAGGTCTAAGTTTCTACAGAATGAATATTTATTTCTTCATCAGAAAATGTTCAAGATGCTTGTACTTCTACAGGCTGAAAAGCTGATCCCTCAACCAGCTGACCTTGTAAACCCAAAGACCAAATCATATTTGTACAGTTGATTTTTTCTTTTCATTTTTCCAAATCTGAGGAACAGAGAGGAATGAAGCTACAGGTTTCCTGTAACAGTATTTCCAATTTTCTTAAAAACTCTTTTACTTCTCATTCAACAGATTACTATATGGGTGAAGAAAGAAAAAATACAAATATATGTTTTTAAACAATACACAAAAAGTACTGCCCTGAACTGGATTACCCAGAAAGATTTCTTGAACTACAAGCTCTATCTTATATGATAAAATTTGACATTTGTTGTTTGCATTGATGCTTGCCTTTCAGATCCTTGAGAAAAATAATTTTAAATAAAGTAGGAAAGACACAAACAGCCATACTCCTCTTCCTTTTTTGTGCATGCAGGAAGTGGTGAATCAAAGCATTATCTGTTCATGTTGATGACCGCATCAAGGTGGTCCTTCTTTTTATTGTTGCTCTGGGTTTTTTTTTTTTTTTGATTGCTTGTGGGTTGCTTTTTTGTTTGTTTTGTTTTGTGGGGTTTTGTTGTTTGTTTTTTGGTTGGTGTGTTTTTTTGTTTGTTTGGTTGGTTGGTTTTTTTAATTCATGCAAGTAGTAGACAATCTAAAAACCTGAAAGATGGCAAAGATAAAAACGTATCTCAAGCCTGTATGTAAGAAACAAAACTGTTTGGTTAACATGTCCAAAACCATATATATGATTAACAGCAACACATACACATGTTTTCAGTTTATCAGTAAGGCAAGGCTACCCCAAAATATCCAAAAACATCTGTTTACTGAAATATATGGTTCCTGAATTGACTTAATATAAGTATACACAAGATACAATTTGAGAAGGTACTTAGTCCAGGCATGGTTTCCTGACATCATAAATCATTTTGCCAGATTGTTTGTATTTTTTTGTGAAATGAAAAATAAGTCACCATTGCCTTTGATGATTTATATATCTTAATAACTGCAGTTATAGAATTATTAACCATATTATTGATAAAATATTTGTTTAATAAATAATAATAATACTGTGACACCTCCCTCGATTTTTGCCTTCTTTCTTACTGACCAAACTGGCTGAATTGACTTCTACTTTGTAAAAACAGGAATCCAGTGAACTGACAAATTCTGATCAGACAATATTGGATTATGGAAAGGGGTTATGAAAACATCACACGTGTTTTTTACAGAGTAGGAATTCCTTTTTATTTTGTGCGATGTTTGGTGCACTATGTCCTCCTACTAAGATTAAGTCTTACAGTACTTAACACTATGTTTCAATATCATGAACATTGCTGTCACCATCGATTAGCATTATTCCATGCACAACTACTATTACTTATCTTTCAGTATTCTGAATCCTAGTTATGAAGTTGCTTTCTGAGAACTGTACAAAACAAGTCTGCTCCAAATGGTTTATATAGTCTGATTAAAGATCTAAAGGGGGCAAGTTCAGAACCTACTGACTTTTTGATAGGCTGTATCAATGTATACTACAGACCTTAAAAATCTGAAATATGAAGCATTATCATTCTAGGCACCGCAGAAACCACTGTTTCAATCTAGTAACCTCTAGATAACACAATAGAAGACAAATTTCTATATCAACCACTTAATTCCTTTTAGTTTTCCAGTAACAGTTTGGAATGTTGATTACTTCAGGAAAAAAAAAATATATTCCCAAGTTTTAATTTAAATTTTGTATTCACCGTGGGAGAAAATTCACAAGGATACTTCAAGGTTTAAGATTCTACTTTCATACTAGTTCGCATATAATGTAATTCAGGCTGGATGTAAAGTATCATCATCATCATCACCACCACCACCACCATCATCATCCCTAAGGAATTTTACATCATTATTCAGGTATGAAAAGATATACAATTTTTTCAAATTGTGCAGCTTGCCAGCTTCAATCAGAATCTATGGCATATGAGTTTCAGTTTTGCTGTTTAGTATTTTGGAACATAATTTGTGGATTCATCATTTTTAGACTTTTCAGCTAGAATCCTGAAGTCTTTTCATTCTCGTTCTTGTTTAAATGGTGTTTTTGTAACTCAGTGCTATCGTTAGCTACTGTGGGTTTCTTTATTAGAAAGATATTTTGGCATCTTTCCATTAAACAAACTGTAATAATGGGTGAATGAAAGTAACCAGAATAGGATTTCTATGAACAGGGTTTTATCTGACAAAGTCTAGATATTTGGCTTCAAATAACTTCTGCAACTCTTTGCCACTGAAAAATGAGCATATTTGAGTCAGGCTGGAATAATCCAGAGATTCTGCACGTTTTACTTACTCTTTTTGGAACACTTACAACATCTCAAAATGTTGTCTTTGAATGTCAACATTAACTACATAATCCTCAAATAGCTGGCTACCATAGTAAGTAGAAACTTTTTCAACTGAGGGACAGTCAAACAGTAGGCAGGCTGTTCAGAGAGGCTGTACAAACTCCATCCTTCAGGGTTTTCAAGACGAGACTGCATAAAGCCCTAAGTAACTTGATCTGACCTCATAGTTGACACTGCTTTGAGCAGGAGGTTGAACTAGAGACCTCCTGGGGTTCCTTCCAATCCGAATTATTGTACAATGTTATGATAAAGGATGAAGAACACTGATACTCATGCATGACCTTCAGCTGCTGAACAACCATCTCACTTGATCAAGGAGACAGCAGTAATTGTCTGAATACTGATCTTTTGTATCTTTTCATTAGGTAGTTTGCAGTATCATTGCATTTGGGAATATTAATGCATACACAAAAAATGTCATTAGTATATATATAAAGCTCCTGTATAATGAAGAAGCAGTTAATTTCCCTTTCTATTACTTTTTGCTCATTTCTCTCTATCCTTAAAATTACTGAGGTAATTTAGGTTGCCTTAACAAAAGGAAGATTTGACTCATTCTAGAAACAAGTGTCAATGAAACTTGCTGAGATAACGCACTGATTTATTATGTTTGGTTGCCTAGAAAATATTAGGCTAAATGATTACTTATGCTAAAACTTTCTACAGTATTAGGACTCAGGGCACAGTAAATAATAGAAGAAACCATAGATGGAGTTGCTGTTAATAATATTTTAAAAACAAATTAAAAACCTGTTTTCATCTTTATGTTATGGCAGCAAACATTAAGTCCAGAGATCCCAGTTTGGTTTTTGGTGTTACCATGGAGTGAGCTTTGATTTGGCATATCTTTATAGCCCAGTAATTGGACTTCTTAGTCCATGTAACAAACTTTCAATTCAGCACGTAGAGCAGCTCTTAATAGGAAGTACTTTATAAGAATGGTATTCTAAGAACCATTTAAAAAACTTTAATCCATTATAACAAAACTGATTGTTTAATCACTAACATAAATATTTGGAATGCAGACTATTCAGACTAGTTAAAATTATTAATTTTTATTACATAATGTTTTCACCATGAAGAATAGAATTATTATCAGTGATTACATATTTATGTTTTCATTTCTTCACTCAAAGAGAAATTCTCCTATTTATCAAATCACAACATATTCTTCATGCATCTGCTTCCTTTCCTTACACAGACAAGCAAAAAAGCTAGTTAAATGAAGTATAAAAATAATGCCTCTTGGGAAATCATTTTCCCATAAGTGTTTACTATCCAGTATTCTGGACACAAGGTTAATTACCGTAATTTAACACACTGAGAAAACTTACAATAGAGAGATATTAAAAAGATCTCTTAGGTTGTCATAAAACTGGTATGTTTCATTACTATTTTCCTACTAGGTGCCATTAATAGGATAGTAAATGGATTAATATCTGTTCACTTTGGTTCTTCTGACTAAATTGTTTGACAGGCTCAGTTCATCAAATAAATATCAGAAGGTTTAAAGTACTATTTTATGCAGCTAAAAAGCAAACAAAATGGCTCAAAGCTGAAACTGGTATTAAACAACTTATTATCAGTTAAAAAATCTGATAATTTTGGTTTTCACTTTAAATTCTCTCATTTGCTTTTTTAGCATTTGTACATACTGACACTAAATAATCACATAGTTATTAGTACTTATTACTGCTAATTTATTACTTTAAAGGATATTTTATATCCTTTCTGCTTTAAAGGTTTTAATGAACAATCTGAAAGCTATCTAGAAAGATACTGAATCACTTGTACAAATAAATGCACATTCTGAACAGAAAAGTAGGGTAGTAAATACAGGACAGTTTTCAGAATAATAGTGTATTTATATAAAGCATACAAAGTAACTATGGTCATCTTTTAATACACAGCCACATTTTTAAAAACTAAACTTTAAAATATAAACTCTAAAATCCTCTTGCTTGGCTCTTAACTAGCCTAAGAAGTCAGTAGGTACTCAGGCATCCATAATTGTCTTAAGATCTGCTTCTATTCATAAACATACAGGCCTCAGGATAAACAGCTTGAAGTCTAGCTGAAGTTTAATCCATACATTTCATATGTTACCTATAGCAAAAACAATGCATGATCAAAGTGTTTTCAGAGCACATCTGCAGTTAAAGAAGGTGATGGCAGAGCTGCGCACATTTCACTTTACAATTCAGTGTTTTTAATGCTTATTAATAACACTGAAAAGCCACATTCAGCTAAATCCTCTGCTCAGAAATACCCTACTTTCCAGTCTTCAGCTATTATGAACTTAGTATTTGTGCACATACTCATATTCCTACCTGATGAACATTCTGTATTACACAAAATAATATTCATTGTTTTCCTTCCTCCCTCCTTTGTGGGAATAAATGTATGGCTCTATAGCTTACCAGTGAAGATATGCTTAGGCTTATAAAAAATAATAAAATACATATTGAAATTGGGTTTGAAGCACAAGCCTTTTATTTGCTCTCACAGTAAGCATCCTGGGCTACAGCACCCTGTGATATAGCTCCAGTTCTCAGCCACATGAATTATTCTCAGCCATATAGAAAAATAGCAGCAGAAGAAATGACACTGTTCCACATAAGTTTACTCTGTAGCAACCTGCTAGTGATAATTCCAAGGACAAAAGAATCATTTCAAAGGCACAAAGAGAGAAAATGAAAGCCAGCTCATACCATCAGTATTCTGGATGTGATAATAGGAGACAGAAGCATCTTCTCCTTTGACCATACTTTAAAAATAATATAAAAATGCCCATGACAGCTGCCTCTTAAACAATGACTTTAAAGAAGGCACTTGAGCCTATGAACACTTACTGGAGAAATGCATCTCAATCTTGTGTCTCGTTAACCTCAGTAATCCAAGCAAAATTTCTGCTGCTAGCATTGGATTGTAATGATCCCCTTTCGGGAAACTTCCTGCTCCCTACTTAATGTACAGTGAGCTTCTTCTGCAACAAGCTACATAAAAGTTAAGAAGCTATTCTGTTGCCTAAATTTCTCTTTGTATATATCCCTATGTGTTTTACGGGACACTGGGACATTTCATGAAAATGTATGACCTTCTTACATAGTTTGTGCACACAGATATGAAGAGTGTACGTTCTGTTCATTTGGCAGTGCAGAAAACAAGAAAAGGCAGAGCAACATCAGCAAAACATTATATAAAACAGTTAAGCTCACACAACTTCCACTAGCTGGAAAATAAGAATGGAAGAAAAAGCAGAAGACTAGCTCAGACTGACTATAGATCACTAGTAATTTGGAAGTGAAAATTAATAGTGAGTTCAGTAACTGGAACAGAAACTCCTTTTAGACCCTTCTACTAACTGAGGAGGTGGAGAGTAGGGCAAAGTCATTCCCAGTTACATGCATAACAATTATTTAGAACAATTTGAAGTGGTTTGAAGGAGGAATTTTTCTTGTAAACAAGCCACAAGACCAAGTCTTTTCAGAAAAGAAAGCTGAGAAGCTGGAATGATCCTCTCTTCAATTTCATCTGAGTTAGGACCATTCGATGGCATTCATTTTCAGTCTGAAAAGGTTTTGTTTGTAAAACATTGGAACAGTTTTCCATATGCTACCTCTTTGAATTTCTTGTTGTTGTCAGGAAGAGAGGAAAAAGAAAGAATGATAGGAATATGATTTTCTTAACTTCAAGAAAGTTTCAAATTTATCTTAGTTTTCAAAATAAAAAAAAAATATTATTTTATTTGAGCTCAATCAATTTGTAGAGATCCTTGAAATGAATCAGACACTGGCATAAAATAAGAAATCTTCTATAACTTATTGTAGCTTCATACTCTTATTATGCTACTCAAATAATCCTTTGGAAACAAGAAGAGAGATTATGTCTCTTCATCCATGATAGCAATGGGAGGACAGAGTCAGAAAAGAAAGCTCTCAGAATTAAAACTCTCTTTTTTTCTCTTTTCAGTAAAGAAATGATATAGAACAAGTCAGTAATCCTCCCCAAGCTCCACTCCAACCTGCCCTCCAAAACCAGGTGAACCCTTTTGTAAATCTTTATTTAGGCATTACACAGTTTAATAAAGTAGTTTGTATTTTTTCATAAAAAATAAATCATTCTTCTGCTAAGAAAATATATCCAGATGGGGTAATAGATAATTAAATGTATTTCAAACCTACACATTTGTTTAGATGAAATAGACTTCACAATTATCAATGTCTGAGCAATGATAGCAGAATTTCACCCATTAATCCTCAAAAATATTGTAGTGATTTAGTAAGCATAACAAAGAAAAAATACAGTTTTGTTTCAAAATTGCTGTTGGTCATTAAAATAAAGTTCCTTTGAACTATACATATTTTAATAACCAATTACTCTATTAAAGCGAACACCTTTTCCAGCTTTAGTTTCTAGCTGCTGGATATTGCTATGCTTTATCATTATTGTGTCGTTTTCATTGTTTTGTTGGGGTTTTGGGCTTTTATCTGCATATAACTAATTTATAAAAAATAAACCAGTGAATTGCAGTTGCCAAAAGCATATGTTCAGGACACCTATTTTGATTTTATTTTCCCATGTTAACCTCACCTCACTTAACAATATCTTTACAGGTGTTTTGGTTGCACCTTCAAATTTACATTTAAGAAAAAATATCAACATGTATAACCCTCAGAATCACATGTGGCAATTTATCCTCAGCTTTTAGACCAGAAAATCCTCAAGTTACAGATGTGAAACTACAATATGTGCATATATACTGAAGAACCAAGTCTTTAGAAGCAAATGCAGAAAACCAACTAATTCTTTATGTAAATGTATGTTGTTTTCAACTAAACAGAGATGGTGTTTAGTTTCTTGTTTTACCTTTTAAGTACAGAATTTTAAAAAAAAAAAGGACCTTTCAGAAACATCGATAAAAGCATGGTTGGTTACATTATGTTGCAGTTATGAGAATTATTTTATTGCCAGATATTCTGTAACTAACTCCCTATACAAAAGACAATGGGTACATATTAACCATTATATTCATTCTGGAAGAAGTTTTAAATGGAGGGGAAAATAAAGTGAGACTGCATAGTTGATTTGTGCACAATGCGACTCTGTAATAACGCTTCCTTTCCACTACACTGGAGGTACAGCCAGTATAAAGGATTAATTTAATAAAAAGACACCAACAAAAAAAAATTTCTAAGATACAAACATAAGCACTGTCTAAACAGAAGCATTTAACTGAATTTGCATCCAAGCTGCACATTAGCCAAAAATATTCACAGGCATCATTCATTCTCACTGAATGTGGCAGACAGATATGGTAACAGTCATGATGGTCATCTAGCTTGACAAAATATCGCTTTTCTAAAAAAATTAGATTAGTGTTATGAACTGAAAGCAATGGCTTACCCTCAAATTGTCTCACCTTTGTTTTCCCCCTCAGCTCTTTGTAGACAAGTGCATGACAAAATTACTTTAACCTGAGTTTGTGGTCACAGTTTATAGACATATTTTGGAGATCTTATCATTTACCATGACAGTGTAGCTATACATATTTTTCTGCAGTACAGATACACAAGCCTAAGGCAGTAAGTGTAGATACAAGCTTTCTTGACAGGGCCGATTTTGTTAGATACTACTGTCAAAACAGACTTTATTACAACTTGTTTAAACTGTGCAACTTAATTTGCCACTTTCTAATAAATGCAGATTACAGGTGGACATTTTATGATTAAAAGTGGTTTCTGGGTACTCTGAACCAAAGTTTGATGTATTTGTGCTTTGCCAGATGATTTTCTAAAATTCCACATTATAAATAAATTCCACCTAATAAATGAGTCCACTAATCGTAATAGGACCTCCAATGAAATTGGTTGGCTGGTTTAACTTGCATGCTACTTTTATTTGGAAGGGTCATCTGTCGAACAGCTTGGTAGCTCCAAAGATTTCATATTAAAATCCATGACAGAATAGAGATCCTTTTCTACAGTATCTAGACAGTTGTTCATATACTGGATATGTTTGTTCATTTTGTTTATAGCTGCTTTGTTAATATAAGAATATAGTATATATTAAGTAAAATTAGCTGAAAAGCACAGAATAGTCTCAGTAGATTTCAGTGATGGATTTATCTCTGATTCCAGTTTTCAGTAACAGACTGAATTTTTAGTTATTTTGAAAACAAAAAACATCCTAAACCCAGGGGTTTATGAAGTGTTTTCAGATTATTATTTCTATTTTTATCACATCAATGAATAGCCTGATTTGAGAATAATAAGTAATAATTATTAACTTTGAAATACATTATATATTGTCATATATTTTTCAAATATAAATACATGGAAAATCTTCACAATTTAAACAGCAGTTTATATAATTTATTTCAGAAATGAAATATTGATTTATTGACTTTTATATGTATTTTAAGTGTGTTCCAAAAAAGTGCGCTTTACCTCTTGATTGCTCAGATACTATTTTTTTTTTACTAACAAACACAAAAAGTTGCAGGTTGCATGATCAGAACAAAAATCATAGTACAAATTATTCCACTACAAGAGAAAACAAAATCAATTGTATCACAGTTTATAACTAAAACTCACCAAAAATGTGTTTTTCATCAGCTACAAGATATCTTGTTCCCCAAAATAATTTTTCTACCCTATTTACTACAAGAGAGACTACAGAAATATTTCTAGCACCAGCAAATTTATAATCTGTTTAGTAATAAAGGTTTACTTCTCTCAGTGTTTGAGGTAGAGAACTCTAACTATAAATTCAAGGAAAAGGCAACTTCTCACTCACTTAAAAGACAGATGCTCTTATTCCCAGCAGTAGATTCACAGACTGGAATATAGTTCAAGTCTCCATTATTCCTATCAGGATCTCTCATCATGTTTGATATTGTATATATGAGGGTCTAGGATTCTAACTTCTAAGTCAGGAATTTTAAAGGGATGGCAGTGTCTGCAATACCTTCTCCAGAAACCTGTGACCAAAGAGCAGCCAGTCTCAAAGCCTGTATTTTAGAGACCATGACAATCAGAGAATGAACTCAGTATGGTATTGCTTTAGTAATATATAACCAGCAAAAATTGCATTTATTCTTGGCAGGAAGCTTATACTCGGTCTTTTGCTGGGCACAGAAATGGCACTTGTCCTGACCCCAGACATGCAAAAAAATTCTGCTCATTTTCATTGCTTATATACTGACTACTTCTTTGACCCAGTATTCAAACAGGACAGCTTCAAAAAGAAATGTATGAGAGCAGGAGTCAAGAGGCGGGAAAAGAAATTGTTAGATGTGTCAAAATATATACATAGTGGAGTATGGTTATAGGACATGGAATAAGAAAGCATGGGAGACAAAAAGCTATTCTATAGTGTTTTTAGCCATGGTAAAGAAAGCAGAATGGGCTTTTCAATTTATTTGTCCCATAAACTAATGCTTTGGTTTTTTTCAAGTAATTACTTATTAAAAAAAACCAAAAGAACCACAAAAAAAAATGTGCTAGATTATTAGAATAATTTAAAGCCTTAAAGATTTTTTTTTAATTTGAGAAATTATTCTGAAAAAAAAGCATTTCTACTTTTGCAAATAAAAGTTCTTAAATCTTGAGTTAAACTTCAAGTGACAGAGATTTTAGTAAGTCTCCAAACAAATAGTTACAATTCTTAATTAACCTTCTGGATGAGAAAAGCATTTTATTTCTTGTTTGAATATATTTTCCTTAAGTTTTCGATCATTATATACCAAAATAAATTTATTCTACTAGACTGAAGAGCTGTGTTCAGTCAGGTATATTTCCACAACTGGGTATTTTGAAACTATGGTCAAGTCATTTTGGTTTACTATTCAGATTTAAATTTATTAATTATTATGTACTAACATTACCTTATTCAACAGAACGTTAAAACTTAAGGCACTGTCATGCACATCCTACAACAGTTACATTGGTCCGTTAGGGCTTTATTACTAAAGAGTGTACTTTGGACTCTGCACCATTCTTTCTCATCTACCAATAAGGGCTTACTTTTTCAAGTCATGGCTACAAACCATCTACACACTTCTATGCTACTGTCACCATAATATTTCTATTTGTGATAAGACAATAAATATTTTTTTTCTTATTTTGGCATTAATTTACCCTGTGAATCAATCCTCCAACAAGTTTAGGCTTGGCCCATAAAAACATACGCATCTGGATGCATGAGGATAAAATCTGGTAAACAGACTCAGTGTCAGATTAAGTAATTGAATTAGCTATATTAGTAAGCATAGAAATAAGCGTAACTCCACAGATATGAAAACTAAAAGTTAAAAGCACTGAACCCTTTCTGTTAGTAGACCTTTTTTTTCAAAATTGAAAACAAGGTCTATCTGGTATATGCATAACTGCAAGCAGAAAAATGTCTGGCAGCAGCATGCTGCAACCCCCAATAAACTTTACAAATGTCCAAAAACCTGAAAGAATTTTAAAGCTAAAGTTTAATGGAAAAATATACACCTTTAAAAGTGGACTAACTTTGACGTCAAATGAAGTAGGTATTTTGAGAGCTGCAATAAACTAAATTGCCACATGAAGTCTGTCATACCCTTTAATTTATAATAAACTGATAGGTAGTCTGTCAGCTGCAGAGTATGAAGTTCCAGGATTTACCTGCAGATTCCTGGAATATCTAGGCTATTTTCTGTGTCTGCAAAAGTAGTTATAGTGATACTGTCGTGGATGTGGATGCAACCAGTTTTATAACTAATCAATGATTGCCAACAAATACTGTGCTTTTTCCATAAAGCCTGTCCCCTACCAGACCAAATAATAACGATTTTCATTCACCTCTATGAAAATTTTGTTTCAGATAATCAATGTATCATTCTGCGCGTAAAGAAGCAAAACTTACTACCACCTACTTAATGCCACTAAACATATTTTCAGTGAGAACTGACAGTATTCTTAGAGCTGGATGGATAACTTGCACCAAATAGATTAACACTACCATATCTTAATGCTTTTCTATAAAGAAATGGAGGCATGTTTTCTCCTTGTAAGAATCTAAAACATTTCTACCCGTGAACAGACTTTGAATTACTTCTGCAATTCCATTTACCATCCCAACAGAACAAGCCTCTAAAAGCAAATACAGAGAAGAAAGGCTTCTGAACTCACTTCAATAGAAGTTTTCCTCTGAGACTAAAGGTAAGATTCAACACATCTATAGCACTTAATCCAAGCCCAGTTAACACTGCGTAATTCCCTTTGTTTAAGGTTCTCCTTTCATTTTCAGCTTGCAATAGTAGGAACTCAGTTTGGGATTATTGACTTGAGAGGGTTTTTGTCTGCTGACTTAACACCTAGAGCAATTCCAGTTTCAAGACACACAGATGTGAAAAGTATTTGCACTTTTTTCAGTAGTTATCATTTTTACAGGCATTACTTAAACCATATTAAAATGTTAATATCACCACGGCTAAGAAGAAACTAAAAATAGTTTCTGTATTAACACCTACATCTAATATATCCATTTATATCTTAGTGATAAATCTATCCTCATACAATAGCTATTGCAGTTATATTATTTCCATTTCTATGAGTTTTTCTAGGTGCACGATGTCCTTGAAAGCATCAGTCTCAAACACTAAAAATCCACTTCCACTAAGAGCAGCACATTCTGCAGTGACTCCTCATTTAAAGAGAAAGCCACTCTGTGTATTGCGTCTTATAAGATCAATGAACGGAATGAACATTCTCCAACTTGTTTGAAAAGCATTAATCATCAGATGTCTGTCTAAATACTTAAGGGTATTTCACTTTAATAAAATAGGTAAAATATTATGCTGCTGACTGATTTTTTTTTTTTAGTGTGATAGATCACTAATGCACCCTGCTAGACAAATACATGCTGAAACATGTCTAGAGCAGCATACTGGACCTTCGATAGACCTGTAGTTCATTTGTTTAGCACTTAAAAGTGTTGACTATATCATGGTTAATTTACCAGAAAACTGTAAAACAAATATAAATAAAGCAGCCTTTGTCTTTCATAGGGCCATAGTATCTTCGATAGCATCATAAACTATATTGAAATCTGACAAAATTTCAGATTTTACAGATGAGTTATTAAGCATGAAACCCCAAAGTCTGCACTTTCCAGTGGTACTTTATAAATCAAAATATAATTTTTTTTTTAAAACCCAATAATTTACAATCTGTAAATTCATTCCAACAACTTCTTTTTTTTTCTTTTTTGCTTTTTTTTTTTTTTTTTTTTTAAACACAGAAATGCCATGCTGGGGATGAGCTTGGAGAGCGCAGAACAGGGGAACAGGGAAACCAACACTCTTGTTTATAAGCTAAGTGAGCAGCAAAACTCAAGCCTTGAGCTGCCAGCTGCTTCTTTCTTACACAATCAGACTTGTACCGAGGTTGCTTGACCAGTGGAGTTATTCTTACTTGGAGAAGAGTCACAGCTGACCAGCCATCTAGCAAATTTGCATGCTGCCATCAGCAGCACGTAATAACAGCATCGGTAGCAGCAAGAACAATTTTCCCTTTTGAAGGGATGTATAACACAGTACACTCTGTTTACAACACTCTGCTCTTCAGACACGACTTGTTACCTTTGCTGAACACTTCCATCTCCCTTGTGCATAAATGTTACTTTTTATTCTGTCCAGTAGCCAACATTTATATACCAAGAGAAAAAACAAAATACTGCTGTATTACCACTGAATAGCATGTCACAGGCAAAGGCAAGTTGTTACCTGAATAGCCAGAATTATCACTATTATTTTGCAAGTTTGTTTCTCATATTATCTGATTTTTGTATTTTGACAATGTTCTGTTATCTGACAAGCCAAAACTCTCCTAACTGATGAACTTTTTCAATTAGGTAGAACAAAAATAAAACACAAACACAAACATTCAGGGCACTTATAGAAATGAGGAAATGGTAAGTAAATTTTACAGAAATTCTTAACCATAGAACCAAACTACCTGAAATCTGCATCCTTAATATTTTTCTATCCCCACCAAAGAATCTAATTATTTATAATAGAGTAATTATGCCCAAGAAATTAATGGGAACTATAAATCTCAGCAGGCAAATTATAAATAAGAGGACAAAACATGGATGTCTATGCACAAAGGAGTAACTTTATGAAAGAAAGGAGTTTTAAATAGCAAGCATCTCAGTAATGGGCATAGCATCTACAGCTTTACATGTTTGTAAATCATTTAGAGTTGTATAAAGCTTAGTTTCTTACCCCCTACTGTGTCTGTTTTGCAATGTTCCACTAGGATGTGGATCCAGCAGTTCAAGGATTGCCCCATGGAGTAAAAACAATGCTTCATTTACTCCCTATGGCATGACCTGAGTCCCTCTGCCAAGTTTTCTTTCTTCCTTTCTCCATAAACAATATCTGCATATCTCAAAAGTAACACAAAATGTAAAAAGGTGCCAGCAACTTTCAACATTCAGATGTTTCTCCTTTCCTCAAATGCAAAGGCAAGATAGAAAGTAAAAGCAAGCAGGAGAGACTGCTTTTTCAACTTTAAGCAGCCTGTCAAGGAGCTGAACTTCATCATAGAGAACCAAGATAAAAGTTAAAAAAAAAAAGTAAGGCAAAACCCCCATACTGCTAAAAAATAAACACAATATGCCACAAAAATGCAGCACCAGAGAGATTATGAGGGGCAGGAGAAAAGGAAAAAGTGCACACTGGTATGTCTTGGTGCAGATGTTGTCCCTTCACCTTTTCCCTACCTTGTCATCTGTAGCTCCCTACCTACAGAGCAAGTACTTTATCAATGCAGTCATAAATTCATATGTGCAACCATCTGCCTAGCAGATGGGGCAGGTGTTGAGTATCGTCAATCATCAGCTTCCACTTCGGCTTGTCATTATCAGGAGTTAATAGACTCCAGGGCAGGAGGTGAACCATGTACACAGCAGGAACAACAGCATGTTGTGCCATGTTTGTTCGCCTAGGGTCTCCAGGGAGGAAGGGGGCAGTGAAGGAAGGAGGTAAAGGAAATAGGAAGTATTTTCATCTAACATGTCGTTACATAACAGACAGCAAGTGTTACTTCAACTTGCTAACAGATGTTACCTCTCCTGTGCAGCACATCTGTCTGAGGGGCATACCCTTGTACTCTGAACTCACACAACACTATTTCCAAATTGTTAACACATGCACTAGTGAGTCGAGACCCTTTTTTATTGGGTTTTTTTTTTTTGGTTGGGTTTTTTTTTTTCCCCAAATGTGACTTGGAAAAAAAATTAAATAGCCAGGAAAAAGGGGGGAAAAAACCCTAACTGATGTTAATGGAAAGCTATAGAAAAGACATTAGCTTGGGGTAAACACGTGAAAGGGCCACGTAAGGGAAGAAAATTCTCTTTTCTTCCTCAAAGCTGAATTACAATACTAATTTCTTATCCAGACTAGGTAACACTGAGTTTCATGAACAGTCACATTTTTTCCTCTGTAGGTTTACACTCCCATTATACATTTGATGTGACTGTCAATAAAAAGTCGACATTTACTGTAAAGAATCCCCACAGATATCTAGGAAACTTCACAGCCTGTGCAATGTTTCTCACTGAGGTGTCAATGAAATCTGCCTGTGACTTACTGTCCCCACAGTACACTGCCAGAGGATGTGAACTCTGTTATTTAGTACTCTTCCTATAACTAGAAACTGTGGCTCTCAAAATCTGAGGCAATTATTTTCTCTGCACACTTAACAGAGACAAATTTCCATTTTGAAAGATGCTGAAATAAACACAGAAAATACACTCAAAGCAGAAGTCTTAACTATGGATTTGTTCTTGATGTTCTCTGTGTGTGTGTGTGGGGGGGTTGTCTGTTGAAAAAAATGAAACTAATTTCAACTGCTGGGGGTTTTTTTATTAGCTTAACTTTAAAGTGATACTTTATGTTTCTTACTAGTGTGATTTTCATCACATTAAATATTTTTTTGTTAAATGGTTGGCTGTCCATTATAAAATTAAAATATTTACCCAAAAATCAAGGTATCTTATTATAATTTAAATTTACTTCACAGCAAATAGCATCACCTGAGCATACTCTCCAAGTATGTGCTCCGTAACCTCTACATTTGATACCAGTACCACATTTTGATTTCTTCTTCCCTGTTTAACAATCCTGTGTGTTACAGAAAACACATCTCCTCCAAAGGAGATTAAGAATTGCATGCTTGATCATGGGGTAGATTCTTTCCCATTAAAGTCAAAGACTATATTCCAGTTTTTCACCATGTTCATAACACTAAGGTTAAATCTGCTCCAGAGCACATCTTCCCTGGATAGCGTGGTGACTCACCAAAAATCAATCAATTGGAACTTGTATAAATAAAAAAATGTAGATAAGAACACAGCCATTTGAGTGTTTAAACATGAAACAACTGAAAATGATACAACGGTAATCAAGTTCTAGCCTTCCTCACATACCAGTTGCTTTGTAGGAAGCTCCAGTTGACATTTAGCATGTGAGCAATATACATACAATTTTTGCATATATATATATAAACACACACGCTCACATATACAGACACAGAGACATCTTTTTCCCTAAGATGTTTTGCTGCTGATTTTTCTGTTATTTAATTTATATTTATGTTAATTTAAAAAAAAAAACAAACTTACAACCTCAAAGGAAAACTATGCAACTACCAACTGGCAATTGATGCAAATGAGAAAGTAGTGGAGAAAAAAAAAAAAAAAAAAAAAAAGGTTTCTAGGTCAGATATCCAGAAGTGTATTATAAGTAATAATAAACATAATAAACATAGAAACATTTAAACCATGCAAAATACTTAACAGAATTTTAGGAATTTTCTTACAAATCTTGTCAATGTATTTTCAAGCTTTTTCTTTTCTGTTAGCTCATAAACATCTGCAACTAATGCAGATTCTTGCATCTATTTGTCATAATTGCACTTTTATCTCCCTTCAGTCACACAAATGTACTCTCTAAACCTCATAAGCATTCAGGCCCTGACTTTATATCATTTGTTGACTCCTATGACCCAGAGCTCAAAAGCTTGAAAACTATACCAAAAAAATGAGCACCAGCTGTTGACATTCTGAATCTCTCAGTCCGTGAAGGAATACATATTTTTTTTCTTTATACTGCATACTCAAAGTGACACAAAAAATTAAAGACATTTAAAATTAAACCCAAAAATTTCCATTAATTCAGTCAGAGGGGAAAAATAAATAAATATATTGTTTCCCTTTGTCTGGGCCTGTGGCATTTTTATAAAGCAGATCCAGAAAATAAGGAGAAACCAGTGAAAAGTGATCATAAACGGAGATGGAAATAGTTGCTGTTGATTTTCACTGGCAATGGAGATTACAATACAAGGATCACATTTATAAAAACCAGATCCTGATTCATCAAGAGGCCCCACACACAGTCCAGGCAAAGTTTATTTCTCACCTATTAATTACTGATATTTTCTTGGTGCCTATCCTTATAGCAAAAAAAAAAAAAATGGAGAAGAAATTAAAAACAAAAAAAAAATTAACATCACACATACGTATTAAAGGAAATGGGGAAAAACCTTAAGACCAGGGATATAAACTCACATATAATGTTAATAGTATACAGAACCAGCTCTATCCCTATATAATATACACTACTAATACTACGGCATTATTGTGCTTTCAGGTAGAATTGGAATCCCACTGTATGAAGTGTTACACAAAGCACACAGTAAAAAGCCTTCATGTGCAGTCTTCTTTGAACTAAAATATGTAATAGTTATTTTTATAACCACTGCTTTTTTATATAAAAATCTTCACAGGACAGGACAGCAGAATCTCTCACTGTTTAGTTTATGTAACATTTATATTCTCTAGCCTGATAGAACAGTTTGAGCTGGGATCATGCTGATAGATTGCATTAACTGCTGTGCCTTCAGGTTTATCAGAGTATAGTGCAATGACTGATTCTTTCCTGTTTAAACCTGAGACATTACAAAACCGCAGCCACAATAGATAATTATTATTCTCTCTGTGTTCCTCAGTTTGCTTCACTCTGCAAGACCAAGACTCAGTCACAAGGCCTGATTGTATCCTCATTTACATTTATGTACATTGAAAATAAGTCCACAAAGGCCAGTGGAAACCTACTGAGGTAAAATTGGTGTGAAGTGGCTTGTGAAGTGAGACATGAATTCATGGGGTTTGTGTAATGAATTGCCTCATCCACAAGAAAAGTATGAGGAATTAGAACAATTCATAATGCACAATAATAATGCACTACATATAATTTATTCTGCTATAAAGCAGTGTTTTTTTCAGGGCTGTTCTTGTCTCCTGACTCCATTACTTTTTCTAATTCTATTCCCTTTCTATTTTATTAAATGGTTGCAGTTTTACTACCTTCATTAACAACAGGACATAAAACAATAGGATTATAAAGGGTGGGGGCAAAAAAAGACAACATTTAGCTGTTCTTGTCCAGAACTTAAACTTCAGTATTAAACACCAGTAAAAAAAAAAAAAAAAAATAGTTTAGACATCAGCTTAGAAAGAGTACGCTACCTTTAACACTTCCAAAAAAATTAACTGAAATATACAGAGTCTTATCTTTAACAAGAGAACTATATGCTTTCTAACAGAAGGAACTGGAATAAAAGATGGCTTCAGGTAAAATTTACCTGAAACCAAAGCAACTTTAAATTTTAACACAGTTTTCCTTAAGGATAACTCAACATCATCAAAAGAAATGAATATTCTTAGTTGTTACATAAAAGCTGTTTTCTTCCAGTTCTTTGTATGGATATTCCTTGAACATTAATGACTACCGCAGTGAATCAAGAGAGAATGAAATTATGTATTGCAATCTGTGCCTCATAAATAAGTATTAAAAATTCTAAAAATATTTCTAGATTAAACTGTGTATTAAACATTTTTCTTACCTAGGACAAAGGCAGGGACATCACTGCTCCCTCCCCTCCTCCCTCAAAAAAAAAAATAAAAGCAAACAAAAAAATTAGAAAAATAATGGACTGTTAGAATATGCTGCTCCCCTCTAAGTAGTTGAGATTCCCTTTGGGAATCATATCCCCAAATATCACATCCCTGAAATAATGCTCAGGATCATCTTGTCTAACTATTAGTGTTCTGCTTCCTAAAAGTAGATGATATACTGCACTCCCATGCACAATGCTTGGGAAAAAAGCAGCACACAAAAAAAACCCCAAAACCCCACAGTACCTAAGATGAACTAAAAGATTTAAAGAAATAGGTGCCCAGAAGTCAAATTCAAGACCACAAATATGCCAAATGCATATATTTAAAACAGTGAAAAGAAAGCAGAGGTGAATGTGTTTGGAAGTCTGTTTCTCTGTGTGAGGGATCCCTTTGCTTTCTGAAGTGACGTAGTATAAGGCAAAAGCGACTACCAATGGGGACTGACCTCGCTGTTACAGCCAAGGTGATGATTATGTGCTGTACTATTCTGTAAGAGTGATTAATTGCTTCCAAAGTTATTCAGCATCAGGTCACAATCAAAATTTTACCAAGATTGTTGTCAAAAACATATTAGCTGCATTTAACATATCTAGAATTTTAGTATTTTGGGCTTAGGAATCTGCTGTCTTTTTCCTCTTTTCAGATGATGGCTTTACATGAAAATATACAATGTATATCACAGCATGCACATATAAATATGAATTAAAACCCAATAATAAACAGATTCTTTCAGCACTCAGTAAGACAAATGGATAATTTGAAGAAACATCCTGATATTCTATCACCTAGTAGTGATCAAAGAACGGCAAGCAAAAATAGAGGTGGATTGTGGTTGGGAGGAACCTCTGGAGATCATTTTGTCCTATCCCCCTTCTCAAGCAAGGCCACCTAGAGCTGGTTGCCCAGGAACAGGTCCAGAGTGCTTTTGAATATCTCCAAGGAGGGATATTTCATAACGTCTCTGAACAAAATGCCTTACAATAAAATTGTACAGCCTCATTTGTTTCACTCTGAATGCATTTTGACAACTTTAACTCAATATTACTTGCATAGTTTGTCATTCCCAGGATTCTGTCTTTATAAAAAGCTCATTTTCATTTGAGGAGGTAAAAAACTTTTGACTAGCTTAAATATGATACCAGAGAAAAAAAAAGTTTGTAAATCATGATTGTTTTACCCTTAAAGAAAAGACAAATTGAAAAGTCAACAAAACAGGAAGAAACGTGAGAGTAAGAAGTTTGTTGCACACATTCTACCAAAATAATGCTAAACATTAAATCAGCCTGCAGCCAGCTAGGCATTAATTTCCAAATCATCCAACCGTAACTATCTTTCAAAGGACACAGTTTACAATAGAATTCCAGGGGGAGTATGTTTTTTTAGAAAAGTTTATTATTGTTGCATGAACACAGTTTAACTTTACTATGTGGGGCAGGGATAATACTGCAAAGCAATATATAAAATCCCGAACTGATAGGTATACAGCTACATTTATTTAAAAAGAGACAACAAGTTAGATCAGTTAAATGAGATTATGTATGAAAGTTTATTGTATGGTTGAGCAAGTCAGATCTAACCAGAGTTTGTCTGGCACATGGCCTGCAGAAAATGATCTTTTGAAAGTATATTGGTGAAACATATGCTATGAGACAGTAGTCATACAGCAGAGTTTGACTAAGAAGCTATTGGACTGCAAAATGTTTTCATGCAGGTACTTCCATCTTTTGTGTATATGTGGCAGAATGTTTTTAAACATTCTGAAAACAAGCACAGGAATTCAGCAAATGCCACTAGCAAAAAATTTACAAATATTTTTGTAGATTTTACAAAGCATGGCTATACTTTTGATATAGCATGAAGAATAAGAGCCTAAAACAGAAAATAACAAAACTTTTAAAGAATGTTAATGAAACAGTAATATATACTGATGTTAGAAGTGTTTGAGGAATTACAACTAGTTCAAGATTTTCTAGGCAGCAAAAGGATTAGATGAGATAAGACAGAAGCTGACAAGAAATACTACATTAACCATGTCAAATTCTGGGAACAGAGTTCATATAGAACAGAAATGGAAGTGTGTGCATAAGTTATTTCTGAACATATTCTGAAATAATGTAACTCCTTAATTTCAAAACCAACTGATGTTATCTTGTAACAAAGACTACATCATACCCGTTCAAAACTTAAAAAAAACCCAGGGAAGTTAAATAACATATTAGCTTGGAAAGTTATAAAAAATATGTTGATGTTAACTATGTAAATTCATGCATAAAAATAGATGCTACACAACGTGATCTTGTCCTCATGACAATGCCATAATTTTTCATGCATTTTCTTTTTTGTCAGATTATTATTGTACATTATCAGGCAAAGTTTCCCTGGCTGCTCAACAAAAACTATATTTTTAGAAGTTTTTAATGAATTCTTTGACTGTTTCCATGCCATCCATTCCATGGATCTTTTTCCATTACATCACACAAATATTTAGTAGTATACCTCTAATAATAACAGCTGGTGTGGGTTTTCTTACTTTGCTTGTTGTTGTTGGGGTTTTTTGGTTTGTTTGCTTTTTTGTTTTTAAATGGCTCAACATGACAACAAGATTATAATTTTCAGCTCGATTTCTGAACCCAGTCTGGTGGTTCTGGTTTTATTGAACTTTTTCTTTGGACCTGTACATTATGCACTTAATACATAAAGCTAGTATATAACTTGACAAGCTTGCTGTTCTAAGTCTTCTCTTACAGAGGTAAAAAGTCTGCTTAGCTCTTCTCAATGCATTTCAAGATACACACTGAACAGGATGCAACTGAGTTTGCTATGATAGAGGAATCTTGAAACGTTGATTTGTGTTTGTTACAGCATAGAAATAATAATTTCAGCTTCACATCTCAGATTCAAACTACAGATCAGAAATAAATACTCTAAGGAAGGACTCTCAAAAATATTCACAAGAATGAGAACATGTGTAACATGTGCTCCTGCACTTCATAAGCAGTTGTATTGATAAAGCAAACAAATCAGCAAAAAGCATAAGGGGGGGGGGAGGGGAGCGGACTGGAAAATCAGAGCAAAACAAACAAAGTAGCATATTCTGATTCATAAAATCAGACAAGATGGGTACATTGCTACAGAAAATGTGATTCACCATCTAGTCAAGGAAATCAAACACAAGCTCCTCTGTTCCAGAATATCCACTAATTGTACTGAGATATAAAACACCACTAGAAGCTTAGAATAATAGAAAAGCATGTGGACAGAATCAAAAGCTACATTATAACAAGTCACGAAAAGTGCTTCTGAAGTTAAAAATAGATGGCTTGTGCACAGAGCTGAGATGATAAATAACTAAGATTATGATAAAACCAAGCCACAGAAATAGAATTTTAAATGCACCTTGTTCTTACATAATTGAAACATCTAAAGGGAAAAGACAGTGATACAATACATGACATCTAATAAAAGAGAGAAAAGCAAAAACAAACAACTCTTCCCCTCACCCCAAATCAACAACACTTTATGGACATGAGATGGAGTGGGAAGCTTGAAAAAACTACTACAATGAAAAGATTGTATCTAGTCTGAAGTCAAAAGTAACAAAAAAGAACAGATTTAAAAGGAAGAAAAGTATTATTCCAATCTAATATTGTAGGTGAACGTTAAATATTATATTAGACTAAGACAATTTCAATGTCATGATATTATTCTCACGTAGAAAAAAAGTATACTTTACCAGCTCCTGAGACCAAAGCAAAATTGGAAGCAATTTATTCAAGCCATCTCAAATTTAAATCACTCTATAAAGAAAACATTAGCAGGCTATGTCTTCCACAAAGATTGATATAAACAGGTAGTGGAGGTAAGATACAAGCTAGTGATTTGTAACTACTTTTCTAGAGACTTTTCTATGATATGGAGAATCATTTATTGAAAATGCACTCATCCACCTCCTGCTGAGGCATTTTTTCACCTCAGTATTTTCTTCCAATCTTCATGATTTGCATATGCTGACACTGCTCACAGTACAGCCAGTACACACACACTCAGGCCCATGGTTATATATTATAAGGTCCCTATTTAGACCACTTTGGAATTATTAAAACTCTATAACCTTCTCTCTAGTATATCAGTTGTTAAAATACGCTTTTATTATAAAGGATTTTTAAGATTATAGTGAAGTACTGATATAGGTGTTATTACTAATAACATAAGTAAAACATCAACATCTGAAAGGAAACATACTAACAACATTATTAATATTTTACACAACATTTATAAAACAAATGCATTAATTTTAATTATTTTTAATATATCTGCTATTATACTACCACCTAATGGTAAAATATAATTAATATAGCACATAACTAAATAAAGATGCCTGAAGATCCCTGCAATTCAAATACTTGCAATTAGCAACATCCTTTTCTCTGTCTTTTCCAGGTCTCATTTCTTGTACTATAAGACATGCTTTGTACTCCTTTGCTCATATCTCTATCTTTTCCTGCACTTTTTACTAATTCAATTAAATTTTCCAATCATGGGTGATTAGATCAGCATACATCATTTCAGATAAGGTCATACTAGTCCTGTGTTCAGAGGTATAGAAATTTCCTGTCCAGATACAGTTATGTTAGGAGTTGCTTTGAGCTGTAAAATCCTATTTCTACTTAAAATAGAATATCAGCCTTCTTCCCATTTTATTTTTAAGACATGTTCACTTCAATTAATAGAAAAGGGCCTAGGCCATTTGGTCCTGCTGGACAAATTGAGCAGGAGAAGCAGTATATCCTTGTGGCAAAGGCAGCCAACCACACACATGGGGCTACCACTAAAAGCATCAATAGCAGGTTGACAGAAGTAATAATTCCCAGCTACTCAGCATGTTATAGGAAGGTGTGTGTCTAGTTTTCAGTTCCTTGGTACAAGACAGACCTTCATTTACTGTTCTGTCTCAGAAGAGACACAAAAATTATTAGGGGACTGAAGCATGTGATACAAGAGGAGAGATGTAAATAATTTGGTTTGTCTATTCTTAAACAGAGAAAATCAAGGGCAGATCGTCATAGCCTTCAGCTACCCACTGGGAGAATATGAAGATGGAGACAGACTCCTTGAAAATGCACAGAAAAAAACCAAGAAGCAAAGGACACAAGTTGTAGCAAGGAAAATTTCAATTAGATATTAGAAAAAACAAGTCACAATGAAGGTAGTCAAATATTGGAACATGCTACTGGACAGGCTATGAAATCTCCATCATTGGATATGCGTGAAACTTGACTGGACAATGCTGTGTAACAAATTGCTCTGTTGGCCATGATTTCAGAAGGGCTTTTAATTACCACATGGAATGGGTTGTCTGCCATTTTAATAGGCTGTTTTAAACCATCCATCAAGGACTTCCATGGAAAAAACTACCACCACCTTTCTGAACTTCTCCCTCCCTACATTCTCTCAATTTATCCCTGACATAACAACTGAAATATACACAAAATCTTTGCCCAGCTTTTCTGCTAGTATGGCTTAGCACCATTTGCTTCAAAATGAAGATTCCTATTTGCTTTTTTCCCTACCATATGCATCACATCTTTAGGCTAGATGTAAGGAAGAAACTTTTTACAATGACAGTGGTGAAACACTGGAACAGGTTGCCCAGAGGTGGTAGATGTCCCATCCCTGGAAACATTCAAGGTCAGGCTGGACGGGGCTCTGAGCAATCTGATCTGGTTGAAGATGTCCCTATTCATTGCAGGAAGGGTTGGACTAGATGACCTTTAAAAATCCCTTCCAATCCAATCTGTCATTCTATGGTCATATGACAACAACCTAAAAGAAAAAGAATAAATCACTGCAGAAACAGAGCACTTTTTATTTTGCCTAAACAAACAAACAAAAATAAACCCCAAAAACATACACAAGGATGAAACAATTTGTTTACTGGAACATGTATGCCTTGACAGCACAAACTGCAGGTGGATTTAACCTCAGCTAAAAAGAAGACAGATTAATTAATACTTCTGCTGCATATTAGATTTCACTAAACAATATTTGCTTGTGTTCATGATTGTTGAAGACTGCAATAACAAGAAAAATAAAAATATTGCACATAACCAATATTTCAGTTTAATTTTAAATTCAAATTTTTACTTAGCATTATTAATCTGTATTAAAATTAAACCCTCAAATGAAGAGCTTCCTAGATTTATTTGTTAAAGTTCAAATATGTGATTAATTTGTCAACTCAAGCAATTACTACTGCAATTATAAAACATGGATCTTAGTTTATCCATTTTAGTATGGGGAAAATTTACCACTGATAGTAGTAAACACTTTAAAAAGCTAAGCACTAAATTGAATACACTTGTCCCTCTTTCTCCAACTCTCTGTCTCAGCATTTGAGGCAAGCAACTGACCACTGAAGTTCTAAATAAAGTTCAAAATAAATATTCCAGATCACACAAATAATATACATACATTAATATACAAGATACATTTCATTAAAATCTGAATAATAGTACAACAGATATAAATTCAGTTTAAAAATAATAACTATTTTTTTAAAAAAAAGATTAATTATGAAGTATCAGAAAGAGATAATCAGATTATATTGGATAACAATACAACGTAGTATCATCATTTTAAAGAAAAGGGCTACCTAGATGAATAATTATGGTAAACTTAAAAAGATCTGACTTTACTTAAATAATAATCCATCTTCATTTCAGCTTTAATTTCTTTTGCATCTTGTGCAATTCTAAACATGGCAATTCTAAACTCATATCTGTGCTCTTAAACATTTTTTCTGCTTCATAACCTCTGGTTATAATCCGAAATGTACATCATGCACTTGGTTGTTCTTTCTGTGTACCAATGCCTTCAAAATTCTCAGGAAGCATTCTGTCCTATTGTGTTGATGTCTGTAGAAGAAATTTTGTTAAGACAACCTTCTGACTTAATGTTTCTGCTGCATCTCTTGGCTGAAAAACTCTGTACACGTGGCTATAAGCATTTCCTTTCCTGCAGTGCAATAATGCCCTTGTTTGATGAATTAAGCATTCTGACATTTTTAAAGCACAGTTGTGATGTTTTATGAGTACAGTATGTAGAACTCACATCAACTGTTACTAGTAAAAGCTTGAGGCTTATGACCACTTTTGTTGAATTTATCTTTCATTCCACATAAAGTAAATGAGTTGGAATTAACAGGTCTGTCCTTGCAAAAGTGAACAGGAAGTCTGACAAAGTAATTCCCTGATAATCACAGCAAATTAATCTTGAAGTCCACTGACATGGAAAGATTCTTCCTGGCATCAAGCCTGAGGAATAAGCATAAATCCCTTATCGTAAAATAGCAGTATTAATTGGGAAATCTTAAGTAAGGTAAAGTTAACTTTTCCTTTTTTTTTTTTTTTCTTTTCGTTTCTTTTTTTTTTCATTTCTATTTTTGTCCTGGTTAAGAAACACAGTTCACCAAAAATTATGTGTGCGTGTACACAACGTATATGCACACTAGTCAAACTTTGAATACATATCCACAACTGGAAAGTCTACCCACATCTTGCTTTGGAGCTACATGTGGGAATGAGCAAATTCACACTACCAGTTGTGAATTTGGAAACATTTTATTTTCAAAGTCATCACTTCTCACAATTACATGCAATTCAAAATGTTGCTTTCCAGACATAACTTACTCTGAGAGAAACCTGGAAGCCTGATGTGGGGGAAAAAACCCAAAACCACCAATCTCTGTTAGTAGAAGCAAATATTCCAGAGTTTTATATGTGGATCTTGAAGCTGTCAATCTCACACCAGGGACTGATGCCTATGAATTGACCCAACTGATGAAGCAATGATGTATAATTGCAAGACTCTTGTAACTGTGTGCATATTCCTGCATGTTTTGTAATTGTGTTAGTATTCCTAGTTTGAGTCTCTTTTTCAGTATAAGTGTGAGATCTTAGACATAACAGAGCAGTGAAAAACCACACCATGGTTAGTTATACATTAATACAGAAGTATGACATTCCTTTCTACACTCTGCAAACGCACGATTTTGAGTACTCAATATTGGTACCATTAACTGTGATGAAACAAACTTCACTATGACATGTTGGGGGTTTTGTTTGTTTGGTTTGGTTTGTGATGGTGGGGGGTTCTGTGTGTTTTCTGGGAGGGGAAAGGGGTTAATATATTTTCTTTTTCAAAGGAAAATACTGGTAGTGATATTCTTAGAGCTACTACTAATTATCACATTGGCAAGAGTTAATTGGGAACCAAAGCTAGTGTTTCAAATTCTTACACAAATATGGTAAGCTAACTGCTCAGAACCTCAGAAGTTTCCTAATCATCATGGATCCCTTCCCTGCTCCCCCCATATCAAATTGTACAAATGTATGTCTATACATACTAAGAAGCACCATCCATGTCTTGTATCAAGAGAGTATTTAATCTCATAAAACAAAGAAAACCTTGTAGTCTCCAAAGGTGGTTCATATCACTGGTGTGTTAACATAAGTTAAGTATTAACACTTAACAGAAGCAGAGAATCTCTTAAGGATAAGATAACACCCAAAGCATGTCCAAATTGATGGACACAAGCATAAAAGCTTACATACTTTCTACATAAGTGGTCTCACAACTACACAGAAAAGCAGAAGAGGTCTGCACATACTGATGATCATGTGCATGCAGGGGTCACAACCAGGGCCAAGAGACTGAGATCTGAAAATACAAGGCATTTTACAAACATTTTGTGCCCTGCAAAATTTACCATTAGGATAGAACAGTCAACAAAAAGTGGATGAACATAGAATGGAAGTTCACGCCATTCAAGATTAAACACTAAACCAACGGTCAAAGTATGCACTAAACCAACACAGCAAAAATACCAACACCCATATAGGTTGTACCTCAGTGCTCTCATGGTCCAAAGTTAACTGCTACTCTTTAGCACTGAGTTTGAAACTTGGTGTTAGACAGAGCTGTAAAACAGGCTGGAGCTCCATTCATACCTACTCTTAGTGAAGATCTTTCTCAGCCAATGTACAATTTTTTAAAGATGCAAGATTTAAAGAACAATCTTAGTAAGGAAGTAATTTCAGCACATGTATTCACAGGATCACAGAATTGCTAAAGTAGGAAGACATCAGTGTAGGTCATCTAGACCAGCCCAAATTCTCAGAGCACAGTAACCTACTGCAGGTTGCTCAGAGCAACCACACTCACAATAAAATAGATTCTTGGGTTTAAGTAGGATTTCCTGTGTTTTAATTCATCCCCACTGTCTCTTCTCTTGTCCTTTCACAGGATACCACTGATAAGAGTCTGGGTCCATCATCTTTACTTTCTCTAATCAAGTATTCATACAGCTTGATAAGGTACTCCTGAGCCACCTTTCTCCAGGCTAAACAATTCAGCTTTCTCAGCCTTTCCTTATTTGACAGATGCTCCAAGCTGCTCATCATTTCTGCTGTCCTTTGCTGTGCTCATTCCAGCATGTTCATGTCTCCCTTGTTTTGGGGAGTACAGATCTGGACACAGCACTCCAGATGTGTCTCACCAGTGCTGAGTAGAAGGAAGGATCACCTCCCTCAACCCACTGCCAATGTTTTGCCTAATGCAACTAAGGAGGCTTTTGGCTGCCTTTGCCGGAAGGGCACACTGCTGTTCATGTTCAACATGTTGTCCACCAGGACTCCCAAATTCTTCTCTGCAACACTGCTTTCCAGATAATCAGCACCCAGCCTGTCCTGGTGCATAGGGTTGATCTCCCCTAGCTGCAGGACTTGGAATTATGCATCATTGGACTTCATGAGATTCCCGTTGGTCCGTTTCTCTAGCCTGCTGATATACCTCTGAATGACAAGACAACTACCTGACATTATGAGGTGTACCTCATGTACATTGACGACCGCAGCTGAAGTTTTGGAACAAAACAATCAATTTTTTGAGGTATGTACCTCATCAAGTTCAAGAATATGAAAATTGGCTGGACCTTTCTAGTCCTCAAGTTGTCAGTTACATATGGCAAACTTCAACACTAACTTAAGGCTTGCCTCCTGCTCCAAAACAACAAAAAATCCCCAACTTGTCCCTGGTCAATATGGAACATAATCATGTCTTGAAATGTCATGATTTTTTGATGATATCTTTGACAATGATAATCATTGATGATGCTGTCACTTAAGACTTGTATTATGCTGTTCACAAACTATGAAAATTACTGAACTACCTCAGAATTAAAGATTTCCTGTCTTCTCTAATTTTCAGAACAGCAACAGATTTGTAGAAGAAATTCATGTCTCCATGACCAAGATATATTTTGAAATAAAACCCAAAACATCTTGCTACTACATATAGATATATGCTTTCCAAAATAAGTTTCATATATCACTGTCATTAAAATATAGAGAATAAGGAACTTCAAAAGACAATCAGATAAGAGATCCTGCCATGCCTGTCATGTAGCTCCAAACTCAGAAAAATATTTAATCACTTAGCTATGTAGATATGTACTCAAAGTATTTTTTTGCAATTGCGCCTAGTTCAGCTTACTTAATCTACAATTATGTGATTTAAAGCAGGCACTAAAGTCCTTGTTTTTCTTCTCAAAATAAGTACTCCCATCACCAGCTTATCATGCAGACAACAGAGCTCGATAGAGAGAGGAACCTGGAACTCCCCAAAAAGGAATTCACATGCTCTAACAACTTGACTACTGGAAAAAAGAAAGAAAACAAAACAAACAAACAAAAAAAAAAACCAAAAAAAAAACACAACAAAACAAAACAAAACAAAAAAATGCATCTTCTTTATTCATGTATTGAAAGATGAGGCCAAGGTGCTTAAGGTGGTGAATCCTCTTGTAGATGAACATTTGTGCTACATTTCAGTTATCTCCTACTGACTAACTCAGGGCACTTGCACTCAGAATGCTGCCTTCTGCAAGTCTCTCTCTTCAGCAGATAACTGCATGGAGACAGGCACAAACAGCTCAGGCATACAATCAAAGGTAAGCTCCACAGACATCAGGCTCTCAGACAAACTCTTGGGTTGTATGATACACTTTTGTAGATTTAATCCCAGATGCCCATTTATATTGACACCCAAAAATCTCTGAAAATTATAGTTCCATACAGCCAAATTAAGACAGAGTCATCTGTAAGGTATCTTCATAGCCAAACTGATAAGAGCAAATCATAAAAGCACTGAACACAAAATTTTTCATCAGCTGGATTTTATCACTGCAGCTACATTGACTGAAAATTAAAGGCCACCATGTCAATACAGTGTCAAAGACTTCCTGTAGAAACATGAGACGTAGAACGGTGTTGAAAGTAATAAGAAAGATTAAAAGTTTCATCAAGAGTGTAAGGAGATACATGAAATAAAATAGTTAAACAGGAGGAAAAAGGTAAAACATAGATGGCTTTTTTGCTTCATTAAGACACAAGGAAAAAACAGAGTGTGTGCAAAAAGGTGGCTAATGTGGACAGTTTTAGAATGAAGAGGTGAGAATTGCCAGTCTTTGGGGAGTGGGAACATCTAATGTAGCCTGTAGAACAGCAAACTTGCACTATTAAAGGTATTGGTTTATTTATGCCCTCATTCATAATGCATCTTCTATCAATAATTACCTTCCACAAAACATAGTGGGAATTAGCTTTACTGGGATTTTTTGATTGCTATTACTATTGTACATGAGATGACAAAGATCTTATGCTTTAAAGAAGGACTTTAATGCTAAGGTTAGTAGCTGGTACTCTGCATCTGGTGGTAATTCATGGAGTCTGCAGATGACAATATGGACAAAATACTCAGCCCCATGTCATTATCCCATTCCAACACAACTGCAGTCAACACACAGACCCTCAAGATATTTAAGTAGCATATATTTGAAATTAAAATCATTCTTCTAAAAGCTGTCCAGTTATATTTCTACCTTGTCTATTATCCCTTTTCACAACCACGGGGTGGGGGGTGGGGGTGGAAGGAAAAAAGAACAAAAGGCAACATGAAACCTCATGCTTTCCATGGCTTCCACTTTCAAAGGAGAGGGGGAAAACTATCTCTCACTAAACTCCCAACACAAAATGATACTGATTATCCTCCCATGAAATATGCATATTGTTTGCTCCTACTAGTCATCAAATATTCTTTACTAAAGAAGGACTTGTTCTTTGCCAGACAACTTCATTGTTAAAGCTAGCAATGGTGTTATCATGCTCACAGCAGAATAGTAGAGATACAATCCTTCTTTGTCATGCCAAAAGCAGACAAATAATCACTCATGTTGCAATTAACAAGGAGAAATACCATTATCTTTATCAGGCTTTCTAGTCTTGCATTTCGTAACATAGATGGAAACCATATGGGAGAAAAATGTTAATAGAAGCCTCTACAAGCCAAGGCTTGGATGTTTACCCCAGTAACCCAAAGTACAGATATTTATAAAGCTGACAGGCCCATCAGAACCCCGTGAGGAAGGGGTTCTGATGATCAGAAAAACTGGTGGCTCTGCAAAGGTAACAAATGATCACCATTTAAATTAGCTTTCTTATTCCTCTTGCTACTTTTTATATCCTGATGAGCCACACACACTACCACAGATAACCAAACTTTGTTCCACAAATAACAGTGCAGTTACTCTGTATATTAAATGTTAGGTATTCATCAATTAATATAGCAGAAACATTTTAATAAACTGGTGGGAAGAAATTTAAATTTGTAAAATTCTTTTCTTAGTTGTTTCGTGTCTTAAGCAAATTCTTTAATGTTGTGGCTTTGTTCAGTTACTGATTTGCAAAACTATGTGCAAGTTGAGATTGCACATACTTTAAAGGTATTAAGTCTCAAATTGTACAAACACATGTACCGTGTAATATTTGCAAAAAATCCTCTTAGTAGGTTTTTTGGTTTTTATTTGCAGTACTTACTTATAACTAGTATTACATAGACAAACTAGTACAGAAGCAAAATCTAAATTATGCTTTCAGACTGTTACTTGCATTTTAAAATACAGTTGGTGCCAGGTTAATTGTGACTTTAGTGAGCACAATTCTCTCACTATCATTCTGTGGATTCCCTACAAGAAGGGATTGGTGTGTAGCCTACAGCACACCAAAGAATGTGGTTTAATATCAACCTGTCAAGCTAGAATTTGCAACCACAGTAATTACTAGTGACTGGATTTTGACACACTAAGCATGACTGTGCTCCTTAAAATTGCTGAAATAGAAACCTGGAGGGAGTGGAAGAAATTTTAAGAAGTATCCTGGTATCAGTACACTGATATGCTGTGGGAAATTTATTCACAGTATTGTCATCTGGTCACTGCAATTTCTACCAGGATTCAGAGGTCTACCCTGTGATAGCCATGTTGATCATTCTCAAAGAATGCCTCCCAAACAAACAAAAAACCCCCACAGTTTTGTGTATAGCATATACCATGACTACTGCTGAAGGAGACAAATTGGCAGATTCATTACTCAAAAATTTTCATGCACTTTTAACATGACCAAGTAGGACAGAGGAACCCTGCATCTGCTCCCAGACACTATATATTTTGGCAAGATCTATTGCATATGACTCCTCTTAGAGGCCCTGTTGCTCAGTATTTTTTGTGATACTTATTTCATGCCTATTAAAATCATTTCAGTATCTTTGAATACGTTGGCCTACAGGTTCCTTGGAATATCTTCTAACAATGGCAATAATTAGGACCTCTCTGGAAAGAAATGTTAAACCCAGTGAGGATTTTTAGAGGGTTTTGAGGTGGTTTTGCTTTTGTACTTTTTGTGCTGTAGGAGGGAATGATACCCTTGCACCATTAAATATCCAGAGCAAATCAGTCTCCAAGTTTTATCCAGAGATATCTCTATTACATTGCATGAGGGAAAGCAACTTTCAGAGAGCAAATATTTAGTACTCTTTAAAGAAACTAGGTTTACTGGCAACATCCCAAACTGCGTATCTCAAAAGCAGAGCCTCCCAAAACATTAGCCACTCCCAAAATATCTGTCTGTGATCTTTTGTTGGTAGGCACAAATCCTGTAGTTAAAACTCTGACATTTCAGGCTGCATTTCTGGAAACATTTCAACAAAGATCTAAATCCGTTTCCACCCTGCAAATTTATTTTCTGTGACTATGGGTAGTTTTGAATTCAAAATTTTACTTCTGTTAATTGGCCTCTGGAGCAGAACAGCTTCTGGAAAATAAAATAGTGCTTGCTCAGCACTTCCCATTTTCACAGTTAGCATTTGAGTTTCATTCTAAACGAACATGGAAAGGGGAATGCAGAATCACAGAATGGTCAGGGTTGGAAGGGAACTCTGGACATCACATAGCCCAACACACACACACACACGAGCCTCCTGCTAAAGCAGGTTCCCTTAGAGTTGTTGCACAGGATCATGTCCAGGTGGGTTTTGAATATCCCCAGAAAAGGAGACTCCCCAGCCTCCCAGGGCAACCTGTTCCAGTGCTCTGTCACCCTCAAAGTTTTTTCTCACATTCAGCTGGAACTGCCTGTGTTGCGGTTTGTGACTGTTGTTGTCCTGTCACTGGGCACTGCTGAAAAGAGCCTGGCCCCAGCCTCTTGACACTCACCTTTAAGATATTTGTAGACGTTGATAAGATCCCCTCTCAGTCTTTCCTTCTCCAGGCTAAACAGACGCAGCTCTCTCAGCCTATCCTCATAAGGGAGATGCTCCAGACCCCTATTCAACTTTGTAGCCCTTCACTGGACCCTCTCCATTAGTTCCCTGTCTCTTTTGAACTGGGGAGCACAAAACTGCTGGACACAGCACTCCAGATGTGGCCTCACCAGGGCAGAGTAGAGGGGCAGAATCACCTCCCTCGATCTGCTGGCCACACTCTTCCTAATGCGCCCCAGTATCCCACTGGCCTTCTTGGCCACCAGGGCACCCTGCTGGCTCATGGGGAACTTGCTGTCCTCCAGAACTCCCAGGTCGTTCTCTGCAGAGCTGACTTCCAGCAGGCTAACCCCCAGCCTGTACCGGTGCATGAGTTTAGTCCTCCCTAGGTGCAAGACCTTACGCTTGCCTTTGTTGAACTTCATTAGGATCCCCTCCACCCAACTCTACAGCCTGTCTAGGTCTCACTGAATGGCAGCACAGCCTTCTGGTGTGTCAGCCACTCCTCCCAGTTTGGTGTCATCAGCAAACTCACTGGGGGTACGCTCTGTGTCTCCATCCAGGTCACAGATGAGTAAGTTGAATAGGACTGGACCCAGTACTGACCCTGGGGAACACCGCCAGCTACAGGCCTCCAGCTGGACTTTGCGCCACTGATCACAGCCCTCTCTGCTCTGCCATTCAGCCAGTTCTCAATCCACCTCACTGTCCAGACACACAAGTTCTTCATTACAAAACATTGCTACTCCATTTATATCACAACTTCTAGAGTTACAATTCTTCAAACTACATTTTGTGGCACAACAAAAATGTTAGCATGATAACACTATCTAGTCAAGAAGGAAAGGGGAAAGCTTTCAGAAAGAGTTGCTAATTTTTTTACATAGACAATAACCAACTTTTTTGAGGCTCTAAGGAATCAAGTGTTGAAGATTTCTTGATTTTTATAAATTGCAACATAGGGTTCCAATTTCAAAGGAATCTGAAGATGATGAGTAATAGATAATCCCTTGGCATTTCCATTTCCACCATTTCCTTATATATATATGAACAAAGACAGCACACTATAGACAATTGTGTATACCACGACGATTTCTTATACACTTGCATGCGATTTCTGAGGTGCATTGGGAATTTCTATTTACACTGGTATTTTCAGAAATATGATCTCCACTCACCTGAAAACCTTTTTGTGTGTGTAGATCTTAGTACAGAAAAGTACATCATGGAAACATGAGACTTTGGCTACCTTGCACATAAAAGTCTACATAGCCAGTACCTAGAAATCCACATAGCTATAGCACAACACTAAAACTATTGAAAAATATAATATTCTTTCAGCTGTGTTTTGGTTGGTGGGAATTCTAATACTGACAGAGTCTAAAACCCACAAAGGGTTCAGACCTGCCGCCCTTAACAGATGCATGTGCTTCTTTCAGTTCAGGCATTCAGGCTCTTAAAGGAGTCTGAGATTAAAGTCTCAGTAATATCCTTTGAATTTCTTATCAGCTAATTCAATAGCTGACTGATTGTTGCTGCATGCTGATTGTCATAGAACTCATTCTTATTCATCTATGTTATGCATTGCATAGGGGGCTAAGATGTTTAAAATGGGACTGTGAATTCAGTGGCAAATTCTCCAAAAGTTCACACATCACAGTCATTTTCTACAACCAGTCCAATTGCTGAAAATCTTCCGAAGCACATATTTCCCCTTTCCTCTTTGCCTTCATTATTCCTAAAGTATAATGTTTGTTTTCATGACACAGAATAAAGCTGCACTAATTAAAATCTACAGAAATTTTAACTTGTCTTTCTTTTTCACAACTGCACTTTTACAGACAGAAAGATAAATGAGTTTAAGCCACATGGTGATCCCAGGAGTGATAGCTGCAAGGGATAATTAAATCTATGCAACACATTTTTAAAACAAAAATTATGGAGTTTGCATAAACAAAAAAATGTGTATCAAACCACTGTAGTCCTAATATTATAGATACTTATTATGGAAGTATCGGCATTGAATAATAAAACTAATATACATGGTTATACAGAGACATGTTAAATTCAATGTACAAAAGAACTTTTAAAAATAACATAACATAACATAAAATGGCCTCCCAGATCACTATCTTATTACTTGAGTACTAAAGAACTGGAATACGCTGAACAGCGGGGGGGGGGGGGGAAGCAAAAAAAAAAAAGAAAAGAAAGAAAACCAAAAGATTTTTCATAGATCCCTCTTGCCTTTGGTGTTTTCAGCTCAAAGCCAGATTTTCAGAGCAGTTATAACTATGCAGACCCTAGCAGAAGTGTTCAAGTGTCTGATTACTTCAAAATAGACCTAAATTATGTTACTTGGTACAAATGGCTAGTTTTAAGCTAGCACATTTTCAGGTTTGCAGGTTTTATTAGCTCAGTTCTCATGCCATGCTAAAGCAGTAAGACTATTCTAGACTTAATTTGATCTTGAGGGCATCATGGTTGCACTTGCACAATGCTTAATCTGACCTAATCAGCCTGGCAAAACCAGAGCAGCTTGATGTCACTGCATCTGCAGCACGGTTGCTCTACAAACCGGTTGATCCACCCACTAAGAATTGACTGTTTAAGGTATAGAGAAATAAGATGTAGGCTTTGTAACTGGAACTGAAGTGTTAGATTCTTTCAGTAAACTACATATGCACATCAGTTATATTTATTGGAAGATACAGTAGAAAATAAGTTAAAATTTAGTATGGAGATCTTCACAAAGACAAGAACACTGCTGATTTCTCCTCTGAGGGGAAAAACCCCCAACTATTTAACAATAATAAAAAAAATAGATTTTCTGTTTATAGACAATATTTCATTAAGGACTTAAATGGGTCCATCTGCAATCTTTTGTGCTTCTGCATTGCTACATAAAGGAAAGAAAAAGGGGTGTTTCCTAGGCTTCTTAGATGTGTACTATTTTAATACTACACACACAAGCAATTTGTTTTAAGAGACATACCATTTGCAGCTTGACTACCACATTACAGTTGCGTGAAAAAAATTGCAACACACAAACCCCCTTAACCTCTATTAGTCTTCAGCTGTATGGAATGCATTTTAACCTGACAGATCTTGTGTTCCACTGCTTTAATATCAAGCCATATGTAATATTCATCAGTTTAAGTAATGTTGGAGACAAACACTATTCACAGCAACTTCCTCAAACACTGAAACAAGTAGCTGCTGTTGAACATTACAATGCCATTTATTATCTATCTTAGCAACAGAGAGAGTTCATTATTGACAAATTAGTTTCTACGTTACTGATGTTGAGCCATAAATAATTGGAATCAGCAGAACTGCTCCCAAGCATTTTTCTGCTGTGCTTTTACATATGGCAACTGCTTGGGACGGGTAAAAAATACATATTTCAGGAAACAGTTTTCTCCATATATATGTATTTCTATAGCATTTACTGCCAGCTATATAATATCACGTTGATCTTGTAAATGAAACTGAGGGAGTCATAACTTTCTTTAGTATCTCAAATATTTCTAATGATAACTCATGTGTTTTATGAAGCTGGTAGTTCAGCAAACACCACTATTTTGAATGAACAGCATAAAGACACTGTAAGCAGGTTCAGTATGTGCTGCAGTATATTATCAGGCAGATAAAAGTACTGGTTTTCCTTCAGTTAAAGGAAGTATAAGTAAAAAGGAAGGCTTTTCCTTTAGTAAAAAACTAGCCTTAAACAAACAACAACGGTAACATGTCAAGATACCACAAACAAATGGTAACTTGACTTTGTAGGTGACATTAGCTCCTGATACAACAGTGCAAAGCAGGGAGTTTGCACTGGTGCAATTGCTGTGTTTCCTTTGATCAGGTAAGGACTGCTGTCTCCTAATAAATTCACAGATGCTCTGCTTATCTAAAGCTTTATACACAAGGTCAATGCAAATGCATCTGGAAATACTGTTCCAGCTAACGAATGCTGCTATAGCCCAACAGAGCAGCTGCTGCCATGTCTCCTCAGTTTAGTTGGAGTTAGGGTGACATGTCAGAATCTAGCTGATAAGCCATGGTGGGTAGAATAAGCTTTGGGGGCAAGAAGCCAAAAAATTGTAAAAGTTACAACTGTTTTTTTAAATCACTGTATGAAGAAAAACTTGAGTGACTACCTGTATAGTCTCCCATGTCAAAATCAAATACACTCATGATAAAACACATGAAACCTGCTAAAACTGATATTCTAAACCAGTTCTATTTTTTCATGACTGCTGTCTGCCTACTGAAGGCTTTTTAACCTCTATTACACTTTCACTGCAAAATAGCTAAGAAATTTAATTTTCACAATGAACTGAATTAAAACTTAGTAGCTATCTGATTGCATTGATCCTACTTTTCTTACTTCATTGTTATTAAATATTTACCACCTGCTTCTGGAATTTTACACTGTAATGACTGCCATTTTTCATAACCTCCCACTGGTTTGTACTGAATATGAGGTTAGATGGAAGCACTAAGGCTAGTATTTCTGGTTAGATATATAAGTTTTCTCAGTACTCCATTCTGGAAAAAGAATACAGGTTTTATGTACCATACGGGTTATATATGTCACCTCACTCTACCTATAAAGTGCAAGAATGCACTGAGGATAGAAGGCTAACCACAACCAGAAACAAGTTTGTGAAAAATACAAAATATATTCTTATCCCTGCAAAAGAATGATTTCATTATAAATGGTTGTTAATGTCATCTAGTTATGTTTGAAATACCATATGCTCTAGAATTGTTACAGCCCACATCAGTCACAGCAGTGATGAATAAAGATACTTAAATGGGCTATAACCGTACTGGTAAAAATGAAATAGACTTCTTCCATCCATTGTTCTGGTAAAATGTGACCCAAAGCAGACTAAATCCACAAACGGTTCTTCAGCTTTGGATCTAGCCACTTAAGAAGTAAGGTGTGAACCATTCCTTTCCATTAAGGCTGTTAGCATATGAAACTCTTAAGATAAGCTTCTATTTTTATTCTTTTACTGAAACTTATTGAAGGTGCCGCACACTGAGTATTTTTGTCAGGATAACAAACGTAGTAGCTACTTGACTATATTAAATCTGGGTTTGCAGCTCCATTGGCATTAAATATTTACCTTCCACTTCTGAAAATTCAACATTTTAATGAACAACTTCAAGTTTTCCTTGCAAACTCCCACTGTCTTACATCATGCTGTTGGAAAGTAGTAGCAAAGGTTAGCATTTCACCCATCACATGGAATATTATACTCATATCTGATAAGCTGATGCAGAAATGGTACTCTCATATAATTAGGTCTCAAGTGACTGTAAAACACATGAAAAATTCCCCCGAAGAAAAACAAAATAACAGAATGACAGATTGAAAGAAAATACTTTTTTCCCAATTTTAAAATGCATACCATGATTCTTATTTTAAAGTAATTTTAAATTTGATCATTTCAAAGTAGCCATTATGAAGGAATAACCAGGTGTAAGGATCCCCTTTACTCTCTGGGGCTGATAACCTGTGGTAAAGTCAGTTTCAGAGAAAGAGGCTTCTGCATGCCCCAGGTAGGTGAGAGGGGAGCAGATGTGAAGCATACTGACTGAGCAAATGCCACCCCTCACACTATGTACAGCTTTCCTACTCACAAAATGTTACTTCAGACTACGCCTAGATTTTTTTTTAATTGTCTTCCTGAACCATAGGGTTAGAGGTGATTTGTACAAATGGAGCCCAAGAAACAGAAAGCAGCTCCAGATAGGACCTTAAACTAAGCTAGCTGAAGCTTTCAAAACTCATTGAAAAAAAACTCTAGCAGAACTGGAATTTCAGAACAAATATCATGGAAAAATAATAGAATTCATCAGTATATGAAAATACTGTCAGTGGGAAAAGACAAAAGGTTGTCTACAATGGAAAGGATTCTGCTTTAATTTTTGTTTTTTTGCACTAGGGCACCAAAACATGTACAAACACATACACATTCCAGATGGCTAAGGCAAGCACACTCATTGCTAATAGATCCAAGACTTTGTTTAATACCAACTTCACTCTTGCAGAAGCAGAATTATCCCTGCAATACTGCCAAGATCAGTGAAAGCATAAGTTGCCTGCTGTGCAAATATCATTGTACCATCAAGAACCGCCCAGAAGATACATGCTAGGTAAGTGTCCGTGTCCACAGTAAGCCACCTCTGATGATAAATTGTGCTTGTGCAGACATTAGAACTTTAACTAGAGCTCAGTTACATGGAAACTGAGCAATAATCAGGCATAGCTAATTCATAAACAGACAACATATACATCATGGTTTTATTTGTCAAATCTTGCCATCTGTTGCATATGTTGTAAGTAGAAAAATCAAAGAGAAGGAGTTGATTTTTCCCCTACAGTGACTAAACTCTTTTGAATTCTTCTATCTCCTTTCCGACTGTAATACACAAAAGTTCATTGTCTTAAGGCCATTTTGCAAGTTTCTGACAGCCAAGAAACAGTGAAAAATATGATTATCATATGAAAGGATGCCAAGCATTTGAAAGCAATTAAAAAAATAATAAAATGCCTCTTTTCTTTTAAAGTACTTTATTCAGATTTTTTTTCCAAACCTGTTTCAAACTGTATCACCTGCTACATTGAGAAAAAAGTATGTTATAAACTCTTAGTAACATTTGTTTTAGTTGGTGGCAGAAAAAGAATTCTCTAGTGAGCAGACAAATTCAAAAAGGTAAGTTAAGTTTCCAAGGCTCCCATATTCAAGACAATAAAAACAGTATAGTCATATCCTTATATTCTTTTCATTACTCATTTTTTTAAAAGTCACTGATTAGCAGAATGTGACAGTAAAGAGTCACATTAGGCTAACCTAATAATAAACACCAAATCTATTTACAACTTCATAGAAAATTAATTTTCTGAAGATAAGCATCTTGACATGGTTTTCCTTTATTTCGGAATTACTTCAAAATTCTTCACTAAACATAAATATGTATAAAATGTGTGTTCATATATGCATATGTATGTAGGTATACACACATAAAAAGTAATTATGAGTGCAGGTGGCTACATGTAAAAAACCATGCAGTCTGACATGTTTCTTTTATCCTTTCCTTCTAGCAGATGCCTAAGAAAACAGTCAGATGAAGCAGAAGAAAAGCACAGGGTAAAATATTATTAACTGTTATATGAAAGTGTCAGGCTAGGGTTTTAAGCTGAACATTCAGGAATGAGATGTTGAGGCTGCCGTTTATCTGCCTTTAACTGTACCATCTCATTACTTATGAATAACTAAAAAGCAAATAGAATTAGAAAGAATTACAAATTTACAAAGAACATCATTGTACCAGTGAGTATTTGAAAGGCATTCTCAACATTCAGTTGTGCACCTGCCACACTGGGCTAGGTAAGTCAGCATAATAGTTTATAAGTCTTATAGTCAGGCATTGCTAATGGGCAAGCCTATATGTTTACAGAACCAGATTGTATTCACAGTCTCTGTTTTTGGTGTCTACTTCTCCAGTAACTGATCAGTGAAAAGTTGTAAACAAAACCATCTGCTGGTGTCAATATTTTTTTTCCTAAACAGGTAATCACTTTCTCTGCATTAATTGCTGCTCATTTCCTTCCAAAGTAATTTTTCAAGGGGAATGACGTGGTTAGGATGGGAAGCTCAACAAGTTTTAGCATCCAACTTCCTTTACAGACAGCAAAAACTTTTTTTAGGCAAGATAATCTACCACGACATTTCCATTTACAACTAGCTAAACAAGCTATTAAATGTACAGTGTTAAAGTTTTATAGGCCTTGGTTTTACAAGGAACTTAAAGGCAGGCTCAGTCTCCTCAGCCTTCTGACAAAATGGCCACACTGTAGCCTGAAACAACTGGCAGATCTGGTTAATTTTAGCAGGTTGATTTATAATGTTATAATGCAGCTGCACTCCTAGTAAGTCAGAATGGGATTTTCAATCATGGTAATCTATCTTTATTTATCAACTTTGGTTTCTGAAGGAAAATGGTTTCTTCTAGGAGTAAACAAGATCTTTACATGCAATGTCATCCTTAAGGAAAACTTGGTATTTTTAACACCATCACTTAGCAATAACATAAACAGTGTCTTCCATCAAACTTTTCCTAACCAGACTGGAGGACTGCATGCTTGAGGCATGTTGAAGGTTAGGCTAGCTTCTGTTTTTTCAGGATGTTTGAAACTGACACATTTACACTTGTGTATCTACAAAGATTTCACATTCCACAAAAAATTGAATAAGAAAACAGTTTACACTTAAAGTTTTCTTAAAGTCAGTACCTGCTGTAGCCTTAACTAACAGCTAAGTAGGCACAATCTACACAGTATGATACGGTTATATCAAGTGGTCCTGATCACACAAATGGTTATGTGCAATAAACCATTGTTTATACACACATGTTTATACATACAAAAGCATCTGAATAAAGGCTCTCACAGGCAGAAAACTACCTAGATAAATTGGAAAAACCATGAATACACCTACCCTATTTAAGTCATCAACCTGTTATAAGAATTTCTAGTTAAAAACTACTTCAGTTATCACCTTCTAATATCTGAATGTTATGTTTTCAGTAGGTCAGCAATGACTTCAAATGAGAATAGCTATAGTTTGGGTGGGTGGGGCAGGTGGAGGTGAATATAGTACTTTCTGTTCAAAGAGAACAGGATATTCCTATAATATCTCCATAAGGATTAATACATATAATCATAACAGATTTTACTTGATAACATTTTTGTTGTGCCAGTAAAGCTGCCCTTAAAATATATTTTACTAAGAAATACCTTCAAGGCTTTGGGTTCCTTGTGGTATAAATCATACACTTCAAAAGAATTACATACAGGATGAATGTGGTCCACAATATCTGCCACTGACATTGTTTACCTCCAGGTGGAATTGAATTCCCTGAACTCTGAGGAGCAATAATGCAACATATGTGAAATCAGGTCATTTGACCTCTACCTGTATTTTACATGATAATTCATCAGGAAATTATTTTTTAAAATCCAATAACTTTAAAGTTACTAGGTACACAAATTTTCTGTGCCAAGCAAATGAATTTTAATAGCTTTGAAAAACTAAAAATCTCACTCCTTTCATGCTGTCCTACTGTTTTATCATTTCAAGCCTTATGCTTTCATGTTTGCTGTTTTCTAAGCTATCTTAAACAATGTGTGCAAATACATCAAGATATACTATAATGTTAATATTTATTATTTTTATTAAGACTTATAAAATAAATACTTTATATACATTCATATATTCTTTATAATCAGTTTATTATATTTATTCTTCCCAGAAAAGAGTAGAACTTATATCTTGACAGGACCACATTATTGCTGTGGTCAGTTTCCAAGGATCAGGAAAACTGTAACTTTTCAAATAATGTCGATAGTTCTTGCTAATGTTATTTTTTTTAATAACAAAGACATTTTAAAACTCAGGAGTTCATGAAAAAGGAGACTGCAATAAAAATTTACTACAATTCTTACTTCTATTTTTAAGTAGCAACTAAATTAATCGCAGGAGTGATTTGTCTTAGCCCCCACATTCACACCGGTAACAAAACACTTGACAAATGAGACATGCTGAAAACAGACACACACATGGCTAGAAGCAACTTAATAGCTTGCTTCTACAAAAATAGAGAGGTACAGTTGGTAGGGGTGGATTCTTTATCCTTCTGTGGGGCCGATTGCTTGACTCATGGAGTCATCCCTACAGAAAACAACATGAATACCAGATACTGGGAAAGGGAGGAGATCGTACCTTTGAAGTATGACTGGTGGTGAAATTAACCCATTTGGAAGCAGAAAGCATTAGACTACTATGGCTGGGACATGGGATTTCCCCATGAAACAACCTGAAGATTAATAAATAAAAACTGTTTCAAATAGAGGCAGAGGAGAATGAATGGAAAAGACATTTGTTTGGGTTTCTAAGAAACTCAAAGGTGATGAGAGTGGTGAAGAGTGGGAGGGTTGGAAGCTGTTGCACTGGGAACAATGGGAGAGAGCACAATCTCTTAGGAAAGAAAAAAAAAACAAACACAAAATTTTAACTGTGCAATAGAAGCATCTGAACCTTTTCACAAAAGCTGAGTACATCAGATCATAAGAATTCTTGATAATAAGACCAGGTCCTTGGTCTTGTTCATTTCATAACAATTTGCTTCCCTCAAGGGTGGGTTGTTGGTTTGTTTTTGTTTACTTGGTTTTTTCCCTTTCCTTAAATAAGCAACCAAGTCTTTGCTTCCTCCTTTAGTGACTTTTAAGGAATTGGTGTCTGGGGTTTAAAATAAGTTTGAGTTGGACACACAAAAGGCCATTAGATACTATCTGATATACTTTCATTTATCTCCTCTTCCAGATCTAACCTGTTAATTAATAAGGGAAAGAAAAAAAAGAACAAAAATTAAGTTTTAAGTATTAATCTCTATGTTTGACTGGCCAATGGAAATGGAAGTCTTTGTTTTACGGTTGCAACACATGCAGGAGTGGTGTTGGGGCTACAGACCCAAGAGGTTCAAGTCTTTTGAACACAGGCCTGATGTTTCCAAAGTCAGATAAAAGTGCAATCAAATGCAATAAGAATGGGGGCGGGGGGGAAAGGCTTTGCTTGTTCGCTTGTAAAGAAGCCAAAATTCTCTCACCCACACCTAGCAGAGGGACATGAGGCTTCCAGCCCACATGCTGAACATGAGGCTTCCAGCCCATGTGCTGTTGTGCACGGCACTATGCAAACCTTTCACTTGGACTGTAATCCCCACTTGGAGTCTTCTGCTTTAAAGAACCAGCATAAAACATCTCAGCTCTCCTCAAAAACGATGACAAGGGGTGAATAGCTTTAGACTAGCAATGTCAACTCCAAAGTGACTGCGGTTTGCAATTATCATGAAAAGCATGATCTAGAAAGGATGCTATGATGCTAGACATGCCAATACTTCAGAGTTCTCCCTATCACAGCTTCAGTCACTCCTCTGAGCACTCCAGCACTGCATGAACAATCCAAACTCACATCAAAACAACAGCATCAGAGTGCCTCACAGCAGTAGAAAACCAATAGTGCTGAATGACTTATTCTTCAACAGTAATTGCAAAATCATTTTAAAATGAGATCAGAATTGCTGCAGCTATTCTTGAAGTTTCTCTGATTCTCTTTATTCAATTCCTGTGGTTACCCAGGAAGCATTAGGGTAACAATAGACATATGGAATGAAGTCAGTGAGGTTTTCTTCAGATTCTACTGGGGGTGAAAACAACTAACTATGCTTAGCAGATGTAGCTGATACAGTGTCACTGTATCTGGATATAACTTCTTAAATCTCGGGGTAAATCTCAGGAAAAAGAATTGAAAGTAGACCTAAGGACTTGGTATGAAAGTTATTCAAATACATGTGTGTACTGCATTTGCAGTGTTGCTCAGAATTCACAATTACCAGGAGGCCTTTCAGTCACAGTACAGCACCAAACATGTCTGACAAGACTGTAACAACCATTCACCACTGTATGAAAACTTTTTTTTTTTTAAAGTACTTTACTGTTCATACAAACTAAGCTTATGTACAGAAATAAAGAATCACTCAGCTATATGGAGAGCACACCAAATATTTACACTGTGTTAAACAATTTCCTCTGGGTGACAGTTGTGGTCAGTGAACTACAATAGCTAATCTGCTATGAAGATTGTTTATGCCCCAATGGATCACAAGCTGACTACAGCTAGTCCTCCAGTAGAACTTGATAGAAACAGAAGAGCAGCTGCTACCAGGATAAAAAAGCTTTCCTTGAATGTTCAAAAAGCATGTGTTTTGCTGAGAAGCAGTCTCTAACTTTAAATATATTTGATATTCTATCAGAAAGCTATCTTAAAAAGTAACAGGCAACTTTTCCTGCTACAATATTTCTCATTTGCTTTCACTATCAGATCGGACTGTATTTTATGTTGTTTAGACATTGTTTTGCCCTACTGCTTAACAAGAAAAAAATCTGATGATGCTGCTTTAGAATGAAACAAGGTTCCTCCTCCACCCCTGCAAACAAAAATACTCAAAAACCAAATTCTCTATTAATTTGTCACTATAAAATTGTGTCCAAAAACAATGTGTCAAAGCTAACGTGATCCTGTTTCCACAGTTTTTCCTCATTCCATACAGGATTATAGAAATCTTGCTTAAAATACTTCAGTACAATCCTGTTGTGGTTTAACCCGGCAGCCAGCTAAACACCACACAACCATTTGCTCACTCCCCACAAGGTGGGATGCAGGAGAGAATCAGAAACACAGTAAAACTCATGGGTTGAGATAAAGACAATTTAAAAGGATAGAAAAGGAAGGGAAAATAATAATGGCAAAAGAATCTACAAAAAAGTGATGCACAATGTAATTGCTCACCACCCACTGACCGATGCCCAGCCAGTCCCTGAGCAGCGGGCTACCATGCCCTGGTCAGCTTCCTTTGGTTTTATTGTTCAGCATGATGCCATGGAATATCCCTTTGGCCAGTTTGGTTCAGCTGTCATGGCTGTGTCCCCTCCGAGCTTGTGCACCCCCAGCCCACTCACTGTCAGGACAATATGAGAAGCTGAAAAGTCCTTGACTTGGTGTATGTAAGCACTGCTCAGCAATAAAACAGTGTGTCATCCACAGTATTCTCATTCTAAAGCCAAAACACAGCACGATACCAGCTACTAGGAAGAAAATCAACTCTATCCCAGCTGAAACCAGGACAAATATCTACTCTGCCAACAATATAAAACAAGATTTATTGACATAAAATTTTAGAATAGTTTCACCAAAATTAAGTTTAGAAAGAGATTATCTAATAGAATACTTTAGAAATCATATATTTCACCTGCAGAAATAAATCAAGAAATAACTTACAATTTCTTAATCATTCTAAGTGTTGCATATGAATTTTAGCTATTAATAAACTATTCCTCCCCCAACAAAATCTTATAAAGAGCAATTGAAAAATAATTAAAAGCACAGAGGTTCAATGAACTATCTAGTTAATTTTTGCAGCTCATGGATTATTTCCACTCTGTACACTTGAGGCAAGAATTCAGTTACTCAAGATCTTCTGCATATCTGTAGAGATGCTAACTTAACTAGTAGACTTTTCTGATGCAATCCATGCAAGTGCTCCCATCAAGCACACAGCAGAGCTCTGCAGGGCTGACTGCAGAATGCCAGTCATGTAAAGCTCACCGACTGAGATTTGTAGAAACACATTAACCTTAAAACAAAAAGCAAAATTTCAGGCAGACATAGGTCTGAGGACAGAAACCTAGTAAACACCACTCACGTTACTCAATTTCAGTAATTAAAGCCATTCTGTTGACCCAAAATAATCATATACACATCCTACTTAACTTCTATGAATCCGTAAAACAAAATGGAAATATATCAACAAAAAAATCCTATCAACAAGAGGGTCCATGAAAATAAACTTTAAAAATTATCCAAGTATGGGAAGAGTGTCTATCAATGTCATAATGCACTGAAATTAAAAAGGCAGATTACACAGATTCACCTGTATACTCAGGTATCTTTTTGAGTCATCATTCTCATCACACTTTATCACATTCCTTACGACTTCCATTACCTCATGTCCACTTAATTTGTATAATTCATTATTTTGTACCTAAAAAACTTTAAGCTCTTACAGGAGAGCAAAATCAAGATACATAAAAAGACTAAGTGGACTTCACTGATTACCTGTAAAGTAAATAGAATGTTTAAAAAAGCAATTTGATTTTAAGAGTAATTTGTGACTTAAATTGCTATTAATAGTGTTTTGCAGCAGCTTCAACGACTGTCTCTAGTCATAGCCTGAACACAGATAATTTGAGCATGAAGGTCTTCCTGTATTCTGCCTTTAGGACCTGAGATTGAGGATGAAGTATCACACAAACACTGTCACTTTTATCTGTCTATTAAATTTCTAGACAGCAATCTAGACAATTCAGGCTGTGGATTACCACAGTCCTTCCAGGCCCAAGGAGACACAGATCCACGCTTCTAAACCTCAAGAGTCTTCTCACTGAGTTACCAAGTCTGAGACATAATCTCTCTTCTCACACCTTTCTGCTTTCCAGGGAACATAAAATCATTAAGGATAACAGGGGAATTAACCTGTGCCCTAGCCTTAAGACCTATTTGGACTCTTTCCTGGGAATATAAAGATCAAAGATATATTTTTCTTTTTAAATTTTAAATTAAGCATTCCTTGAAACAAGGACCGGGATCCAGGTCTCCTAGGCAAAAACACTAACATATCTCTCTGAAACAATAATATTAAAAAATAAATCAATGCAATAAGGACTATGTAGATTAACTGTGAAGGTGTTAGTCCTAGTGAACTGCAGCTCCTTCAAACAACAGAAATAAAATGCATGATTTCTTCCCATTCGTATAACTTTTAAGAAACAATATTTCACACCAATTCTCAAAGATGTTTAAACACTACAGCTTTAAAAAAACAGTAAACCTTATTAATTGCGCATTTTTTGTTGGTTTACAGAAATGGCAGCAAGTCACCAGTTATATTAATGCTAGCTAAGACTTAGAAATCCTTAGGCTACTTTACTCTGACATTATCTTCATTGACTTCACTAGGAACTGTGGGGCTTTATTGTACTAAACATAGCAAATACTACTTCCAGGTTGCTGTCCTAAGATCTTTTTTTGTTAATGAGGAAAATAATAAACTCCCTGATTCGCAGGAATATATTTTCTGATTTACTTTAATTTCTGAAATGATTTGGTGATAAAAGGGTCTAATTCAAAGTCCACTGAAGTTCACAGGAGTCTCTCCATTCTGTTCTACTGTGTGGTATTAAGAACAGTCTCAATATGCAATCTGTTAATGTTAATGGCAATGGACCTAGTTCAGCAAGCTTCATAAACATGAAACAAGTTTTAAAAATCATTAGTTCCCTCGATGATTCAACATCATAAGGCAAGTACATTTTTAGGTTAATCTGACTTGAAATACATGTGAAGTACTATGCTTTGTGTCAGATATTCCACAGCCTGTAGCATTGCACACCATCACAGAATGAGCTCTAACTAATCTCTGCTACTGCATCTGTCCACACACGGGTCAGACTGGGTCCTTTCTCTAAACCCAGGTCCCTTTCTGGCACCCTTGCAAAAGTAGAACATATATTGTATGACATAGTACAGACCAGGAATATTAGCAACAAACTACAAGATACAGAAATGAATGATTAAGTAAATCTTACATAAGAGAACCAGTAGTAAATATTTATTAGAATTTATTAGAACTGTTAGGTCAATTCACTTAGATTGCATTTTGAAAAGTATAAATGAGAAATTTCACAGGTTTGAATATGCTTTTATTCTTTCTGAGGAGAAAGACTAAAGCCATCTCTTTCTTGTTTCAGTGTTTATTGTTAAAACTTTTCATTGCTCTATGACCCCTTCCATATACCACACCACTTACCCTTTTAAAATAAAATTGTTACAAAAGGGTAGAGGCTTAAACAAAATCCTTTGATACATGAAAGCAAGCCATAATGCTCTTCCTTCACACAGATTTTCAGTTTGTTTTCATTTCAAACCTCAAAACAAAGCCTGATTTGGACATTTGCAAAAAGTCTTGGTGAAATACATTTGTTTATTGTTAATGCTCAGAAAATGTTTTTGTTTCCAAATCTCATCTGAACACTGTGTATAACTTTATATTATTTTAAACAGGCAAGTATCTAATTTCATTTATTTAGATTTAACCTTTATCTCAAGTTTACTCTTGTAGAGACTTTATCAAGAGGTTTCTTGCACTATATATACTGTACTTTTAAAAAAACAATATATAATCCATTACACTTTATCATAGCTATTGTCCTGGCAGAATAATATGTTCTTACTAGAGGTCTTCACACATTTTGTAGTAAGATTTAAAGTAAGAAGACTTGAAGAATATTCAGTCTTTACATTGCATGTATTCCCCTGAGAGAAATGTTTATTCATTATAGCATCACTTTCAAATCAAAAGACATATGAATATTCATCATTAAAGAATGCAGCAGGGGGTGGGGGGTGTCATTTTCAGGTTTTTTTGAACAATGATGTAAAATCTTATAATTCCCTAAATAGATTTTAAGATCAATTTTTGCCATTTTGGTTGAGCAATATTAACAAAACAAAGCAAAGTATTTCCTAAGCACTGTCTCATCATAACATGTACATGAATAAAACCTAGCTTTTATGGATTCTCATTTATTTAATTTAAAATAAAAATGTAGTATCTGGAGAGAGAGTATATGCAGATTTGCTAAAAGACACACAACCAGAAAGCAGAGTAAAAGTTACTCCCTTTGAGCAGCAAGTAAACAGTTCTAAATAAAACCTATTACTTTTTACGTGCACCTGGTGTCATCTGCCACAGACATACCTCAACAGCCACATACAGAATGGGTACATGATAGCCAATCATGGTACTGTAGGCTCTTTCTTTGAAAAAGAGAGTTCAGTTGCTCATACTGACTTCTAACACCATGCTATTAATGGAAAATACATTCACCTACAGGAAAACCTGTGTATACATATATAATTAATGCTCTTTTTTCATACAGATAGAAGAAATTGTCAGATTAAGACACTACAACTGTAATTTATACACACATGGATTTAATGGGTACATGAGGGAGCAAAGAGGACAATACAGAATAAGAACAGAGGCTAGGAAGGCTACAACTTTTCCTCCTTCCTCTTCGTAACAGCACTGAAAATTCATACAGTCCCTAGTTGTTGTTTTGCACTTTGACTTTTTCCTCTACATACTCCAAAGCCAAGAGAAAAATAAAGTGTGTCATAGCTAACAACTGTCTCCCTCAGTCTGCATACCTGTGAGCCAGACGACCATGCAATTTATGGGGTTACTAAAGCTTGGGAGCTTACACCCTCTCCTCTCACAATTTCACTTAAGCTCAGGTTCAGATACTTACAGCCACAAACATCTCCACTGAATGACATATTACCAAAAGACATAATAATTCATCATGGGCAAGGAATATGTATCATCTTACAAGAAATAGTACTGATTAATATTTCCACTGATCTCTATAATAAAATGCAGATCTGATCACAACTTGTCTTTAAGTACTATTGTGAAAACAAAAATATTTCCAATAATATTAATAAATTGTAATACTTCAGGACATGTTAAAAGGCAAACTTTTCACTCCAGTTAGTTGAGCAGCCACAACAGTTATTTCTGGTTTTGAAGACTTACTCCTTCCACCCCTCCACCCCCACCCCGCATCAGAGCATCCTCTTTTTGGTGCAGGAGCAATTTACATTCTAAATCTTGATATAAACTGAATTCTTTTTCCAAAGATTTATTTATCTCAAGTAGGTAGCAGGAAGCAGAACTTCAAAAACAAAACAAGAAAACTAAATTTTATCTTTTTTTTTTTTTTTTTTTTTTTAAATATCTCTTTTCATTGCACTATTTGTCTGACTAAATCGAGGGGAAAAAACATAAGTCATGGCCTTAAAGTTCTCCAAATCTTAAACACTTTCAAAGGAATGCTGGGAAGCGATGGCAGTCTCACTTCCCATTCTAAATGAAGAAGTAAAATACAGACCATGGATTTGGAGGGAAGAAGAGATTTTTAAATTAGAAAAGAGTTTCATTTTTAATAGCTCCACCCTCCATCATAATGAAGCAGTGAAAAATTTCAAAAGCTCAGCTGAGCTTTGTCAGACTATGACAGATGAAGATATACAAACTATTTTTCTTTCTTCTGGTGGATACAAAATGAAACAAGGTCCTTGTCCTGTGAAACACTATTCACATTCTAAATGGAGCATAGTATTCCCAATTCCCATTGACTTCAAGTGCTCATGTTAAGTGTTATTTGTTGCATGGAAACATTTTTCATTCTCAGGAGGTTTAAGCTCCACTTGCATGAATAATATCCATTTTCCCATGCAACTGATAAGATTCAGGGAAAACTGTTCTTAATGCAAATTAGGTTACACCATGAATAGAATTAACCTAAAACAAGGATATAGAAAAGGAATGGAAAGCTTCTCTTCCATTTCCAGCTCAAGTATAGGGATGGGGGAATGATTCTGTGAACTGCACAGGTGAACCGCAGTTCATAATTTAGTTGCTGTAAAAAAAACACAAACTGTAGATGTTGATGTCACATGAAGAAGGTCCTCTAAGTATTATTTCCCTCTTTATTTCAGAAGGGTGACAAAAGAAAGCAATTTAAACTTATATTCAAGCATCCCTTACAGTATCAGTTCCAGCTACTTTTTCTCTTTATTTTATTACAACTGATGTTTGCTTGGAAGCAGCAAAAATCACATCAGTACTGCTGATAAATACTACAGTCCCCTAAAACATCCAGTCCATTTCCATATAACCCAATGGACACTCTAGGTCCCTTTAACTACCACAGGGTTGTAGTTCTAAAGTACAAGTAAGCACGCCTGAAACCATAACCTAATGTAGCTCAGATCAATACCCCCCAACATTTATCTCACCCTATAGAGGGGAGGGGGAGAAAAAGTGTCTTTGGAAGAACTTAACAGTGTTCAGCGGCAAACAGAGAAAACCAAATCAACCATAAGAAGGTAAAACATTAACTTTAGCCCGCCCTGCCACTCACCACTCCATCAGAAGTAGCTCAGCTTACATAAAGCAGCGGGTTAGTAATAAATAGATGGATTGTAGAATATGTGTTACATACTTGCTTTGACAAGCTCCTTGTCCCTACTCCCAGCAGTATCCAGTATAACTACTCCTATAGCACATAAATTTCATCGAAGCCTCATTGTCTAAAAAGAAGAGCCTCCACTCCCTTTTCTATGTTTTAGGAATAACTTATTCTATAAGATGTTTGTCTCATTTTATCCCTTTTATATAGCATAGCTAGATACAGAGCTATCTAATTAGGGCTAGATTCTACCCAGCAAAAGATAGTAAGGGAGTTTTAATGATGATGCTTTACATAAAGTCTGTGAAGAAGTGCAATCCAAAATTACTTTCTTAATTCTTTTTATCTGTTTCCAGTACAGGTGTGTCCTGGTTGGCATATTAAGTTCAATTAAGAGACCAGGAAACATGCCTGCCTCTAGTTAAAATCACAAGGGTGGTCATACCTTTGTATCCTCTCCACCCAGTACTGAAGAATGTAAACATTCTTTCCAAAGTAGGGAGAGAAAAAAAGAAGGAAAAAAGCTGAAAAAAAATAAAATATCTAACATAACATTTAAAATAACATGCTTAAAATAACATATTGAATCATAGAGTATCCGATAAAATTAACACTCAATAAAATATTTATTCTATAGCATTGCTGATTAATTTCTCATGTAGAGTATTCGTCAATGTATCTTCACACATACACTGGTGTATATAAGGTAGTAATTGAGCTCAATAATGGAAAACTGTAATTTCATTTGACTTACTGGTCCATTAACATGACCTGCTTCATGGTTGAAAAGCTACTTTAAGATTTGCTTGAACCGCAGAATATTTTTCAGATGTTTCCTCTCTACTCCCAAGGGTTCTGTCTTTACTTGCACATTTCCATATATATAATATTACAGAAGTTAATACAGTTAGATAAGGTTGTACTGTTTCCTCATTGCTAAGACCATAATGATTTCTAAAATATTCATATGTTATTACCATCAAAATAAAACAAAAAGTATTGGCCTAAACAGACTTCTACAAGTGCACACAGTATTGGGGAGAAGACATCCTTTATCCATCAGGAGACACTTTGGCAGAAATATCACCTAACAGTAATCCATGGGCACTTTTCAAATGTGTAACTACAAAATTCACTTACAGCTTGCATGCACCTTATCCTGAACTCTCTTTAAAATTTCAGGTTTAAACTCTCCCTTGGCATAAATATAGCTTGGTCATCATCACTGAAATATTCAGGAGTAGTTCTCAAGAGAAGCTTTTTTAAGTGACCTGTATTAGATGTAGTTTGGAGTGATGTTCATCACAAATGAATTATTGACTATAATACAGGTGGATGCATTTATCATGTCTTTCTCCTTTTGTGTGTTATATTGATATGCATTTGGATGCTTTAGTCTCCAGGTTTAAGATATTTTTTTAAGAAATTGTTCGTATCACACGAGAAAGAAGCACTACCCATGCTATGAGACAAGTTATTTTCTGGATTGCTGTAAGGTTTCATCAGTGGATAAGAACTGTACTGGACAAGACAGCATGCCATTTGGATTATACACTTTCAGTTAGTATCACAATTCAGATATCCTGAGTTTCATTTTCACCATGTGAAAGCCAAAGGTCTTCATGTATTTGCACAAGCCATTAAAAAAATGCCAATGGGTATTTCATATCTATCTCTCAAAAATTTCTTAAATTAAAATGTTCTTACTGCAGTACCTGTGCATATAAAAATGGTGGATTAACCTTGGGTCTCAATTTCATGAAAATCATGATGTTATGCTGCTTTTCTAGGAACCACTAAAATAAAGAGAAAGGGCCTATCAAAACATGTTTATTATCTTAGGCACTAGAAACTTATTATCTGGGTGCAAATACATTTGTTGGTAATATTTAATAATTTCATTATTAATTTTGCTCTTTAGTTTTCTAAATGAATGCCAGGGAACTTCAAAGTCTTGCACAGGCTGGTGACAAGAGAATGATGTCTTAGACCAGCACATTATCCACATGTCAGAAATATATTCCAGCAGTAGTCTCTGGGGAAAACAAGACCGAGCAAAACTGAGACAGAACAGCTGAAAATAATTGAGGGGGGTGTGGGTGTGAGGAAGACTTTGAAAGACTTGTGAGAATACCGGGATTAAAAACATTAATTCATTATTTCTTCTGGTTGCATATAAACAGGCACAACAGAAGGTAACTGGACAGATCAGGAAGCAAAAGCTCTGCCAGACTGTACAGGCAGGATTAGAAAAACGGAGCCAGTTTATTTACTGAGAATTACTGCATGGTTTAAAACCCAAGCAGTGAATAAGGTCAAAGATAGTGTAGCTGTGCCAGACCACGAGAGAGGGGAAAAAGAAATTAGAATGCAGAAAGTCAGGCAAGATAAATCAACAATTTTTTTTAATAAGATTCAACTATTTATATTGGTATCTAGAAACATAAGCACCTCCACCTATTATATGGCAATGAATCAAAACCAGTACAAAGACTTAGCATTTGGACTTTGTCCCCAGGCTGATGACATGAAAGGCTCATTTGCTGGAAAAGTTTTTTATACAAATAGCACTATGCTATATTTTATATCTGAAATTAATCCTGATGGCAATGCACTGGATAAAAGGTTTAGGGAACAACAAAAAATAGCTTACAAGTACACAAGAAGAGAAAATGTAGCCAACAATTTTTATAACTCATATTTATACAGAATTTAAACTCTTTAAGCTTACCTTTTTAAAGATATAACACAGTTCTATTTTCTATTAAACTGTTAGGCAAAACTTCATTTTCCTTTTCAGCTTCTCCCACCATTTCCCAAAAATTCTTTGTTGACTGTTTTTACACATTTACCTGCCTTCCAAAACACTGTTGTGAACAAAATGAACTGTAATGATCAAGCCCACACCTCTGACCATTTAGATATCTAAGAAAATAGAGATTGCTACCAGTCTTTCTTTTTTCTTCCCAGCTTAGAGAATGAACCAATAATTCTCGTCAGACTGGAATCTCAAATCAACATAAGGCAAAGTCAGAAACAAAATTACAATAACACATGTGCTGCACACAGTTTACACAGAATTTGAAAGCAGCAAAGGGAAATAAAGGACAGCGTAACAAAAGGATATTGCCCCACTGAATATGTCATACATTAGTATCAGGAATACAATGTTTATACGATAAAAAATAGTTTCTTCTAAATTTAAGAGACAGAATCATATTTTAGTAGGCTTTGTAAAAAATAACACCCCAAAGTACCAAAACCAACAAAAAAATCCCCCGAAACCAATTCTTGCAAACTACTTTGAATTCAACTTTTGAAGAAACTGGCTAGTTATGCTGCTTTCAGATATGTTGGGGTTTGAGTTTGGTAGGTTTTTTGCTTATTGATGTCAGGTTTTTTAAATGTAAGCCAGCTAAAAGTTTGGCCAATAGATACCAGCAGCTTTAAGTCCTGCATTCCATTAGTTTAGAAAAAAAATCAATGCAAGCTTAAATATGTACAAATGGTGCTTAGCCTGCAAAAATTAAAACAAGGTAATAAAAAGAATAATTTCCTTACTTTGTGAGTTGGTGCAAAAGACAAATGCAATTGGCATCCATCAGTTCTCAGAAGTAAAAGGGTTGCTTTTCACTAGTGTCTCTTCACATTACTAGTCAAAGGGAAAAGGAAGTAAGCACAGCTGAAACGGCTTCACTGGAAACACCATTTTCTATAGTTTCAAGAGGCTTTCCTGGAGAAAGTAACACTTGGGTGTTAAATACAGATTTTTGCCTGTAACATTCCTGACCTATTCCAGGGCTGCATAAAACACCTAAATTCAGCAGTATAATTCTACTGGAACTAAAAGCTGGTTTAATTGTAGTTTAAAATATTTTTTTTTGCTGCTTTCCCAATCATGGCAGATCTTTTAAAGGGCCACAAATAAAAAAAGACCCTTCCAGTAAGGTAACTGTCTACTATTGTAATTGCACAGAAACTTCCTTTAAAGGACCAAGGAATATTTCAGATAGAAAGCATAATGTTTTTGAAAACTTAAAGAAAACTTTTAGAAAAGGGCACTGAAGTTGCCTAAACAAGACAAAAAACATCCAACACTTAGCACTTTCTGTTGAACCACAGCATGTTCAGCTCTCTGGCACTAGAGGCTAAATTCCATTCTTGGAGAAATCTGTCAGAGTTAGCCCAACAATAATATATCGAAAGAAAAGTCTATGTTTTCTAGATGATAGGATATAAGAACTGAAAGAACAAGCCAAGGTAGTGCTTATCATGAACAAGACCACTTTTCCCCACATCTATCTTTCTTTCACACCAGTAGATTTTGTTCTGTTTGTGGCGTGTCATTAAATCATTGGCATATCAGTGCAATCAAAACCCAGCCTATATCTCTACAATTATTCTGTGATTCAGGAGAGAAATATGGAAGTGTTCACATTTTCACCTAAGCTCAAATTATGACTTCAGAGTAAGGAATTTCATTTCAGATCTAAAAGTGATAATCAGTGCAACAAGAACTGTTTAGATCATGGGGAGATTATGTATAAAGGGGAAAAAAAACCAGAATAAGAAAATAGAATTGCTGTGGGAAATGGAGTTATAAACAGAAAACTGCTTTATAAACTGTAGGATGCAAAACAATATTTTGGATTAATGTTACAGATAAGGTTACACAAACATTACTCTAGGAAACTAGGAAATAATTTATATACAGAACTCCTGGACAAATTAGCACTAATCCCTAAAAAGACTCTTTCAAACCCAGAAATTCCCTGCTTCTTTGAATCTGTTGGTAAATTATTGCAGTGTTATTATGGTGGGAAATTTTATTTCAAATAAATGTCAAATACTTGATAATGAAACAGGTGTTTAAGGAAAAAAATAAGTTTATCAAGTAGTACTCATGCTTTTATAATTTAGGAATAAAAGTAAATACTAAAGGGACCCTGTCATGCCCTTAAGACGGTAGGTTAGTATACACTGTAATATATGTCACAATGCAGTTCTTATAGATCCATTGTGTACAACTATGTCAACTGGTGTGTTAAATATTTTTTTACCTCTCTACTGAAAATCAAGATTTGATTTTTAGTTGTGTTAAGCTTAGAAACATTTTGATACCAAATGAGTTTCTTGCTTCACAAAATGCTCTAACCCAGCATGGTTCAGCATCATGTGGAAACTTCACTGTTTGCCAAAGTACATAAATTCTGCTGAAATCTATCTGGGATTTTTTTCAGACAAGCATCTAATATCATGAGACAATCTGTTGAGAAACACACTACATTACAATTTTTATCCTTAATTTCTGAGCTGTAATTTGAAGCACCTCTGTACATTGAAAATAGGAGGTCTGGCAGGCAGTGGTGATGGGTCCATCTCGCTGTTCACTTGTGTCTATGGCCAGAAATGTTAGTGGGACCAGGAGAGTGTTCTCAGCACTGGGCCAGAGAACGCACATTATCTTGCACTGATATTAAACTAGAAATGTATAACTAAAAATCTAAACATCTGAAGCGAAATAAATATTCTAAAACACAAACATAAGGAAAAAATGTTATCATTTATGTTATGTTAACAAAAGTAAACCACAAAACATTAAAAAATAAGACGTTTCTATGCATCTCACTTCAGGAGATACAATTCTTCACTGTTTCTGGGAAAGCTTACACAGATATTAATCATAAAAAGTGTAGCTGAACAAAGTCCTGGTTTTAACTTTTCAGCTAACCTCCTTCTTTTCACTGTTTCCAAACAGCATGTTTGCCTGCTCTTCTATCTTGCACCAGGCCTACCACACAGCCATGGCCTCTGCCTTGGGGCCAGTCCTCTGTCAACTTGCTAAAATATGTCGGACGATTTAGCAACTTTCTTACATTCCTCATGGGGCTATTAAATGCTATCTCTTCTTCATAATTCAGTTCCTTGAAGCTGGCATATTTACCCGTCAGTTTAATTATTTTACTGCTAAGCTTTTAAGTTCCTCTGCTATAGGCTGGGAACCCCAACATACACACAGTGTTAATGCGCCTTTGCCCAGGCATGTTATACCTTTGTAGTTGTTTACATCACTCTTCAATTACCTGCCTGCTTTAAAGATAGCATATATCAGTCTTGAAACTTCATAGATCTTAAAAGCTGTCTCATCGAAACATGATGTCTCTTGTACATTTCCCCATTCATATATTGCTTTCTGAAAAGTGAGTCAGAATGATTCATACTGTATCCCAAAAGGAACACCACCTTGCTCTCTCAGTTTTACACATCTAGTCAAACCTGGTTTTAATAGAAACCTTTTTTCTTTAAGACAAATTGTGTATGGCATTATTATATCACTGTTCTGAACTGTAGCTTTATTTATATAGAGAAAAACTTCTATAAGAAAGCACCTAGGAAAAAAGAATACAAAACCAAAATACCACAAAACTCACCTCCTCTCCAATTCTATCCTGAGCCTAGGCCTGTCAGTTTTATGTGTAAGTTTTACACTAAAAGAATGTATAAAGCTGTAAGCACCTTATGAAATTTGGCATGTTCTAAGCATACAGTGAAGTGCAAATCTATTCTGGATGTACTTAGTTAAGGAAACAAGCACCATTCATACACACAGGAAAGAAAAAAATTCCTCCCAGCTAAACAAAATATTTTTACTCCACTAGCACTTGATCTTTAAGTAGAGTTTTGTTGTGTTTAAAAGACGTACAGGAAAAAAGAAATCACACACTCATAACTCATTAATATTTGCTGGCCTCCTTTTCTATATGTCTGGTTTCTCTGTGGCAATTCTGTTGCAGAATTCCAGCTCAGTTTACTCTGGCTGAGTCAACATGACAACTCATGTGATACCTCTCCAGTAACAGTCATTTTTGACTGTGCCAAAGGTATAATTGCTGCATCAAAGAAACCAACTTAGAATATAAAACAATGAAAGCAGAGATATTACAACAGGTTAGAGGACAAATTACAGAGAAGAACTAAAAAAAATTAATAACTGCAAATTTGCTCCATACTGCCTATTGACTCCCTCTCCACTTCTCATTGGACTTCCACCTTGCATTTAATATAAAACTAGTTTTCTAGCAGCAAGTTTTGAATTTAGGTTCAGATAAATGTCATAGGTTTCAAAAAAATAGAGGATACTCATAACATCTTTGCAGTAATCTAACAACCTACTATAAAAAAAAAAAAAGGTAGCTTGTAGCTACTTTTCTGTAAAACTGATACATTAAAATGATAACACTACCCTCAGACATATAATTTATATAGCTCTTTTGGGGCTACAACTATTATATGAAGAATGTATTATATTAAAAATCTGATAAAAGGGAAAAAATCTGACTCATCAAAGAGTTTTTTGGCCTATGATTAACCATGTAAAAAGACATCTCAAATTTTACAGTTACCCACTATTGCACAGAATGTGAAAGCTGTGCAATCAATATCAATTAAGTCCCAGTGACAAGATTCATGGAATGTATTTACAAAATCTGTATCATCAATAGATAAAAATTAATACCTATTCTTTTGATCTTTCCATATTGAAATTTGTAGGAATTCATTAAGCATGAAGCTTAAAACTACAGGGTTGTCTAGCATTCTGCCTATGATTCTTTTCCAAAAGAAACTTTTGCTGCACCTCAGTCAGTATTGTCAGAGTTGTTTTTACAATTAGAAATTAAATTGTGTAGTTCAGAATGCATCAATATATCATTAGTATCTTACGTGATAATGTAATATACTTAAAAGAGTCAATTCTTCCAAACAATGTTGAGAAAGTATAATCACTGACTAAATTTACTTTCAATTGCCATCATCTAATTATCATTAGGGGTGAAATATTTATTCAGTATGTTATTATATATTAAGATCTGAAATCCATCTCAGGTCCTGCCTTAACTGTTTTGCATAAAAGCAGCTTCCATAGAGGAAGCCATTATTTAAGAAGAAAATAATAATAAAAAACATCAACAAAAAAAGAACCCTCCTAAAACCAACTAAACAAAATCCCAAAACACTGTATCACACAAGTCATGAAAAATTTGTGGAAAAATTATTTTTTTTTCCTGCAGAAAGTTGCACATCACTAATATTGCTTTATATAGGAAAAGTTCTGCCCTGCAGCCTATCTACTGTATGATAGCTAACTGTCCTTGTAAATTATTTCTGTTTGTGATGTAGTTTGTGGAAGTAGTTTTGCTTATTTCTGGATGTAGTATGTTCCAGTCAAAACATAGATCACATTTAGTCTATTCAGACTGCTGAACACCTCATTTAGCAAAGTGTTCAGTGTACATTTACCTAATACCTATATTTAGAACTTCACTGGATATTTATGGGAGTGCAGTGTGCAGACCTTGCCCAAGACACCTTGCTGTACTTAACTATGCAAAGACAAAAAGATGCCTGCAGTGTCAATTCTACATTGGGAGCTACCCTTTTTTTCCACATTTGCACCTTCCATTTTCCTCCAAAAACACTGAACTGCCTGCTTATGTCTTTTGGGCTGTGAGATAAATAAAAGGGGTTTTTTTGGGTTTGTTTTTTTTTTTTCGGTTCAGCTACCATGCTTTTAAATTTTGAATAGTGACAATTATCTAGGCAGCTGATCATTATTTGGTACCAACACATTCCCAAACCTAATGTTGAATTAAGATTGCATCAGTGGAATTCCCAAGCTGTGTTTCACTAACCTTAAACTAAATTATGACACTTAATGCCCCTTGGCCTTAAACCTCAGTGTTTCAACAGAATTATTTCAATGCTTAGAAGAAAAGGTTTTACCTAAAATCAGATAGTTTAGGTTATATTTTAAAACTACATACTTTTACAAATATATTTACACATATATTTTACTTAAGCAAACATAACTCTAAACTCTACAGAACTGCTTTGAAATATTAGCCAAAGAGCAAGAAAATTATAAATAATGCTCTGAAAAAATGAAACTGCTTTTAATTGAATAAGTGTTTACGATGAAACAAATAAATACTGTGCCAGTATTTATAGCTGTGCATTTAGGGATCACTAATTTTATTACTTTAGTTCTCTCTCGCAATTAAGAACCCAGATAGTTATGGCCAGAGTACAAAATAATTGAACTGTTTTCCTAGCTCTGGTTTAAATCATTTTCACTGCAAGAAGGAAGAAAATAATTCAAACAATGTTGAATTAACCTTGCATATAAATATATTATGAAGATGTCTCGAATTTATTTAGATAAATATTTGTGTTATAAAACTATCCTAAGAATTATTGTATTATAATACAATTAAAATTAGTAGAAACTACAATTGCACCACATATGGTGAAATAAGAAACCCCAAACCTTACTTATTATTAGGGAAAACTTATTTTCCTAATCAGAGGAATCTTCAAACACAGTTTTCAAATATAAATACACCACCACAGCCCCCCTCACGCTTATGCCCATGAATAAGAGTCCTATAAAAAAAAAACAACACAATAGAAGCAATCAACCCATAGCATTAGTAGAGAGGGACTAGAAAAAGAGACAAAGAAGCGATAAAGGAATCATATTCTAGACATGGTTTAGAAATTCCCCCTGCCTGACATTATCTTATTTGCTTCACATCTTTTAACATCTAAGGAACTACAGACATAAAAAAAAAATATCTTGTCTGATAACAAAAACATCACTTCTATACATAGGCAATTGACATGAAGTCTGAAAAATACAGATCAAAGAAGCCAGTTTCATTAAAAGTCAAGATTGAAGAAAGATTTATTAAGTTACTGGGGTGTGGGGGGTGTGACATTATATAAGCATAATTTAAAATTTATTACTTTAGTAGAAAGAAGCAAACCTGTTACACATATCAATGTATTAGAAAGTAATTATTTCGTGGCCTTATGGTGTAGGCTACATTACATCATTACATGGAAAATGAAAAGGTTACATATTATAATTAATTATCACTTCATATTCTATGGAAAATAAACTGATGTCCAAGAATTAACTTTACTTTTGAGAGGGAATTTGGAAGTATTTTAGTGAATAATCAAGAGCTTGAGATAAATCTGGTTTTGTATTACCTGACATCCAGTTTGCTAAAATCAAATACCACCTGATTAAAAACAGAATTCCTATCCATCATCCTTGAATTTAATTTTCTGATTATAACGAACAAGAATAACACTGGTAGTTTCAGATCCACTGAGAGAGAGTATCAAGACCTGCATTTAGTCCTAGAGTTGTTTCAGCATTCACAGAGCAAGGGAAGCTGTTCCATTGAACACATAATGTGTTTTCCTCTATGAAAGCACCCTGGGTTCTCTGCTATATGCTGTATGAAGCAAGATCTTGCTTTGCATTAGTGAGAACACTTAGATGACATCACTCTTAAATGTATCCATAAAAGAAATACTTCAGTCACTCAAATGTCCCCTTGACGTTTATTTTTCTTTTATTGATTATATGCCTGAAATCTTACACAGTTCCTAAGCAGCAAAAAGCTTCCTTCTCTTTTTTTTTTTTTTTTGTTTTGGTTTTAACACCGTTCTTTCTCCATCTTTTAACTTAGTCTATATTTATTAAATACTTTGATGTTAACTTTCCCACAATAAAGAACACAGAATTTTCATTAAATGTGTGGACACCTCAACTTCTACATATTTAACTTTTCTAGGATAGACATTCATGCACAAATGTCAAAAAGTGCATGTAATTAGTTTTTTACTAACATATCATTGCATCTTTTGTATAGTTATTTAGTTACTTTGTACCCATTTTCAAGGGCCTAAAGGCTTAAACTATACTATATTTAGCTTTGGTACATGTCATCACATGTCTAAATTTTATTTTAGTCTTCTATTGATTTAAAGCATTTAAACCGAAATACATCCTTGGAGAGGAAGACAAAGAACTTCACAAATGTACTAATGAGATGTGACAATAGAGTAATTTTTCTGCAGATCCCTGGGCTTTATTGCTACAGTCATTTGTAAGGATCAAAGAAATTATTCTGAAATTTATCTGGAAGAAGCTTTTGTCCAAGGAGTAATGCAAATCTCAGAAATATTTTCTCACTAGCCCCTTCCTGCAGAAACATGTAATACCTGGCAACTGCAAAAGTCCTATAGGTTAGCATTTATAATTTAAGAACAGGAGGGAAACTGTACTTTTAACATCCTTCATTTCATTTTTTATTCTTTCACACCCCCTGTTACTTTTTCCAATATAAGATTGTTTATGGTCTCAAACTATATAAAAATGTTCTCTTCTACTGCATCAACTACTTTGCCAGTACAGAATCCACATTTCCAAAAATCCTCTCTTCTGTTTTTTACGCCTCAAAGCCTGGAATATCTTAAAAGTAGCTGGCTTTAAAAAGAGTGCACACTGAGCACATACAAAATATTTTGAAATGTTTTTAACAGTTTGCAAAGTTCCTCACAGACAGACATAAAAAAAAAAAAAAAAAAAAAGGTTAATTACTTCAGAGAAACACAAAACAAATCCTACTTCTCCATTAAAAGATTTATACGTGCATTAAGAAAATATCCACCTGGAACATAACAGTAACTGAATATGCATCTGAACAAAAATCTCATCTTTCTATGTGCTTCACCCATTTAAGTTTAATGAGAAAATTGCATCTAGGTCCTGGACAGAAATGTAAATATTGTGCTGGCCTGTAACCTTCAGGTAGTCTTAAAACAATGCATCAGATTTACTTAATCAATTGAAATATTTGGAATCCAAATCCATAAATTTTTGAGATTTTGAGTTCTCTTATGCTTTAACATTTCATTATGTCTTTCTTTCAACTACATACAAACACAACATGATAAGCTGTTTCTGAGACAATAAACAGGAATATGGTCCCTAATCATGACTGTCATCATGGAGCACCATTACTCTGAAGAAACTTTATTACCAGTGATAATGCATTAAAAATAAACACAGGATGAATATATTTCCAAAACTAGCAATTAGGAAAGAAAAGGTCTCACAGTTTGATCTCTTACACCTCTCAAATGCCTGAGAGAGGGGAGACTTATTTCTTCAGATCAACAATCAGAATTGATACATCTCATGATTTAGCTTTCAAATTATTTGAAAGGTTGAGCTAGGGATGCAGGTCCACCTGTTTTCCTCCTGTGAAGTTTTTTGGGTTTTTTTGTTTGTTTGTTTTAAATTGCATCTGTTGATATTCCTTCCCCCTCCCCGCCCCGCCCCCTTCCCCGCCTTGTATCCACCGTGACCTCATATTTTAGTACACCAGGAAAATACACCCCAGGAAAATATGCTGTGTCATGAAAACTATTTGTTGTATCAGACTATTAAAATCATAATCTCTACAGAATATTTATAGCCACATAGCTAACCTTGTTCAAATAAGAATTTCTGCTCTTAACATGACTAACATACCTATGCCTACAAACACCTGCTGTGATTGCACATGTAATCATAATCACAGATACATATAATGATAATGCTCATCTTAATGGAGATTTCATACATTCTTCATCAAAATGAGCAGAAAAGGTAGATGTTTCTGCAGGAAGGGGCTAGTGAGAAAATATTTCTGAGATTTGCATTACTCCTTGGACAAAAGCTTCTTCCAGATAAATTTCAGAATAATTTCTTTGATCCTTACAAATGACTGTAGCAATAAAGCCCAGGGATCTGCAGAAAAATTACTCTATTGTCACATCTCATTAGTACATTTGTGAAGTTCTTTGTCTTCCTCTCCAAGGATGTATTTCGGTTTAAATGCTTTAAATCAATAGAAGACTAAAATAAAATTTAGTGGAGGGATCATAAAATTCTGGGTTTACTTTTACCTAGAAATACAAAATACATTTGATTTACCATTATGAAAGTCACAAAAATTTTAGAGCAAAACATTTTAACATATGTAACTGAATCACATAGTTTCCTTATACAATATAAACCATTTTTGTACACACATGCTCTTTCTAATCATCTATGCTTTTAAATTTTCTAGAATATATTTCAATCTCTGTAACTTAAAAATTCTATTTCATTGCTCTTGTCTTGCTGCTTTGGGCCAAAAAAAATCACTTACATGTCTAAATAAGGTTGATTTTGCATTACTTACTGATGATGTCATGCTCTTGGCTAAACGTTTACATATCAAAATATTAAAATTAATTCAAGAATATGCTGACAGTTGGCAATACACACAAAATGGTTGGAAACATTTTTTAAGGAGCTTGATTTTATGTGTCCACTCTGTAAGCTCTTCTGTTTAATGAGTCTGAGATCAACCTACATCTAATCTAACTTTGCAGTTATCTCACAGATTATATGTCCCCACCATTTACATGCAAACCAAATCAGAGAGACCAAAGAATTCCTCATATTAAGCAAGTCTGCAGCCTGAATCAGTTATGTTTGGTACAAAAGCAGCTGTATCGACCTACAGGTCATCTAATAAGCTCAATCAGTCATAGAAGGACTTCTTTTTCTTAAACCATTTCTTCCTTTGAAAGGCCATTGAAGACTTGCAGAATATGAGTTAACTTCATTAGGCTCTGTAATGCGAGTGGTACTACGTTACCCTGTAGTAGTTAGTATGTAGAGAGTTAGGTAACTAAAAACGTTATTTAAAGAGGACGCAAAGTTAAAAAGGAACTTGCCAAAGCAAGCTGGAAGCAAATGTTAGGAAGACAAGATGGGGTTTAACACCAAATTCAGGCTGGATGCAGACTGTTCACATATCACTACTCTCATTGGAGCTGTTCTTGCTTGGCCACCTTAGGTGCTCAGTGAGGTGGGCCTTTTTTGAAGCGCAGGCCAGAGGAGAATCTCTTTTAGTAGCCCAACAGTCACAGGAATAAAAGAAGCTTCATTTTAGTGTCTCTGCCCTTCCATTTTTCATATTGAAAAACTGTTTACTCAGTTTGTAGAGCAAAAGGGTGTTACTTTTACTCAAATGTATAGGGCACTCACCTTCATTGTGGAAGATTCAGTTTCCAGTCCCTTTTTCCCTGAATATTTAATGATCTATATAAAGATGTGTCTGAGAACGACGGCATATGGTAAGCATGTTTGGTCAGGGTCAGGGCAACCTCACTTCTAATGCAGAAAGCACAGTGAAATAGCTGTTATCTCAATGGCTTTAGCCCAAATTAAGGTAACAGAAGACATATTCACAAAAAAAATAGAACAGGTATGTGTGTTCTCTACCAATAACCATGAGACTGGACTGAAAACCCAACTTAAATCAAAAAAACAAAGCCCACACACGCGAGATATTGTGAGATTCATGATAAAATCTGGAGAGTTGGTAAGCCTGGTTGCAGCACCTGTGAAAGGTTAGTTAGCACATACACTTGAAGGTGTATTACAGAAAGTTGTAGACACACTACAGACATACAGTATTTGCATATAAAACAGACAGAACATGCACTGCTGCAGGCACACTACAGGTGGTAGGTATTGCAGCTATGATTAATGCTTATTGTGTAAAGAATAAATTGATCCATTGCTAATCAAACAGTCTAATAATCCAAAATTCCAAATCATAAAGAAAAATAAGGTACCCCATACTACTAATAAATATGCTACTTACTGCCCTATATCTGTGGCTTTCTGCAGTTGAGATACATGAAGAATTTATAGCTCAGTATTTCTAATGTAACAAAATGTTAGCCATGTTGTAACTTCAATTGCTTGATTTTCATTTGTTATCTTTGTACAATAAATGCAAGACTGCATTATATATATATGTATATATAGCCGTTGTAAAACTTCTACCAAATATTGCAAAATATATTTCAGATTAATGAACTTATCACTTGAATTAAAGTGTTATAGGTTCAGTTAAATAGAAAAATAATAAGAATTCACTAATATAACTTGCTTTTGTGTACAAAGACATGTAAAGAATGACTGATTTCTCAACAGCTTACACATTTACCTTTCTGCAAAACTTTTTATGGGAAAGACAGTGATTTGACTGAGTGGGTAGTACAGAAAAACATGCATTAACACTACCATCGCTGTAGATAGCCTGCAGGAAAACTGAGGTCTTCCATTCCCAGTCTCATTTGATATCTTTAACGCTCAACGCCGAGGGTAGGATTTTCCAACACTAAGTTCTAGCATTGAAATGATCAAAGCTGTAGTATTGTTTAGTGTTGCAAATCTCAGTCTTGCCAACGTAGTATGCTTTTGTGGCATTTCTATATCCAATAGTATAATAAATCAAGATTTTTATTATTTGCCCCAGAATTTGTACTGCTATTTTTTTCTTTTTTCATAAAACAGGATAGCTTATGCTGAGCAAATACAGTATAGATAGCAAATATCAAAAACAGTGAGAAATACTTCAGTTTTTATCTTTTGTATCCTCAAGCTTAGATTCATCCAATACTGAATGTTAATGGAACATGAATATTAGAAAAGGGATGGAATATGACAGTGCATATGGAAAATATTAGGTTTTCTTCTCTATTAGAACTTTGTTTTAACTTAATGCTGACTAGAGTGTTTTAAAGAGTTAGAGCTGAACAGTTAGAAAAGTGACAGTCTTTATATATTGAGTGTCAGAAGTAATCTGTTATATAATTCAAACAATTTCATTGTTTATGTTTTTAATTGTTCAGTAGTGCACACAGAATTTGATTTATGTGTCGGAGGGGGTTTAAGTGCTTCTATTAACATTCTCAATTTCATCTACAGGAAGCTCTTTTTAAAATGTCTAACACATTTAAAGTGATTTGATATTAAAACATTTTGGGAACTGCAACTTTACAATATTATTCACAAAAAGAAAATTTTATTAAACAGTTTATTTCTTTAAGACTTTTCAATTTTGGGGTAGCCCACTTTTGCTAATTTGGGAGCTCACCTTGATTTCATGTTTTCTTAATTTTCAGAACACCCACTAAAACTCAGGGAGTACTTGGGAATGCCTAGGACTTCTAAAAATCATGCCAAGAAAATCTTAAACTGGTTAAAGAGAAAAAAAAAAAAAAAAAAGAACAAAAAAGAAACCCCAAAAGCTTGTCAGTAATTAAAGAATTAAAAATTAGAATCTACTTTTAAATCTTTGTGCTGCTAGAAGTGGTAAATTATGAAAGTGAATTAAGTCCTTTATTCTACCTTGTTTTTTGAGAAATTACAACATTCCTTTGAAATTAACAGGTTGCCTTCAATGCAAAAATTCACTCAGTAGGCAGGTATGTGGGATCTAGGAGACCCACAGGTCTCTACCCTTCACACTATTGAATATCAAAATAGAAAGGATGCACCAAACTGTTTACAGAATTTTTAAAACATACTTGATTTTGGGGCAATATCTATATGGCAAAGAAGCAATAATTAAACTGCAGGATCTTTGCAGATAGTGAAAACACTATTCAGCAAACTATTTAATATTTTCTGACCGAGTTTGTCTCAGAGAAGTCTGAGGGGGGACCTCATCGCAACCTACACCTTCCTCTAGGGGGGCAGCAGAGGGGTAGGTGCTGATCTCCTCTCTCTGGTGACCAGCGATAGGACAGGAGGAAATGGAATGAAGCTACATCAGGGGGAGTTCAAACTGGACATTAGGAAAAGGTCCTTCACTAAGAGGGTGGTCAATCACTGGAACAGGCTCCCCAGGGAAGTGGTCACAGCACCAAGCCTGTCAGACTCCACGGAGAATCTGGATGACGCTTTTAGTCATATGGATTAGTTTTAGGTAGTCCTGTGAGGAGCAGGGAGTTGGACTCGATGATCCTTATAAACCCCTTCCAATTTGAGATATCCTATGATTCTATGACTTCTTTGGCACACTTTTACATTCATTTTTATGATGTGACTAAAAGACTTCATAGAAGAGCTATCTGAAAATATGATCTATTTCCCTAGGAAGTAAAAACTTTATGCATCTTTTTTATTCCTTTTCTGTTTTATAAGTGATCTTTATTATTAAACATACAAATTTTTATATATTTACAGTTCTAGCATTACAACTAAAATCTACCCTATTATATAACCTACTGTGTTATATAACATATAATTTTGTTTGTAAGGGGAAAAAGATTACAAATAAAAGTGTGCCAGAGTATATTTACAATAGGTAGTATTTTCCTTGACTTTCGTGGTCTTAACAATATTCAGAAGATGTTACAGCTCTCAGAAGCTTCCTCAAGATGGAAAACAGCAGTGAGTATGTTCAAATCATGGCAAGAAATAGAAGTTTCATTAGCTGTATAGCGTAACTCCTTAATGCTATATATCTACATATATCTACAGACAAATGCAAATCTACCATTATGACTCTATTAGAAGTATTTGCAATAACTCTGCTATATTTGATAAATTAATTCACAGTAATTGGTTTCATGATCTTATTCTGGCTACAGCGTATCCAGTTACAATTTTGAATATGAAATTACGTATTTCAAAATGTCGGTTTTGTTACAGTTCCACATGGAATGCATACTGATTACAGCTACTTTATAAATATAGGTGGCCTAATAAAATCAAAAGAATCATGTTAAACTACCGTTGGTTGTGAATTCTGTCAAAATTCAATATAATTAAATAAATAAAAAGATAAACATACAACAAAAATTACTGGCCTACTTTGTGTACAAAGAATGAGAAACTTTCTAAAGAAGTGGAAATTTTCAGTGGTTGTAAGACTGAGACCTATTAAATCTTTTTATTAGGTCAAGAAATAAAAGTAGGTATAATTTTAGTGATATATATGGGGGTAGGCCTTTCTGAAATTACTTCTTTCAGACATCAGTCTTGCCTTCTACTGTATCCATTGTTGCGTATCTTGGAAACAAAAAGACAAAATATTGAGTATTACTAATTATGCAATCTAGATTTAAAATGAAACCAAAAGAACCATACAGGTAAAACTTATTCAGTATTATTTTGTATGAAGACTGTATAAAAATAAAAACAGTTTCTTCCCAGAAACCTCATATCTTTTTTTAACACCATGACCGTTTGTTTCTGAAAGTAAACCAGTCTTGCATTAATTTCAAACACTTAGAATGTACAATTTTTTCTGATCTTTATCCCAATTTTAGGGAAATGTTCACTAAAAAAAAATAAAATAAAATAAATGGGAAAAAATCAACCAGCAGTATTTTTAATAGAGTTTTTACTGGTCTAACTTTTGGACTAAGATTAATTTCATACTTTATTCTAGAAATAAGATAAAAGGACATTGTTAGCATTTTCCAGAATGGAAAGGAGGAATTGTGAAAGGTAATTGGTAATGCTTGGGAAAAGGAAAGAATATTGGCTTGATCAAGAGAGACTATGTTGTGAAATACTTAAGTGTCTTAACACTGTTGAGTTCTTCCATACACAAACCTTGACTCATCTTCTATCATCAGCTTCCCAACAACTGCAAAGCTATGTCAAAAGGTACTAGGGTTCTCAAATTAGGTTGTACTTAAAAGTTTATACTCATGAATATCAGTCCAGCATTTTGAAAATGCAAATCTTGCTAAAGTTATGATTCTTTTCCTATTTATCTAAAAGTTATGTACTATTTGAACTCAGTCTCCAAGATGAAAGTGCTAACTAAAAGAGCACCTGCACAAAGCTAATGAAAACCCGGTTTGTTTCATTTCTGAAAAAGAATCAACTTGCATTTTCAATATAAAAGGGTAATCACTCTAGTTTCAGCTCAGAAGATTCAGACCATTAAACAATTAATATACAAGAGGCTGAAGAAACAGAGTGTATACTGTTATGAAAAATCCACTTATAGAATTACAGTTATTTTGTCCCACCACAATGCTTTATAATGAGGACCAACCCTTTAAAGCCCAAGCAACATGAACAATATAGGACTATAGGTATTTATTTGATTTTATTTATTTTTATATCTGATGTTTATCCAGCACAGAAAAGATGTTCTTCCTAGGTTGGCTGGATCTGGGCATATTCAGAAATACATGAAGATTCTGGGTATTTCATGGTACAGGAAAGGATCAACTACTCAGATCAGAATAGTTTATTCATTTTCATATTATTCAATAGCAACCTATAGTGAAGTGTATTACAGTACTTCCTATAAAAATAAGTGTCATACAATCTCTGAACAGAATGAACTGGAACAGGATTGTTTGGATAACACTGATCAGAAAAAATATTTTTGTGTTATGATATTTCCAAGAGAGTTCATGACAATCTTATGTGATGGAAAAATATAGCACACCATATTGTCTTGTAATTCATATCAGGGGACTTTACTGCAAAGGCATATGGTGTGGTCTCATTCCTTAGTTGCTGAAATGTTGCATCTTTATTTACTGCTCTTCATATGCAAATTATGTAAAGACTCCAAAGAGTGACAGAAGACTTGCAGCTTGATTCATGAAGGCAAGCCTCTGCTACTCTCAGATCTTTAGCCTGAATTCAGATCAGCAAAACCACATTGTCTGGAATTTCATCAATACATTTTCCAGTATTGTAAGTTGTGATGCTGATGAGTTTAATACAATCATCCATGAATTTTCTCATGTGGCAGAGGTTAAAAATGACCAGTCAACTATTTTGTTTCCATCTGGCCTTGCTAGACTATTCACAGAATGGTAACATCCACAGTCTGCTTGCTCACAATGACTCACAGTGCTCCCTACCATTCCCTGCTCATCTCCATACTGAAGCTAAGCTTACACCGAAACAGGTCATCTAACACTTTCTGTACTACAACAGCCAAATCATACTGACACTTGCTCATAAAAATATCCTCATGTTTATGTGTAGTTTTATTTAAATAAATAGGCCTGCTACTGTAAGGGTTTGTAGCACTAATCCACCAGAACAAACAAAATGTAAAATAATGGCATGCGTTTCTAAGTTCTAGGCCTTATTTATTGCCTGTCTTAATACAGCAACTAGAAGCCAAAAACCAAGACACTGGTTTACTATATATTGGCTGTCCCCTTACAAATTCACACCACTATGACTGTTGCTGTTATGATCTGGTCAGGAGGCATACCATATCCTATAGTTAAATAAAATGGTGAGATACTCTTCTTTTAGTCTTGTGAAAACATCTCATAGCTTATCCTTTCTTCCTTTATTTATTCCACTCCTTTTTCTTTAGTAAATTTGTTTAAAAAGGAAGCCTCATCATTTAAATTGCCACTGATAATTCATTAAGCCAGCATCTGTTACTACCTCTTTTTACAATATATTCATAGCTCTGTACCACAGAGTGAAATTTGTTGCATAGATGGATTTTAAATATACTTAGTGTTCATAATTACATTTTTCTTTTACCCACTGTCATAGTGTACTTGAGGGTGGGCAGATACAGAGTCAACTCCTGGTATGTGATTGGCAGCTGTTCTCTTTCCTAATGAAGAATCACAGATCACAGACAACTGAATATACAAAATTTCTTGATCTAGATGAAAAGCAAAACAGATCAGGGAAGACTAAATGAGAAGCTAGATGCAACAGTCCATTAATGCCTGACTCTTTCTTTCAGGAAGGAGGGTGGCTAAGCTCCTAGTCATGTCTTAATTCAAATTGAATATACAATTTGAATTACCATGTGCTGCTCAAAAGTTAAAGTATAGGTGTTAATATTTCAGTGTGCCCTGGTTTAACATTACTGTGTTAAACTGTGATTAGTCCTACCATCAAATACATACAGCATTAAAAACTAAGAAAGTAAAGTAAATTGCACACCTCTGGTGTTCACCTCAAGTAATCCATTACTGGACAAGAAATGGGTTGATGAGGTTAATCTACTGATGCTCAGCTATTTGTTGTTTGTCACAGTTGTAGGGAGTTATCCACTGACTGTCAACATTTACAATAAGCTGTTAACTCTAAATAAGGAACAAGTACTATAGGATAAAATGGTTTTTGGTTAAACTTCGCTTGTGGTTTAGTTACACTTTAAAGTAATATTTTTATTGTCAAAATAAAAACAAGAATAGGCAGCAGACAGACATGCACAGAGTACACTTGACAATGCAGTCAAAATACAACGTCTAAATGTTTTTGATTCAATGCACTAATCTGTGTTCAAGAATCTATCTTTACCTAAAAAGAGTTCTTCTCTTAACGTTTGGAAAAAATCTCAGAAACAGGCTTTCCATCCTTGTTCCATTTTCTTACTGAGATACATAGTGATTATAACTTTTCATTGTACAATCTATTCTTAGTTAAAACATTTGAAGTGAAATGTCAGTTGATGGCACTAGATGAATTTATTTATTTATTTTAAATCATCTAGATAATAATAAACCCTTGCCCGCCTTATAGGGAAGCATGGGGAAAAATCATAGGGATTAGGAAATAATTACGTGGACAGAAAATTGCAAAATAAGATTCAGCATGACAATGTAAAAGAAAGAATCAAATGCAGAAAAATTATGTAGGAATAAAAATATTGGAAAAGACATAACACCAGAAGAAATTTTGTAACAGGTGCACAGTAAATTATGTGTGGATTTGCAGTAATTTCTGCCATGAAACAAAAGACTGGTGTGATTTGCAGCTAGATATATAGTCATCACATTATAAAAGAACCAGGATCACTTAATTCTATATGACTGATAAATTAGTACACATAGAACCTGCATTTATTTATGTGCACTAAAATAACTGGAACAAAAACAGTGAAATGTCACTTCATATACTGCTGTATGTTTTGTAGGCATGGCTTGAAAGTACTGAATTTCTGTAAGTAAACTAGCCAGTCCCCAGGGTCAGCTGATTTTCATATGATGCTATCATGGAGGCTTTTATAGACTAAATATTTAACAAAAATCAGAAGAAAAGAAAATCCAGAAAAAAAGGTCATCAAACTGTGGTCCAGACAGACAAGAACTAAAATAAGTACAGTCAACATTTTTGAGTGTTGTCATGTAATGATATGGTACGCATTTGGGGGATTTTACTTCCAGGTATGCTGTTTCTATAAATACCTACTAGCAGTTGGGGCATGTTATATTTTTTCCTGGAAAATATCTTTTTGCCTAGCTAACTCAAAGGAATTCAGTCTTCACATTGCAACAGTGCTCTGCAACAGGAATCAAAGCACTTTTAAGCCATGGCAGTCAGTGGCTTAAGAGCATGCTATTGCACAAAGTAAAATTCTTACATATGTATACCCAAAATGCAGAATTGTGAGAGCAAAAGCCTGAACTAATTTGGCCTTTGGAAGAACTTTTTTTAGCCTTAAAGTTTTAAGATGCACTTCCAGGCATGGTCAGAACTACATTCGTTTTGACAGGGCTAGGTATATATGAGCTAGGTGTCAAGCTACGCCTAATCAGTTTCTGGAAATCAAGCGTTGTTCTGCCTACAAGGAGAAGTGACACCTTCTCAAAGCATTCACTCCAATAGGGGTGAGAAAGATTCAGTTTGTAGTCAGAGGGCATTAAACACCTCATTCCCCGACGATGATGCTACCATGTGTAGTCTATATCTAGGAACTTTGCCTCTTGCTGAAGTTTGGACATATTTTGTAGGGGATCAAGCTTATTTTGGCAAGTGCAGTAGTAAACACAGAAATCATAGTTCCATATAAGTGTTTAAAACATCTGACTATGCCATAGAGACAGGAATGGAAGTGAAAGAGGATCTTGTTCCATGTTATCTTAGTATTTTATCCAACTGTAGGATACACAAACAAAAACAGCCATGAGAACAGGGATCATAATCTGTGATGTTCCCCTCCCACATGCAAGTACAGAGCTGCTCATAAATATTATTACTTTTTGTTTCATAATAACTTTAGCATGAAGAAAGAACTTGACAAACTCAGTGAGCTGGATTTGGATGTCATTTATCTGAAGGCTAATCCAAGCCCATCCCCCACTCCAAAACAATTTAGGGTAGTCAATGAAATAAGTATAATAACTAACATAATCAGATCAAATTCAATGACCCAGTTTTTTTGTTTATACTAGTAATATCTTGAGGACTAGCACTTTCAGTGCATTTTATCAGGGAAGAGTCTTTTAATATATTAATGAATCAGAGGAGAAATGATGTCAGCAACTCAGACAAAGACCAAACAGATTTTTCATTTGTCATGCACAGGGTAAATTCTGAATGTACATCTCAAGGTGCTGCAGAGACATTAGGAGGTGCTGAGGTATCTTAGCTAGTTTATTCAACCTTAGTTTAAAAATAATGTAAAACATTCCATTTTTTTTTTTAATCCACTTTACACCCTAAAGGATGAGAACAAAACAGCTGAATTGTAAAAGAGGATTAGTAAATTACCTTGTTTTCTCTATCTACTTAACCACACTGGGTGGTCTGCCCCCAAAATCTCTCTGCTAGCTATCCAGCTGGAAAGTACAAACTACTGTCTGTTGAAACTACAGCACAGCTGTATGAATGCCATGAAGAATTCTTTTCCTGCACATACATATCACATCCCAGTTGCTTAACCTACACTGATCTAGGAAGGAAGCTCCATTAGACAAATGAAATACACAATGTGAGTTAATGTTTCACATACTCAAGTCCATTTACTAACATCATTCATCATTTCTTTTTCCAAAATAAAGGAAACACCAATGAAATAACATAACAAATGTAATAGCCAGAAAGCTATTTTGATGATTATACGTGTACTTTAGCTGTGGTAAAAAGGAACTTGTAATAGTGCCTGCAAGTAAAAAGCCAAATTCCTTCATGTTTTACTTTCACAGAAGTCTAAGGGATTGTACTAAAGATTAACATGGACTACTGTTTGCATACTCAGCTAATTTCATCCTTCGGTATTCCAGTGCGTTGAGCTGCCCATGAAAGAAAATAAATTTCAAAGAGAAATTGCAAGTCATGTACACCTACTACTTTATTGGTGTCCAGAAAACACCCAGCATAGCTGAAAAAGTAAGTAATGTTCACTTTGAAATGCCAAAGCACCTGGAGAATTTACTTATCATGTAGATTCCTTGGGAAGAGATGCATGAGAAAGAGCAAGTAAACAAGATAATAATTTTCCTTAATATTTTTGTTTTTTTCTGTCACTGGGCATGAACTGAAGGTGGTCTTTCGGGTAAAACAAATAATTTGAAAACATTAACCAGAAGGCTAGAGGAAAAAAAATGTGTTCTTAGATAAGTTACATGGCATCTTTTAGTCATATAGGCTAATATTCTTTGAGTAACTGATTGCTAGGATTTCCACCCATTTTTCTTTCCTCCCCCTTTTTTTTTTTTTTTCTGGAGTTGAAAGACTGGTAGACAACAGCAGGCAGCACAAGTAAAATACAAAGCATGAAATCTGTTAATAATGACCACAAAAGGAATGCTGCTCTTCTGGCAGATGCAGCAGATGGCTAGATAATGCAGTGTGATTAATAAACAGAAGCTCATAGGCACCAAGGTTTTACTGGGTGCTAGAACAGCAATGGTTAGTAGGTGAATACTAACTTGAGTTGTTTCAGCTTTTTTGTGTTGGCCTGAATCACAGATGTATTTATTTTTTTAATACCAAGGGTAAAATTATAGATTTCTGTCTTTGCTCCTCATCCCCAATATTAGGTATCTAACTCAATTCTCAGCCATCTAGAGTGCTGGTCTATTATCTCCAGGTGCTTACTCTCTGCTTTGTTTGAAGTCAGTAGATTGTACTTCAGAGTTTAGCATTAAGTTAATACTTAAGCCTTTCAGACCTTTGTTTTTCATTTTGAAAGTATATTCAACTTAAATAATTTCAGAGTGTATGCTGATTGTGTAGCCAATTTCTACTTCGTAAAAGGTTACGGTCAGTTCTAATTCCATAACTGTATCTTATTTAGAAAATAATATGGAAGTGTAATCTTCAGGCAGTCCCTTCATTTAATGCAGAACTATGCCCATTAAGAGCAAACATTTAAGTGTTCTGTTTATATTAAGAACACTCTCAGTTACCAAAAGTATACTCAGGTCAGCTGGTACTTTAATTAACAACATATTCTAGAGAGAAAGAAAAAAAAAAAAAGTTAAAAGAGATTCATTTAACTGAAAAAAGTCATATTGCTAAGCCTGATGATAAGCTGAACATCTGTTGTCCGTAAGATAAGAAATCCAATGTTCAATTTGGAAATTATATTTTATATGTTACTAATAGAAAAAAAAAATACAATGAATTAACACATAACTATTTTTATACAAAAATAATTAGCTGTTGTAGGAAGATAAAATTAAAATTAAAAGAATAGATACAAAATTAAAACTAAAAAAGAATGTTGTTAGAAGTATTACAATCTCTTTGGTTTTATGCTTTCAGGTGGAATGATGTCAACCAAAGATGACTGCTTTCCTTATACCTTTCATTTTTTCTCTTCTCATTGTTTTCATTGTTCCTTCAATCTTATCCCAAATATGACATTTAAATTTTTATTATTATTTCTTTGAGAAAAATCTGTATACAAGATGTTTCCTTCACATCTAAGGATATCAGCAAATAAAAGCATGACTTATTCTCTAGACTGTAAGTTCACATAAGAAAATCAGGCATCTCTTTCACAGCCAAACCATGGTGTAGGGCAGAAAGTTCAGCTGCTTAAGATGCAAAGCCGGAAATCCTTTCATAAGTGGTGTAAAGGAAATAAGTATTTTTCTTCTGTGCACAGGAATTATAATATTAATAGATTAAAGGAAATATATAAAAGGAAAACCTCCACTGACCTTCTGTATAAAAGTAAAAGCTGATCTATTAACATTTAACAAAGTTACAAGCTAAACTGTAAAGGATTACCCACTTGATACCATTGTTTTACAGTAGAATACAAACTCACAGAGTTAAAACACAAGTCTGAAAAAGCAGAAATCTGTGTCCTAGTGCTAGACACTCAGCAGGGTGGGCAGAACACTTGTTCTCTGGATATTCTGTGTACTTCATCTAACTATTACTGAGCACATATTACTGATCCAGTCCCGGGTACAGAAACTACAATTCAGGACTCCTGCCTGTGATTACAGCAGTCAAAGATAGAGAATCTTGTATCCCAGCCCAGCAGTTCTTTATTCATTTTACACAAGTCAGTCACCGGACAAGGCTTGGTGGTTAAGGCATTCCCAAGGGTTGTGGGAGTATGAATTTCAAGGCTCTGCTAAAACTAAAAAGACTTGAATTCCAGTTTGCCTGTACAGCTAAATTCTTTCATCACTGGTCTATGCTGGCATAAGAGAAACCCATACAGATGGATTAGAAGACCTTAGAGCAAGCTAAAGGAATCAGGGGAAAAAAGGAAAGGAAAATACCTATTCTGAGAATCCTTGTTCACAGTTTCAGGATTTTGTCTAACACCAGAGCTTAAGGGTGTAGGAAGGTAGCAGCAATTTAATGCCTTTGTATACATCCACCAATAAGAGCATAAATGCTTGAAAGGCTAGATTCAGCTGAGTTGTTTTGAGGCTATCAGTGACACTTAAATGATAGATGAGTACTTAAAGAAAGGAGATAAACAGCTACATATCTTTGAAAAATCTTAGCAGTAGTTGGTAGATATAGCTATTTATCATAAAATAATTCTAGTAATGCCTACTGCGTTAACAGAGTAGCCTTCAAGCAAAAGATGTTCCTTGCTCTACAATTACAGATGTTCATGTGAGGCCCCTATCTCTTCTTCCTTCACAATATTCTACTTCTTTATATCTGTAAGACAAAAGTCTTGGCAGTTAATTTCCTTTTTCAATTTAATTATAAGAACTTATTTTGCATCTGCTACACTGAAGTTCAAGCCTCTTAACTGTGAACTCATCAAAAAGATGAAACAGGAAGTGACTGATTTTTTTATTACCATGCTAACTTTACACAAAAAATGATACATGGTGACTTTAATAGGATTAGGCTTGGATCAGCATTGTATGGTCCTGAAAAGCCTATCTCCTCATGCATATGAGCTGAAAACATTCATGCAGATAACATTTCAAAGTGACTTTTCATATCTCTTTGGTTTGGAAACTGAGAAAGTACTACAATTTAACTAAAAATGAAGTTACTTGTTTTCCTTTTTTTTTTTTTTTTTTTTAAAGAGGAAGTGTTAGACCAAAGGCTACCTATTTCATGGTAGCTAGTTATCAATCTGTAGAAACTATCATAAATATTTTTTTCTGGAAATATTAAATATTAAAATCTAATTTAATGGCCTTCATAGGAAAACTAGAATAACACATGAAGATTAAGAAATTTTGATTTTGCCTAATAATTTATTACATCAGATGGTCAAAACTACACTCATACTAATATATTTCCTTCATATGAGAACATGAAGGGTTATTAATAATAATTAACATTAAAAAAACCCAAACATAAAAAAAAAACCCAAACAAAAAAACCCAACCAAAAAAACCCCAACCACAAATCCTCAAACCACCACAATGGAAGTTGATATAATGAGCACATTTCAGAGTCCTTCTGACCTTAATGGTAAACCAACAGGAACTATATTGAAAGATGAACAGGTCTGGCTAAACAAATAACCTGACTGCAATTTTCTGCAGCCCATCAGATGGTATCAATGCAGAGAAGGCCATGAAAACTGAAACACAGTTCATTAACTGTGTGTGGGATTTTGATAAGCAACTCTGATATCTGTGTTCTCTCTGATGACCAAGAATAATCTGCACTGCAGCAACCTGATGACATGTTTCAATGCATAGCCTATTGACCACCTGCTGCTTAACATGCTACAGATAATTCTTTAACAATTCACAAGAAGCTAGGAATAGACAAGAAAGAAAAGCCTCTCATCTGAGCTTCAATCCACAATACCGAAAAATCAGCAAGTTGCCTGAAGAAGTTGAGGATGTTTAGTCCATAACAAAATTCTATTTTCCCCACCTGAAGTTCAGAATTAAACCTTTACTTGCAAATAATAAACACCTAAGTGACTTACAGTGTTTCTACTCAAAATTTAAGTTAATTTGCTGAAGGAAACCTTAAGATGAGGTTACTGAGAATCGTGAGGCTCTTTACTGAAACCGACACTGGGATACCAAAAGGCAATGGCTATATATTGAAACAGCGGAAGTTATGACTAGAGATGAGGTAAAAGAACTGAAAATATCAAACATTGCAGCGAGTTGCCCAGATTGGTTCTGGAATCTGTCCTTGGATACTTTCAAGATCCAGCTGAACATATCCCTGATCAGAGCTCAGTCTGAATTTGGGGTTAACCCCATTTTGAGTACGCATCTGGATTTGAAATTCTCTTCCAGTTTGAATTGATTCTATGGGCAACGGAAAGACAACCAAAAGACTTCTGAAATTTTCAAATAGTGTTTTGTAGTTGATGTAATGTAATGTAATCTGCATGTATAGATGTCTAATTTAGATTTTTAAAAGAAACAAGGAACCATAAACTCAATACAGGTTATGTAGCATCGATTGAAGGGATTAAATAATTTTTTGGTCCTCTATAGCCACAAAGAGAGGCAGATTCCTCCAGAGACTACTTCAGAAATGAGAAGGTTTATACAATAATATGCCTTTAAACAACTAAGTTCAAGCTCTGTGATGTTATGAAATATGAAGAACCATTTATCTATTCTCCAGTTTTAAACCAAGACCAATCAGATGACAAACGGTAGATAAGAAATGGGCACACTGATTTTTACATTGCTGATGAGCAATGATAATGTAAGCATACAGTTTTATTTATAAAACACTCAATAAAAAAGAAAAACCGTAACAAAGCTGTAATATTTGAATCTTACTGGACTGAATTGGTAGGAACTGGAAAGCTTTTTCACTTAATCTCTCACTGTAGTTCCTGGTCCCAAATTCTGGGAGCAGTGGGCAGCAAGTTAATGTTTCCTTGCAAATAATTATTGCATTAATTTTTTTTTAGTTCTAAGACCACTTTAAAAAATAGCTGTATAATGTTTAAGGAAACCCTGAGTTCTCAGGCACTTCTGATTTCAGGAACATACTATTTATATATATACATATATATATACACACACATATAAAATCAAAAACTTACATATTGCTAGATTTATGGAAAATGTCTAAATGCAAGATTATGATGATGATGAGTATAAATCAAAGCCTTACTATCATCCCTCCAACTCCTATGAGTTTCCTAGAAGATACAAGGTTTTTTTCATATCCCTCCCACCACTGCAAGCTTTTTTATATTTCACTTACTAGTATGTTATATTTGAAACTAAGTATTCTGTCAAATGGAAAACATTTAACAGTTTTCCAGAAAAAAACCTATCACCCAATAACAAAAATCCTTCACATATGAGTGATTATTTTCAAGACATTAAAATAAGCTACTTCTATCATATAGCCTCAAAAAGTTAAAAGGATATCATGATGTTCTAAATATTGTATTGCAAAACTGGCCATTTTCATACAGTCTTTTTTTGTCACCCTTTTAAAACGTGCCTACATATTTCAGTTCTGTGCCTTACTCGATTAAAAAATGCTTTAAAATGATGCAACTCTATCTCTCCTGAATTAGAAAGCTCTTTTTTTTTTCCCCTGCAGTTATTGTTTTGAGGAATAAACCTGATGTTACCTTTTTCATTTCCTAATGTAATTATTTCAAAATTGCTTCTATAGTATGATATTTGATTACCATTTTCAGAAAGTCCTTGGCCACACATCGCAATAAAGGATTTTTATTATTATAATGAGGTTCAAGACAGGTTTTTAATGGTCCTGCATGGTGGGAAGATGAAAGGCAATAGGTTTTAGCTGAAAGATGTTCCAACTGAAGAACCTTCTCCATTTGAGAAACATCAGGTATTGGAAGAGGTTAACCAGAGATGTAGTCCAGTCTCCATCCTAGGAGGTCTCCAAGACCAGACTCGTTCAAGCCTTAAGCAAGTTGTTCTGACCTCATAGCAGGAGGATGGACTAGGTGACCTCCTAAGGTTCCTTCCACGCTGACTTATCCTATATTTCACATATAAATCACCATCATGTCTAAAAAGTTTTAAGTACCACCCAAAGTTTTTCTAGTCACTGTACAATTTATAAGCATGACTGTCCTTACTTGTGCCCTTTGGAGAGTCTCTGGTGTACACTGAAGAAGAGACCACATTTTCCTGGTAACTGTAGACCCCATAAGATCTCTCTTTTTAAAAGCAGCCTATTTTCATGAAACTTGCAGGTGTATTGTTCAACATCATTGGAACTTCTGCCCTGCAATCAGATTTAGCTGAAATCATCAGCATAGTCAAGTTATTACAGGAGAATTAACAGGCACATATATAAATACAGGGAAATGCAGAGCAAGAAACCGTGTCTGATTTGCTTCCATACACAAACTAAGATGTAGTTGAATCTTTTTCTCCAGTTAAGACCAAGTTTGATGCCAATAAACATAAAGGGAAATTCATGCTAATTTTTTTTGTGTTCTATAGACAAACACATTGCTAGGGTTTTTTTATTGTTTTTTAGCAATTTATGTTTATTTTTGCATTTTCCTAGCATCCATCTTCAGTAGACAGTACTGAGATCAGTTTTACTTTTCCGGAGAATAGCATAGGTCTTCTTGGAACAACGTGTTATTTTAGTGTATTACACTCATCCAATAAAGGTTAATGGAAAAAACTGTCTTGATGTTCCTTTTCCTCTCTGGGCCTCAACTAATATGTCTCTAATACTGGGTACACAGGAAGGCATTTAAAATAGAACTTGAAAACTGCTTCCCAGATAAAGACTTTTCTGCCCACTTAATAATAGTTTGCTTCAGATTAAACTGAAAATCTCATTTTGAAGTTTTATGGCCACTACCAACTTGGTTTCTAAATCTTATAGTTTTATTTAAAGTGAGCATTAACCTTGTGCAGCAGTGCAATCATTTTCTGTACCAGGACCACATGCTGTGAACCGAAAAGTAGAAAAAAATCTCAAAAAACCCCCACTGGAGTTAGTTTCTTATGTTTAAAGAAGATAACTGATATGAAGTAAGCAATTATTTTTTAAAACATAGTTGAACCGTCATTAAAGTAACTAAATGCTTCATAAAATGAATGGGTAGCCTACTTCAAATTGCTATAATGATAAAGTTCCTCACTAAAGATATGCAAAAGTTGGTGTTAATAGAGAAAGGTTTCTTCCTGCCAACTTCATAATAAATTGAGGAGGCAATACATTTTACTGTCCATAACTGTAAGATAAAAATAATCTTTAAAAGTTTTAGTGACATCTGTGGAATGCTCTAAAAGATTAGACAGAGTTACTAAGTTCCACACTGTAATTCCCTCTCTTGCTACGTTATGGAGCTTTGGTATAGAGTTCAACAAATTCTGAGAACTTTGTGTACAACTGAAAAGCTGTTACCTACTCTTATTACTAACTCCAAAGCAGGAATTACACTTTTATAGATTTTGGAAAACTCTTTTCCTTATTTTAAAAAGTAAAAAAGTTTTAATCATTGCAGATAATAAAAAATGTCTATCTCCATTCCAAAGCATAGTGTCCTTACCTTGCTATATACATCTGTTAAAGCAGAAAAAAATTATGACATTATTACATCTCTTTTAGGAAGTGCAGTTTAAGACTTCTCCCTATACATTGTGAATAGAAATGGATAGTAAATTTTCATCATGCTTTGAAGCATTAAATACAGTTCAGGAAAATAGAAGTAGAAACAAATATTGCATCTGTCTTTGACAATTGAGTCAGACAAAATTGTGTGAGTGGGAGAAATTAACAGAATGTGTATCTTAGGTCACTGTATATACACGTAACAAAAATTATTCTCTAATATGCATTTGATTACAATATATATGTTTGTACACATATATATGTGTGTATGTGTGTATTTACACACATGTTAAATATTCCAAATAAAAGTTAGGAATGAGGTAGAGTTGTTGAGGAGTTTACTATAGTGACACTCTTAATGACAACACCTTTAAGGTCCAAAAGATGTCTTTGTGGGTTAGTTGGGGTTTCTTGCAGAAGGACAATGGACACGATACCTAAGTCATTCTTTGAAATTATCTATGGAAACATTTCAGTTTGTAGGTTGTTTCTACGCTTGCAAAGTTGCAGTCAATGAAACTCAACATCCTGATATCAGTATACTCACTGAAGGAATACTGCACACCACCACTGATCAATTGTAAAATTTTGAGTAGTAAATTTTCAAAAGACAGGGTTAGAAAAAAAAATCAGGAGAAATGTAGTGTATGATCAGTAACATGATCATTTTCCATTTAGTAGCCAGAATATACATATTTGCTGAATAAACAGTTAGGTAGAAAGATATTAATAACTCTTTCTGAAACATATGCTATACACCTCGTGCTAGGTAAGTTTCCCAAAAGAGTTAATCCATGTAAAAGTGATTGGCTTTTTGATGCCAAAGGCAGTGAGACCTTGAACAATCTACTGAGTTAGTGTGGGTCACATAAGTTAGAGCTGCCTGAAGCTAAATTGAAGTCATTTTTTTCTTGGTTAAAAATCAGAAAATATAAATACAAAGAAAACCAACAAACTCAAACCAAAACCAAATGCATTCTCATCTTTGTTTTCATATCTTGCAAGTTTTGTAAAGTTGTTACAGCAAGGATACACTGGTACAAGCATGTTTGCATAAAATAAATGTCTAGCTCTATTTATCAAAAACTGTAAGGAAAACAAGAAAAAAAAAATAGCCAACAGCAGGATGGAACCCATAAACACCATGCAATCAATTAACTTGTTTATGAATCATTAGTTCAGAAAATCTCATTAATAACATAGATATCTTCAACATTAAATAATAGGTCACTTCAGTCAATGGAAGCAAAAGCACAGAAAAAAAAGTCTATCTTTACCTCATTTTTCTCTTCAAAAGAAAATAGAACTTGGTTACGTTAACTGATGACATATAATCTCTGATGACTTCTAGTCTCGCAACATAAACTTAGTCAATACCTGGCATGATATTCTACACTTGGAAATCTTCGTCTTGACTGACTAGATTTAGGCATGGAGCCAGAAGCATCTCATCAATCTCATATTATTACATCAGAAGCTGGGGGAAGAGAGGTTTTTTATTTTAAGCCACCTAAAAGGCACAGAACAAAACTGAAATTTCCAGTTTGCACAGTAGTATTTTTATTAACCTTTAAGTTGTTGTAACTGTATATCTTTAATAGAAGATTTTATATGTTAAAAGCAACTGTATATGTTCAATGAGATGATACTTCAATGAGGAGGTTTCTCACCTGGAAACAACAGAAATAATTTCTAGTTGTAGAAAATGTTGGCATAGATTTATCTTCTTTTTTTTTCCCCACAAAAATCCTACTACACTAAAACTGTGACTACTGACTACTGTGGAATTTATTCAAATACTTGGAATAAATCAACCAACAAGTGAATACCTGCAACCATAAAGTAATTCAGAGAGAACAAGTACATATGGCTGGACAATTGCTTGATGTAATTAAAGTAGCAACTGCCTTAAAGGAGAGCTGAATATTGCTACCAGTACAACAACAACAACAAAACAAACCACAAACCCAACCTCAAAACCAAAACCAGAAACCAAACAGTCAGATTACTGGTATGAATATAAGATTTTCAAATTTATTTTGGGGCAAATTTTGTCTTAATTCATATAGCTCACCCATACTATTTCCTCCTATAACACAACCAACAGTCAAAACGAAAGCAATTACAGAAGAGAAAGCCTCCTGCAATTGCATATCCAAATCTTTATTTCCTTTTCTTAAAGATTTCTGTTTAAATCTGAGAGTATCTGAGTAAATTACAAACAGATCTACAAAATTACAACCTTGTTTATGCTATGAGGAGACCAGAACAGTTCAAGTTACAGGTGAAATAGAAGTAACTTAATAGTCTGACTAACCAATATAAACAAGAATTTTGTATCTGAATAAACAGCAGTTATTTTACAGTTCATCAGTAGTTGTCCTGCAATTTTCAGAATTTCTGACTGTTAGACACTAAAAATCTCCAAACATATCCATGGCATGCACTAAGTGTATCACTGACAGCAGAAATTCAGGAGAAAGTAAAAATAAGTGAGCATGCAAGTACAATAACTTGCACAAAAGCATATTAAATAGATTTGGGCAATTTCAGAGCACAATAAAGACAAACTCATGCTTGTAAGTAATTTCTGTAGGCAGAAAACAAGTTGTTAATATGGAATTAACTTGAAACATCATAACTGTTTCATACTTTATAGCAATACCATTATTTCTTTGCAAATTACACTCCTCATAGTTGAATACAAGGAATACAAGGACTAAATGGGATATTATGTATTTTACTGTCCAATAGGTCTTTAGAATTGAGTGTAGTTAACTAATTCGTATTCCAGGGCGAGAGCAGCTGCCCTGTGAATGACACTGGAAGCTCTCTGTGTGTCATCCTGGTCGTATAACTTACTACTGGGAGATGCTAAAAGGACCTGCAGCAGCTTTTGCTGTCATCTCTCCTACCGGCTGATAGCTCTGTTCTTTAAGTATTGTAAGCATCACTGTAATTTTCCTTTCATGGGCAGTTTCATGTAAGCATTTTGTTTTACTTACACAATAACATGATTATTTTTTTTTTGGTATAAGTTACTTCAGGAACATTTTGCCATGGAAATATTATTCCACAAAATAATAGAAAATATAAAAAGTGTATTTTGATTTGACTTTTTAGCCAGAATGTATTTAAATCCTTGCTTTACAGACTTTGATAGTTGACTCTTCTGTTTAAACAATATACTGGCACATATTTCAGAGCATGACTTGCATTATATATGTGTATATGTATATACACTGGGTACAATTTAAGAAGTCATTATACACCAGGATTCATTGCCTTAAACTACTTCCAATACCAAAATGGGGTGACTTTTGATAAATGTCATGTGAAAGCAGACCAACATATCTGCAGTTTGAGATTTTAAACATTAAGAGTGACTGGAAAGTTTCTCTACCATTCTGTAAGTGGATTAAGTTTTTGCAGTCATTTTCATATTTAAAAACTTCATTTTCTACTCAAAGAGCATAACTGACTAAAAATGCTCAAATATGCTGTTTGAAAGGAAAAACAAATATTTAAAACATATAAAAACCACCTATAAAGCTCTCCTTTCCCGTGAGACACATTGAAGATGAGCTAAAATTGATACTGTCAAAAAGTAGATTAAAAGTAGATTAAATCATAGAATTAACATAGAACTGTATTTCACTTCCTACTTTGAAATAAGAGGTAATCTTTCTTTTATAGAGGTATGCTCCATGAAGCAGTGAAAATGAAATTACATTCAGTGTACAATTACAGTCAATTACATCTGTTGATGTAAACAAAGATTATTCAGTACCATTAGAAATACCTCTGTACACTGTCCATTTCACTGAAACATAATCATAGAATCACATAGTATCATTTAGGTTTGAAAAGACCTTTAAGATCATCAAGTCCAACCATTAGATACTGTATTCTATGAGCAGTCCTTCTGTGTACTACAGAATTAAAATATTAATCTAATTATTTTATGTGTTTTCTCTACAAGGAAACTCCTATGCCCTTAAAAGTGTTTGTATTTTGTCGGTCTTGGTCTTCCAGAATGGGTTTTTAGTATGTATTTTTTATGGATTGAGAAGCACATCTGAAGGATGTTCTCAAGACAGATAAAAATGTAAGTTATCCTGACATTTACTTTTTAACAACAAAACATACTGAGTTCTTGAATCTTCTTACTTGAGGAACTTGAAAAAAATAATAATAATTTAATGGTTCTTGTGGAATTTTTCAGATCTTTCAACATCCTTGTAAAATCATGCATGCTAAAATTATATGAGCTTCTGAATGTGCAGTTCAGAAATCAGGATTCCTGCCAGCTGTACAAGAATCCTACCTACAAGAATTAAATTCCTTTTGCATATTTTTGCTTCCAAGTTAATGAATTTTGCATTCCTTTCTGCATTATATCACACCTTCAGGTACAGAAAGATGCTTTACCCAACCCTACTGCCTCCAGTAATAGAGGAACAAGAGCTTGGAGAAAATTCAGATGGAATTTCTCTATTTCCTATGTAAATATTGCAAAAATCAGTCAGTACAAGCTATATATCGTTATAATCATACAAACTATAAAATTTAACCTCTTCCTATCACTTCCTAATAATTTCTTTTTATGAAAAAAAAAACCAAAAACCAAACCAAAACCACCACAAATTTATTTATCATAAAGACAAAACTCAGTGCTCTTTATCTCACATGAAAAGAAGCATCACTGTTCACTCCCCCTTACTACTCTAAGTTTAAAAAACTGAGGCACTGTAGGTGTGTCTAGGGGCTTATATTGGCTTGTTCTGGAGAGCTCACTTAGAACACGTATTTGTTTTTTGTTTTCCCTAGTTAGTTCATTTATTTGTTTTAGGGTTACCTTCACAAAACACAAAGCTCTAAGTTTGGAAGTCTACTCTTGATGGTTGCCTGAAGAATATACAAGCATGTCTTCTTCCTGAATTTTCTACCAGGTCTAGTTCCCATGCCACTGGCCTAGTTTGTGCTTCTCTTAGATGCCTGTAAATTTATTTGAGTATTTCCCATAATATTACTTCTAATAAACATGGTATTAATAAAGCCATGTTCAGAAAGATCTGATTAAGTTTGATACTTGCTCCCTTACATATCTTAAATGTCTTAAATAGAACCATTATTTTGATAACAAGACTACTTGCATGACTTCTAGAGGTCTTACACTCTGACTGAAAGGAAAAATCTCACTATTGCTTCTCATGTTTTTAAGTAAGAGAGGAAACACAAAGGTGTAAGCCAACAAAATTATTATTCTAGTAGTAGATGCTAGAACCCTACAGGGAGTTTCAGGTTAATTACTAATTACTCACTAGGACAGCTGTGGCTCATTACACTCAACACTGAATATAAAGGAATAATAGGAATAATATTCTTCTAGAAGCCCCAATGGTCTAGGGATAGGTACTGAGGGAATGAATTACACAAGATACTACCGAAGCCAAGGGAAAAGGCTTGGGCTACAAGTCGTGCCTGGCAATATTTGGCTCTGCTTTGTTTTGCTGCTTGTTAGAGCCATGAACAGTTAATAATGAGCACAGCTTTTGTTCAGAGGTGAGGAGCCCTGCTTTTCTGTAGGCAACAGCAAGGAGTATGTGCAAGTATGTAACCAAAAGCAAACAACAGAAAGGAATGCTGGCTCTACCTAGGTTGAACCTAGCTTCATCACAGCATAGATATTGGCTCAGCCCAGCTGGTTATTGCTGATTCTGTGGCCAGGTGAGTGTTCTAGCTTAAAGCAACACATCTCAAACTCATTTGTTATCAGAAGCCAGATGTGATTAGTATGTTCAGGTAAAGTTATGTGCTTTTCTGATTTAATAAACCTGCTTAGTTCTGCTAGTAGTCTCTCTTAAATTGCTTGATTTTAGAAACTGGCAACCAAAACACTACAGCTTACCTTAAACCATTTATAGAGCAAAGTAGCACCATTCACTTATGCATGTAGTAGTCTCAGCCGCAATTGGTGATTACTGTTGTCTCACAGTCCAGATAAAACTATTTCTATTTTTTTAATCTATTTGATATAAACCGTTTTTCTACTGTGCACATGCTTTCTATATATATATGTATCCATATATGCACACATACATTTGCACGTTACACATGGACTCATCTGTGTTATGAACAACTCAGCTAGAAGAGTGCATGTGCTAGTCTTCATCTACAACCTTCTGAACTATTTTCTAAGTCTAGATTTTAATATTAGTTGTCAAAAAGAAAGAAAAAAGAAAAAGGATGAAAGCTTAGTCTCACATCTAAATACAGGAAAAGAAAAAGCAATGGAGCATTGATTTGGAGATCACTGATCCAGGCTGGTCAAAGGCTTGAACAGCAAAACATTTTGTACTTAGAAATTTGAATTATCTTATAGTCCTGAGATGGAAGAACCTAAGGACATAAGGACAAAAAGGAATGAACTTGCCACACAATCATTTTTCATCTTCAAACTTATAGTTCCTGTCTGTCTCACAACAGAGGTGTAAAAATTGGCTTTTCTTTTATGGTAGTGGCTTTAAGTTGGAGCTTTGCAAATTTTTAACATGAAGTGTATTACAAAGTTCTCTGTGAGAGAATGGGACTAAGTGGGAAGCCTCTTCCAGTCCCTATATTCTCTATTTTATAAAAAAAAAACAAACAAAACCAACCAACCAACCAAACAAACAAACAAAACCAAAAAAAACACAAAAAAGCCCTAAAAGATACATTTTTTTAAAAGGGTATTAACATTCAAAGCATTTTTTGTTGTTGTACGTTCCTTCAGTAAAGCTTTGCAGCATGAAATAAATTCTCCATATACCTTTTAAGAATTTGTTTATTCCCACATGATTTGTGGTTTATATTGAAAATAAAAACTAGTCATGTTAGAGTAAGCTTCATTGTTTCATTTTTACAAAAATCTGAGCTTTCCAAATATATTCTGAAGTGGATATCCTTAACGAATAGATCTGGAAAAGATACTATAGAGAAAAAAAAAAAAAAAAAAAGCGCCTAGAAAAATAGTTCACAATTAGATCTAGGTTTGTTTCCTCTTCTTTCTCCCCTACACACAACATTTCATTGTACTCATGAAAAGAACAGAGTTTTGAAATTAGAATAGAATAGTTCCAGTAGGAAGGGCCAGACCAACAATGATCATCTAGTCCTACCAAAAGTTAAAGCATGTTATAAAGGGTATTGTCCAAATGCCTTTTAAACATTGACAAGCTTGGGTCTTCACCACTTCTAGAAAGCCTGTACCAGTGTTTGACTACCCACTTGGTGAAGAAATGCTTCCTAATGTCCAGTCTAAACCTCCCCTGGAACAGCTTTGAACCATTCCCACATGTCCTGTCACTGGATTCCAGGGAGAAGAGCTCAGCACCTCCCTCTCTGCTTCCGCTCCTCAGGAAGCTGTAGAGAGCAATTGAGGTCACCCCTCAGCCTCATTTTTCTCCTAATAATAGACACTAGGGAATGATACAGCAAAGCAAAGAATCATGTTATCTACTAGATCTTATATGTAATAGCACTTTTTCATGGTAGATTTGATTAGGGCAGTTAGAAAGAAAAAAGTTATTATCTTTATGTTAGTTTTTGCTCTGAAGTTTTAATTTTCAGTGCTCTAAACTGATTGGGAAAAAAAACCCAACAAACTTAGGAATTATTTTTTACAGATGTACCCATTTGATATTATTAGTTTGCATGATATTTTACTATAAGCCAGGAAATCACTATGCAGTGATATAAATATTTCTCCTGCAGCATGTCCTGCTGTTTTATTTTTGTACCCCTGTAAGGCTAATAAGCTACATGATATATTATTATCATGAAGTGATGGTGACACTCATAAGAGACGTATTTTGCCATTTATTATACTTGAAATCAAAAAATTTCCTTTACCATTAGTATAATCAACTATTGACTACAAAATCTTTATGGAACAAGGATAAAAAGTTCAAAGGTTTTCCAAACTTAAACAGCTACTGAATGTACCTAGAAATGAAAAAAACCCCAACCCATTGGTTTTCCAGAGAAGAAAGATATGTTATAAATTAATGCAATTTCCCCTTAATTTTTTCACACAGTATTAAAGAAAACAATACACATATTTAAAAAGTAATTATACAGTGTGAAGTTAACTCAAAAAATTATGTCATTTCTCAAAAAAATAATCCACATTGGAAATAAAGTAAGAGAGGAAAAAAAGAAAGGATTGGAAAATCTTAACACCTCAACAATATGCATACCCAGGCAATCTAAGATTATAATACTATGCACAGTACATTATTATTGCCTGCAATATCAAGGAGGAACAATCTGTTTCATATTCAGAATTCAATTTTGGAAAATGAATTATATATATATATATATAAATGAGGTTTAACTGAAACAAAATTTCTGATTTTTTTTTTTTTCAGAAAAAAAAAACAGCAAACAAGCAAAAACCCACACACTTTTAGAATGCTAATATCTCCTAAGAATTCAGGTTTCTTGTAAGGAAAGTAATTTTTTTCTTTTTTATCTTCTTTATTTTATTTACAGGTTTTTTACTACCCCTACTGAAGGATTAAAAAATACTATCTCGAGTATAGGAAAATCTTGTAAGTTAGTTTTAAAGAATTTTAAATGTAGAAGAGTAATTGAGCTTTCATCCATATGAAAATGGTTTTAATTTTTTTCACCAGGGCTGTGATCCTCTAAGCACTTCCATAAATAACTAAATAATGATAAAGAGGGTCATCGTAAAGATGCACTAGGAAGGGAAGCCTGTGTATTCTGGAATCAGAGCCCTATCTACCACTCAAGGAAAAGATATATTCTAATTCAACAGAATACACAAAATAGAAAAGCACTGCAGTGTACACTTTGTGCTTGAAATTATTAAAATCCATTTTCTTTTAAAAACTGCATAATGAAGCATTTAATGCAAATTTTTTCTTCTTTAAATTATGATTATTCTTAGCTAGCTGAACTTAACCTTTAACTGAATGTAACATAAATAATTTAAAATGCAAGATTTATGACACTTTAAAATGTAGAAAAAACATTAAGTACAATCCTAGTATAAATATAAAATGCCTTTTTCATTCTCTCCAGCTAAGGAAACTCATTTATTATAATTAATGCTGGAAAGTTACTTTTGTTGAAGTCATTCTCACATTAGTGGTTGTACTGTTGTCATATAATTATCTGCTGCAAGTTTATTTTTTATGACAATTTTAAAAATTAAAAAGCTACAGCTATGTTGGCTACTATGTTTCTGAAAGGTATGAAGAAGACATAGGATCTTTAAACTTATTAAAAACCCATACTGAGACATAAATCTACTTTTCTGAAGCACTGAGAGACTTATTCAGTAACACATGTCTTCACTAATGGCACTGCTTCTTGCTTTGAACTCCAACACTATCAGAGAATAGACTGCCACTTTTATCAGAAAGCTTCAGTAAATATTTTAAAGATGTCTACAAGTATGATTTAATATTGTCTTAATTACAGTGTTAGCTATTTCTTCATGTGTAACAAAAGGGTAATTATTCCTTAAGCCTACTAAAACATTCAGCAAAATAACCTGCATTATATTACTAGTAATTGTACTCCTATATATTACACAAAAAATAAGTTATTGTTTAACATTATCTAAAATACAAACACTTCTCCAAATTCTCCTTAAAACTACTGCATTGTATGAAGGAAAGGTCTTTCAGTAATGATGCTGGAGTAGTGGAATCTTTGTAAACTTCTCCGTGTCCCAGATACTAGATACACTTGCTAACTATAAAGAACCTCTTGGGGGAAAAAAACCCACAAACAACACAACAACAACAACAAAAAAAAACAGCAACGCTTGGGGAGGGTCAGAGCATCTCCATCTGAATTAAGCATTGCCAATTAACTTCTAAAATCAATAGGACATGGATGTAGAGTTTAGCTTATTTAATCCATTTTTCTCATCTCTGAGGGAAAATATTTATTTAGGAAAATTAATATATTGGGCCATATGAAACCACTATAGCTCCTTTTTCTTCGGCATTAACATATTTTTCCTTTGTGGACAATTGTATGCTTGGAAAACACCATGAATATAGAGATTCTTTAGATGATAGGAATAGTCAGGGTAAAGGTTCAGCTTAATCAAACTAAAACTTAGAAGCAACATACCTGAAAGTTGCAATTATCAACAGCTTTCCCCTGGATAAGCTCACTGGTCTTTATGAAGAACTTCCTATTAATTTTATGAAATGGATTTTGCATTTGTTCTGTAATTAATTTTTTTTTTCATTGTCTCACACTGACTGTGGCAGAGCTGAAAGCAGGACCTAGACTCTTCACATCCAGTATCTATTCCCATCCATGCTGTGAAATGAACTCAAGTCGAACTCAAAGGTGGAAACAGCTTTTTTCTTGCTGACACAGCATGATGCAACCCCATCCCCTGCAAAGATTAGTATTTGACTGAGTTGCTGATTAATTACTGATTAACGGTTTGCTTACCATTTGAATGAAGGTATCATTTCATTTTCTTGTAAATAATTTTCCAACTTATTTTTTAAAACCTGTTATTTCAAAGAGAAGCCTTAAAAGCATTTCTGTTTTCATTCTCTCATTTCACCAAAGGAAAGGTCTTTTCTAGACAGTTCTGCTAATGTAATAAAAATAGTTCTCTCTATTTATCTTTAGTAGTAACTGCAAAGATTTCAAAGGCTGTCCAATTTCAGATCTCAGAGAGAAGAGAATACACTAAAACTTCCATAAAACTCTTACCTGCTAAAAAGCTGAGGAATCCCAAAATAAATAGTTCTCTCTGTGCTTTCCTTATAAATAACTTTAAAAGCATCTTAACATTCGTCATTCTTTTCAGGTTGTATCCCAGTGATCAGGGACTTGAAAAGCACAGACGCTGCATATTTTCAGATAAAACAAAGCAGCACAACTCTTACTAAGGTCAGCAGCATTTTATGTAACGCTAAAAGAGAAAAAGTCACACAATTTCAGAACTGACTGTATACATAGCTAAGGCTGATTGAATTAAAAAATCTAAGTGTTCTTTTGCAATAGACACATGACATTATACTACAGCAAGAAAATTTCTGAGTACAATTATCTTTACTAATCATCTCAACGAACTGAGATTTTTCATCTATGCTTCATAGAGGAATGTCTTGTGGCACATACGGAAGTGCCAGTTTGCAGAATTTTTTTATTGTTGCTAAAGCCACATCTCAGAATTATGAAAAACACACACACAAAATGTCTAGCCTTTGGGTGTTAGTAATGAAGCACAGAAATATGAAAAATTGATATGAAAATATATGAAAGTAAATAAAAACTATCACAAATTTGTATATGTTTATATGTTATTTTGAGGTCAATCTGTTTTATGCTTGTTTTTCTTATGGAGGGTTTCCATGACTTCTGACATTAATATTCTACTATATATGTGAGCAGCTCAAGACTTGTAGGATATAGACTATGTGTTCTAGCATACAGTTAGTATTTGGTCCAATGTGTCTGTAATCAAATAAGCATAAAATATAACAAGTTTAGATATTTCCTACAATTCTATATCCCTACTGATAGCATTAGTTACAATCTAGTCATCCACAACCCATAAATAATGGCTTGTCTGGTTGAACAGATTCTACTTGCAGAGTTTTCACTATGTCTCAGTATAAAGTGTTAGTTAAGTGAAAAGCAGTTACAAAATATGGAGCCTTAAGGATGGAACTATACTGAGCTGTTTCAAATGGTTATAATTCCTTTCTTTACACAGATGTTACAGCAGTGTGGAAAAAGTTTTAATTTATCTCCTTATAGCTGAATCTCAGAAATACCGTATGGTGAAATACTTTATCCCTTGTGCAGACTATAGTTACAGTGGAAAAAAGTGTGACTATTGCAGCATTGTGTTAAGGAAATTTTAGTCCTGTGTGAGATGTGGAAAGGTAAGAATAACTCAGATTTAGACTGTCTAAATCAGTTTATGGTTTAATTGTTGTAAATGAGTAATTCCTTCAGGATTAGTAGTGAAAGAGACTACCAGGCAAGTCCCAGAAAGCCCTCTCTGTGCTTAAGACATTAGAGATTTGAGACCAGATTATGAGGTATAACACAGGGATTCTCTGTTCTTCAAGAATATGTCAGTAAACACAGCAAAATCATTTTTAAAGGCACTTTTAACGGGGTTCCTTCATGTTTCATTGTTCTCTCAAGAACTATTTGGAAACCATATTGCATACATTTATATGGTTATATATGTGTATTTATAAAATTGGACAAAGGTGATTATTTATCAAAGAAGTAAAGGCAGTGGGAAAATCAGAGCACAGTATGGTTTCCAGAGATGCTTGTGAGAGGAAATAGTGAACCAGTATGGTAAAAGTTAGGAAAAAAAGTACTTTCCGCAGGAGAGCACAATTGGTTGAAAATCTTCAGACTAGAATAAACAATTTGTTTATTCTATTCTGTTTTCCACTTTTTCTTGGCAGAAAGCAACTATTTATTTTCAGCTAATAGAATGGAAGTGCTCCTGAGTTCCACTACTAAAAAGTACCACTAATTTTCAGAAGGCAACAGTTAGTATCTTTTAATTCTAATAGCATTACAAAACCTCTTTATATCGGGGTGACCTGAAGTTGAAGAAGTCACTTCACTTAACATTTAAAATTAGGTTAACACAAGTGCTAGGAAATGCAGGAAACAATTTGTCTTTGAAACTTATGCTCTGACTAGCCTCCTTCATTACTATTCTGTTTAGTAAAATTATTTTAATCCATTTTTGAAATTCTATCCTAGGTAGATTTTCTATTCCCACATAAATCTAGTTCTGACGGGAAGTGCCAGGTTGTGAGTAGACAGAACACTATGTCCATGTTACAAAGCCAGCCAAGGTAGCAGCATTTGGCAGCCATTGCCATTCAGAGACTAATGGGCTTTGTATCAGATCCTTTTTTTCCTTAGTTGTTCATAGCTATCTTCTTTCCTTAGCTGACAGTCTCAACCAAGATGCTAGTTAATGTTCTGGGGGGCGTAAGCACCTCTCCAGTAGGTAATATTCTCCAAGTGCTAACTCATTTTACACAAGCCACTTAACTGCCACCTTAGAGTAATGACTTTCTATCACTACTGACCTGGGCTTAGTTCAATTCTTTTACTATTTATCTTCACAGTAATAAACAAATTTATCTTGTCAGTACGGTTTGTTTACTTAGGTCCTTCTGAAAAAGCACCTTCTAAAAGTCAGTTACACATGGCAGGAAAAACAACAGTACCAAAGAACTGTGTTAGAGAAACATCTCAGTTTTATAACTTCCTTCAGTTCTTCAGTTAATATAGCATTTATCAAGGAACTTCAGGATAAGGTCTTTATGTTTTGGAAAAGTTTTTCCACTTAAAATTCATAACATGAGCAATAGCATGTGGGATTCTACCTGGTAAAAGCTAAAGGCAATTGTGTTTTTTTTGAAGAGAAAAGCAAGAGAAAAATATTCACTTATCTGAACCTTTGGGGGCATCTTGAGTTTCTGTATTCTCCCATTACTATTTGTGAGATTAGATCTGACAGCGTCTCACATTTCCATACCTATGCTCCCAGTAAGTGAGCCATGCCTCTAAGGAACTTCCTTTGTTAGGAATGGTGCTCTGTGGCAGTATAGAGCCTGTCCTCTGTACTGCCATTTATAAAATCTAGTCTGTATTCCTCTGACTCAGGCTACTTTGCTTCATCAGGGTCTGCGCGTGAGCTAGCTTCTTAGGCCATTGTTATTTCCCAAAGCTTAATTCTGCAGATACGGCCATTTCTAGTGTAGGTGGAAACAAAGTAGGAAAAAACAGTTCTACTCATGCCCTTTGCACACTGTTGTCAAGTCCCTCAGATCAAAAAAGACACAAAGACATTTTGGTACAGATTAAAATTTGATACTTTTTTTTCCTATCACCCTTTTCCCTCCACCCTTGATGTCATCCAGGTAGAGAGCTATGGTCAGAACAGATTTTACACTCTCTTCTGGGGAAAAAGAAAAAAAAAAATAACATAGGGTGTCAAAATTATTAAATCCTGTTTCTCTTTCAGGTTTTCTCAGGCCCATGATAGCTGTTAAAATCTGAAAGTGCCAGCCAGAACATCCCTAGAGTAGAATCAAAGCCCATGCTGTTTCCTTCCTTTGCCAGTTACTGTGCAGGTTACCTGCGTACTGGCAAATGGATCAATCATCATTTTTTCAGCTCCAGGACAGATTCAATATTTTCCTATATGCTTTACATGTAATTAAAAAATTTCTATCATCATGCTATTACAAACTTTCAGTAAACATAAAAGCTTTTGGTACATAATTTCAAGCAGAAGATTTCATTTTAACTATCTTTGCTCACTTCCCCCAAAACATTTTAACTGAATAACGAAACTGCATTAAATACAGTATCTTAATCATGCTGTGGGGCATGGAATCAGACATTGTCAAACTCAACAAAATTACCTAGACTGCTTCTGTTTTAAAAATCAGCATAGGCAATAATGTCACTCATGGTTGCTCCTCTTCTGCCCATTTAACCTTTCCTGCCCCTGGAAACCACTAGAAACCTAGAAAGCAACTGAAGTTAACTATTTTATTACTCATTTATGTACTTGAACTGTGGCTGTGTATTAGACATTAAAACAAACACATTTCCAGAGCTGGCAAATCTACTGCCATATCACAATAATCCCTGTATTATTATTGCAATTCATGGTAGAATATGAAAAGAATGCTAGCACAAATTATGTGATTCAATAGCATGGAATTATGGCCACTGCTAATGTAATTAAAAATTTAAATATATTTATAAAATAATAATTTTTACATATATAAGTTAATTTCTCAAATATTCTGTTAAAGAAAACAAGAAGATTTCTATTCTCCACTTAGAGAATAGAAGTTTCTATTATTAGCTAAACCAGCAGAGAGCAAAATTACATCAGATATCTTTGCCTTCTCTCCATAATGAAAGCTTGCAATGTCACATTCCACTGATGAATGTTACTTCACCATCTCATGATAATGTAAATGTCATTGCACTGCCCCAAAAAGGGACAGATTCTCATCTTCAAAGACAATATGAAATAAATGTAAGGAAAATAACCATACATAAGAAAACATTTTACAGTGCAGTTGAAACAGTTTAAGGATAGCAGGACAGCTGGACACCAGTACCACATACATGTCTGTTTCTTGAGATTCAATTTAAAAAGCCTTTTCCCAAGATTCCTCTATGGACACTACTTGTTTTTATAGCACTGTTACAATGTCAGAAAAAGACAAATCCTTGGATCAAGAAAACAAATCTGCCGTAAAACCATAAGAAAGAAACCCACCTTGGTGCAAGCTTGTCTTATACCTTGTTCACATGAAATTTTAGATATGATAAACTTTGTTTTTACCTCCCTTGTTGATGAAATAATGGAGATTGCTTAGTAAAAGAACAAGTTCTCCTGCAGGCCTCTTTAGGGTTGATTTGTTTCTTAGATATAGCCAAATACAGGTTAAGACAAGCAAGTTGGGAAAGCTGGTATGGGCACATCTGTTTAGTTGCAAGAGAGCACACAACCACTGAAAGAAATTAATTCCATCAATATTGTTCTTCCTTCACTGTCTTTGCATTTTACTTCTTCTATCACCCAAATAGCTATTTACACTTATGTCTTAATTGCAGTTCTTTTATATGGTAGAATGATACACAGATTTGAATCATGTATTAAAAAAATATATTTTTTTAATTATTTACTTTATTTTTTTTTAGACTTACTGAGAGATGTGTTTGTTTTTTCCATAGTTCTTAAAGTCAGTATTAGAATGGACAGTTCTTTTAAACATGAATGGATTACTCATGGATTAATCCATTTGATGTTATTCGAAGTTATATTTGAATCCATAATCAAAATTATTTCTAATACTATGTTCCAAGTTAACTGCGATATAAGGTTTGAAATTAGTATTATTGGAATTTAATACTCCAGCCTAAATTAAAAAACAAACAAACAAAAAAATGCCCACCCTAACCTTATAACAGGAAGATTATTAAAATACATTTTCTCCTGTAATAAATATGACTTTGTTTTTATCTGTACATAAAAATTATGTTAGAGCCTAAAATCCTTTTTTTTGTCCTTGATGGTGGCTTTGTTATTGTAAATTAATTTACTAATAAATTGGTAATATTTCTTAAAAATCTTAATATTCATCTTGTTCTAGCATATACCATGATTATTTTTCTAGATATTCAACTATTTGACACTCACATTGAACACTATGTTTCCACTGAGGCAAAAAAACACATATAGTGATACCATAGTAATACTCAGAAATACTTAAATGTCTGAATTTATATTATGCTGGCCTTGAAATCCTCCTGTTATTAAAGAAATTGTTACTTTTCTTTGCAAAGCAATTATCTCCTATAAAATAGGACTTTCAGAACTCTAGATGTCACATATTATACTGGGGCTTCTAATTCTTTTAATACCATTCTGTAGATTTTGGCATACTACCCTGATATTAATAATTGTTAAAATACATAAGAAATGCACACAATTGTTTTCGGTCTTTGTTTTTCAGACCTTATTTATTTCTGTTTTTCTGTATACATTATTTACTGTTCTAAGGAAATGAAATAATAACAGAAAAAAGTACTTCCAGAGACAACAGCAAAGATCATTATGGGTACAAAGTAAAACATTCTTATTAGAAAATTCATATCTACTGGTCCCTAACCAGGTTAAAAAGTTTATTTTTCCTTTGTCTAATCCAAGACTAATTGGGCACACAATCACTTTAAAAACCTTGTTAGAAAAAAAGAAGTTTTAATAGTCGTATGCACTCTAATAGAAACTGGACAAATTTGGATGTATAAATCCATAAATGTTATTAAATTCACTCAGAGAATCTGAGCCACAAACTGTTGGTATACACAGAAAAATACCTGAAAGATTAATCAGTTCATCTGCCCTGTTATAGTCTTCTCTGAGCACCATATTTTGGCTACCAGATGATCATTGATCTGACCCTATACATTGGCTGGGTTTCCCATACATGGGATTCATTAATAGATCTGCGGAAGGCTGCCACACAGGAATACTGCCAGGACCATGAACCTCTCCAGATTACGATTAGACTTGAAGAATTAAGTTATGTAGCAACTAGGTATGCAAACTTACTGTTCTAACTCTGGATTCACACACTGGCAGGTAAAAAAAAAAATTCCTACAGGAAAAATTTTTGAGTTGCTTAGATAAGCTACAGGCTGAAAAATGTAATATTGAAGTTTTGGATCTAAAAAGAAATGCAACATTAAGTTATTTTAATAATTTTTATACATTTTTCTATATTTTGTTATAGAGAACTTTACATTTTACAAATTTTTATTACAAATCATATTATTTTAAAAAGAAACAAAAGATAACACTGTAAGAAGTTACTTTAATTAAACGTGAAAATGCAACGACTTACAAAAGTAGTGTATATATCAATAACTTTGGGTAATACCCATCTGTTCTGTATACTTGCATTCCACTTTTACTCAGTCTTAACATAACGAGGGTAGTTAACATTTACATTTTTGTTTTGGGGCACATGCCAGTTTAATACGCTTGAGATTTGAATTTGTTTGCAGATTTTCAAAAACAGATCTTTGTAAATGTTATGACTCCCTTAGGTTCAACTGTGTGGCCAATCAGATGTGCTCTTGTCCATTCAGTTCAAGTACACCAATTAGAAATACAGTCAGATTTTTGTTCTGAATCAATAATTCATACTTGATATTTTTAAAAATGCACTCAAAGTAAAGATACAGTTTTTTCCCTTAATTTCGTCAATCTTTTTTGCCCATAGGAAAACTACTCCAGGTTTTATAACATGAACCCAAAACATCAAACTTTTAGAAGGGAAAAGAAGTAAGACTATGTATTTTATAAAGGTAGTATATAATAAAATACTGACATTTTCTGCAATGGTTATTAAATAAATAAATAAATAAATAGAACAGTAGTTGGGAACCAGCAGTAGAGAACAAAATGTATTTCTTACTGAAATAGAGAAGAAATACCCCTATAAAGGACTTCTTTTGGTTCTTCATTATACTTGAAAATTATAAGGGACAGAAAGATCTAATGTTGTCCAGGAAACTGAAGAAACTGTCATTAAATACAAACAGAACTGGGAAAACACAGCATGCTGAAAGGGCTCCTCTGAACTGACAAAAAATAAATTTCCGTTGACTATCTGCATTAGATTTTTTTCCAGAAAAGAGGCTGCTGTGGATGCAAAGGTTTCTAAATATTCCATTCATAAACCAGATGTCTCTTCTTCCTTGAGTCTGTAAATTTTGGAATGCATTTTGTCCTCCATCTACATTCAGGACTCTGACAGTATCAAAGGGAGTTCTGCAGTCTGCATCAGTGGGAGGCAGCCTGAGCTAGCAGCTGGCACAGAGGACTTGGACAAAAGCCTAACTCCCTCCACTAAGTCAATAGCAAAACCCTTATCAACTTGACTGCAAACTGGAAGTTGCTGTCCAAATGATTACTTTTTGAGGGGTGGGAAGATGAAAGATCAATTCATAGCAAGACATGGGACATACTGCTTGGCTTTCTGATGATTTAGTTCTCCACTTCTCAGTTTAGTATGTTCTTTCATATCCACCTCAGTGAACTGATTTGAAATTCGTAGATAATGCAGGTTATGTAACTGCAGCTATCCAGCTCTCATGAGTATTTGCGGCAAGACCTGACTCACCAATATGTGTACATGTGTGCACACCCACATGCACATACAAACCCTTCCCTTACTGCTTCATTCTAACAGATATAGTTGCAGGAATGGTTCTTTAAGAATCCAAAATCTTTCTCTGCTTTCAAATTATTGATTAAAAACTGATGGGACGTAAATATGGACTTCCTTTTTTAAAGGTAATAAAGCTATGTTTTAGTAAATAGCAGTTCAAATTGTGTGATATCAATATACTGCTTTTCAGATTGGTAAACAGTTCTTGCCATAGGTATTTGCTTTGTAAGAGCAGGATAATAAAAACAGGAATGGAGAAAGAGATCTTGTAATATAGCTTAAAGTCATATGCTGTTCTTCAGGATGAAGCACAAAGGCAACTAGAGCAAATACAATAGGAAAGTGACAGAGTACAGCATCAGAAATAACAATGCTATTCAGAAAATCAGAAAAACGCTAAATAATTTGTTAGCTTTGTTATCAATGTGTAGGGGTGGATTTCCAATACAGAAATATGCATTCCTTCTTTGATACTAGCAGCTCCAAGCATATGTTCTCTGAGCAGCCAAAATCCTGATCAAGCTGGAAATAATTCATGGTACTCAGGTACACTTCATGAATAGATAGCACACAAAAGTTGTTGGCATTTCTCCAGACGGTCATGGAAAATAAGAAGTTAAGGAAAGAGGATATAAGCAATACACTATTCCAGCAGCTTCAGTGAGAGTTATTTCTGCTCACAGTTGCCCTGTATTTGGTCCTTTACTTTGCCTTATGCATTTGAAGTAAAATGTAAACACAGAATAGTAGATAAGACACAATAAATCTTGGTGCAATGACATATAAGGCACAACCTAAAATAATTGTTCATCCTTCCATAGCATGTTATTAACATAGCAAAGTAAAAATATGTATCAGCACTAGAAATTTGTAACAGTCAAAATATACTTCCCTCATTTCTATTGTAAGTACACATATATAACAATTCAAAATGCAAGTAACTCGTAAAGAACAAATAGCATACAATTTTGAAACTTAAAGTATTACTGTGCATAAAAGTTAGCAAACCACATATTCCTCTGCTGAAGAAACTCACAGACATATGTCAAAAGGTCATCTAAAGGAACATGGTAAAAGATTAAAAAGGAAAAAAAATCAAAGAGGAAAACAGCCAGTGTTCTTCCCAGCTAGGGTCGCTGCCTTACATAAGGCTACACTAGTGTAACAGGGACCCCTGCACAGTGTGTCTTCTTAGGAACTGGTTAGGGTGTGTGTATCTCCTCTTATCAAATGGCTTTTTACAGATCTTATCAAAATACTACATTTTCAAAACAAACTGGTTCAGCACGTAATCCATCACTGAATATGCATGTGTTCCAAAACATTACTCATATATGTTACCAGGTTTATGGAATCCAGAGTTCATGCTGTGCTTAATTATAGTTAGGATTTATCAGAAACAACAATAAGAATTCTTATTGTATGTAGTATATAATAATTTCTGCAGTGCTTTCTGGTATTTTGGGTTCATGCATGCAGGGTAACATTTAAGAAAAAGTGGATGTAGCAGCATTGAAAGAAGAAACAAACCAAAAAAGGAACTATTAACACATAATCACTACACTGAAAATCTTTACTGACTCAACCTCTCAGATGGACTACTTATGTTAACATTTTCAGGACACAGTTTTAAAAACAAGATTATTCACATGCAATTATAGGACTGTAATTCAAGAAAACAGAACATCTAAAGATAATGGGAACTGCAAAAGTACAGTAATTCTATGGAATAAGTCAATGAATGTCTGGTTTGCAATGTTTACAATAAGGACATTTAAAAGACCTCAAAACATTAACCTAAGTGATTAGCACTGTAAAAAGCTAAAGGGAAATGGATTATCTAAACATGGATTCTGTAAATTAATGGCTACTTTATTTCATTTTTTTAACACTTTGGTCCAAAGAACAGATTAATATTCTATTTTACAAGTAAAAGAGAGAATGATCCTATAGATAAAATTAATTACACTTATTAATTATCAAAATTCCTTTCACATTTTCAAGTCATCATCTCACATACCATGAATGCCTTCTCTATATTGACAGTGGAAACTTTGACACAGTCTAAATCTAAAATTACTGAGAATTCAGCATTATCAGACTAAATGAACCAAGACAATGCACTTTTCTTCCCTGCCTCTTAGATCTTCATGTGTCAGCCACAGTGTAATTTACCTAGTGATTTCTTTGCAGAAGTCAAGTAACAGAATCACAAAAACTCTGAGCTCCTCTTCAGGCTCTACCTCCTACTTCCTCCGTGATTTCAGGCATGTCACTTAATCTTTCTTTACTCTATTTCCTCTGTAAAAATGGACGCTGTAAACCATCTTACTTTTCTTCTTTCACAGAGATGACTACTGTTTTCCAGCCCTTACATATTTGATACTGAAACATGGGCTACTTGAAAACACTATGCTGCAGACCAAAGATATGTTCATGTAGAAATATCTGAGCTAGCTTTAATGCAGGTATCTCAGGTGTGGCATATAATCTAATTATGATGGCATGGAAACAAATCTCCAGGGAAGAACAAGTGAGCCAAAATCTATGATGCTGCATTTTCACCACTATAGGTACTCTAGCTAAATTAAACAAAACATAAAACTTACTAGGTCACTGCACGTATAAATAAATAGTAAGCATACAGAGATCTGGTGGGGGGAAATAAAGGAATGAAATCTGGGGAATCAAAAATTAATATAATTAAATATTTACAAGAAGGCTTTAAGAAACATAAGAGAGACCTGACAGAACCAGGTGAATGGACATGAAATAGAACAACATAAAGGTCTGCTTAGAGATCATATGTGTAATTAATAACATAGGAATTAATATGAGAATGCTGTATTGTCCATGCCTCAAATGGTGAGAATACCTCTCCATCTATCCCTACCCACATTAGAAGAAATAGAGGTTCATGGCAAGAAAAAAAATAACAGATATATGATGATCAAAGACTGAAAAAAATTGGGAATATATATAGTTCAGAGGAAAGATAAATTCTAAGAAAGCCTAATAATCCACAGTATTTAAAAAGTAAAATGGAATACATTCATGCTCTTTCACACATAATGATAAAAAGGAACAGTCACTAAAACTGTTAAATAAGAGAAAAAAAGCAATAAAAAATAAAACAATTTTGATAGCCTTCAGAGGAATTTCCTGTTGAGAGATAGCCTTCAGGCCAGTGACTTGAAAAGGGTTAATGACTTATGATAAATTAGGTTCTTCATTATTATTACTATTTAGAAAACCATAATTTAAAGCACATGCTGGCCGTTAAGTGAGTAGGATAGATCATTCTGGTTTTGTTTTTTTACTTTTCCTCTGAGATACGTGGTATTAAGCATTGTCAAAAACAGAAGACTATTACTAAAGACCAGGAAACTAATTTACCATGTTAATGTCTTTACACATACATATATAAATGTAATAAAAATGTTCTCGAGAAAAATACTGTGCAATTTACGTTAAGAAAGTGCCATTCTAACAGCAAAATTAGAGAAGAAGGCTGCACATATGAGCAGAATTTCCTTGTAAGGAAAGCTCCAAGGGCAGGGGCTAAATTAACTCAGAAGTTACTTCTGGTTCTGCAGATTTCACTAATTAACAAGATCTTTGCATACTGAATTTTCACAGTCAATCTGCTAACATATTTTTTTCTTCTCCCCCCCCCCCCCCCTCTTTTTTTTTTTCTGCTGCATCTGACACCACAGCTAATCATCAGAACAAAACTTCACTCTACATCTGACAGTCATGTTGGTTGGTAAGTACTATACATCCTATTCTAAGAAAACCAGCCACTCTGCCCTTTATTGTTTTTCTTTCCAGCATTTTATCCTCACCTGAGAAAATAGAAAGAGGCTCTTACCAGCAAATAGAAAGCTGAATTTCCTATTTACTCTGTGAACTCAAACTTCTTACTTTTGCCTTAACTGCAAATTTTTTGTTTTCCTTAGTCATCTTAGTTTGTAAAAAAAAAGCATCAAATGTATCAGAAGGTTTAGCATACCGTGCTGAAACTTATTATTTCAAACTTTAAAATGAAAGGAAATCCAAAGCAATTAGTTATAACTGCATTGTTTCACACCAACTGAAATTAAATGCTAAATATTTGAAGTACTAACAACTAAAAACTAAGATAGCTTTCAAAGTGCTGTTTCCATGGAAAATTTGCATGAAAATCCAGTATAAATTCTGATTAAAACCTAACCAAGCTAAACACTGCAGATTACCTAAATTCCAATTAAATGTGACAAATGAACACTTGACAGATTTCAATTCCAATTCTATTTCTGTCAGAATGATCCATTAACATTGAAGATTACATTATCAGAATTTGAACAATACAGTTGTGCTTAAAATAGTTAAAATACAAGTGGACTTCATCAGATCACAGAAAACTGTCACTCAAACGTCATATTCTACATATACGAAGGAACAAGGGTGCATGCCATCCTGTTCTGTCATTATTTATAGATCAATGTTAACAAAAATTTCTGGAGGCGGATGACATGCCACTGTTGAAATCTTGTTTTTTAAAATGTGACAGGGAAATCCAAAAGTCTGTAGAGTATAATTTTCATCACAATGTCACCCACCTTTCAAAGGCCTCAGTTCAAGGTTTCATAAAGGAGAATGAACTCCTGATTACTATGCACGCCCTAACATGCAATTTTTTTCATGGCAATTTTTTTTTCATTCACTTTTTCATGGAATAATATATTTGTGTATTTCTACATTTCTCTCTATTCTATCTATACAATAGTATTTTTAAAACTGAATCCAACAAAATCATCCTACCAAACATAAACTATAATCTTTTAAAAAATCAAAGTAATGTCTAAAATACTTTAATTATTAGAAAGCAATGTCAGTTTACACATCAACACAGAAACTTAAATAAACTGGTTTGCTTTAATTTTTGACCCCACCCAAGCACTCTTCGTTTTTGATTACACTTCAGTAAGTGCAATGATTTTCATTGGCTATTGAATATATTAAAAATTATATCCAATTCTGGCTCTACAGTTTTCCTACTATGGTTCAGGCATGCTCCATGTTAGCATACTTTCTGAACTCGGATTTTAATGTCTAGCAATCTACTACACTGCTGTATGTCCAGGGGAATTAACATATTTAGTATCATTACCTTAACCACAAATCTCACTACAAAACAGAAAATAAAATCATCCCAATTTAGGTAAAAAGTCTAGATTTTTTTTCTGACATTTTTCTAGTAATATCAGTATCACTTTCTGCCCTACCACACACCCAGAAAAATGAAATGTCAAGAGACAGATTCATATAAACAACCAAGGAGAATATATAGACATACAATTATACACATACATAACCTAATATATCTTCTTTTTAAATGGGTAATACCATCTTCCTTTTTGGTCAATTAGTCATTTGCTGTTTGGATATACATTATAGGCATATGTAGACTGCTGCAGCCATTCTTTAGTCATACATACTAGATTTGGTCATATGATGGGGAATAACATACTTTTATTGGGTCAATGTGTCTATCTCAGGAAAGACAAAAACCCAAGAACAATTACCCAGTGCTGTAATCTCTGAAAACCTGAAACATGCACTTAGCCAAACTAACTTATTCATTCTATAACAGAAAATATACCACCCTTCTTGCATATACCCACCAACTCCAATTGGATTAGCAAACCCATTATTTCTTTGGTTATCAAAAATCTGTACATTTTGACACATAATAATTTATTTTATTGTTTATGGGCAAATGAAAAAAACAATTAAGTCAGTGTCTGACTTCACAAAATTTTAGATGAAGGCCAATAAATGGAGAACAGTAAAACATTCAGGTTTTATGAAATACCTTTCAAACTGAAACTACTTTTTAAATTTCTAAATAGTTTTAGACTGAAAGAAAAACGAATCCTGATATTTATGTTACCTTTATTGTTCAATAGCTGGAGAAATACTATAGAATAAATAAGGATTCAGCATTTTCCCCTTCCATATAAATAGATACTGAATTTAAATGAGATGTTCTAAAAGTACTGTACAAAATAAAGTGTGAGGAGAAGGAAAGTCATGTTTTTCTTTTCTGTACAATGAAAAATGAACTTGACACTTGGTATTATTTTGAACATAGTCTATATAACGTTTCTGGGGAAACGGGAATTCTCTACAGTAGGGGGTTTTAATCCTACTTTCTTTTGCTGGTGCTGCATGTATTACATTCTGGGAAATTACCTAAGTAGTTGTTGAACCAAAAATGGAAGGAAAAGAGAATACATGTCCTTAATAGTCTTTTATCTAAAATGAAAATTTTGGAATTTAATTCAATTACCATCTTCCCAGCCCTCTACTCGCATTTTTTTTCAATGTTTTAACTGTTTCTGCAGTAGTTTTTAAATCTCATAAAGAAAAGAAATTGTTGGTTTTATTAGTAGTGTTATGTTCCATTATTTTGTATATCTGCATTTTAACAAACTTTAAAATAAAATAATTAGAATTTTAACTATTTAAATATTTTTTTAGAATTTTTTTTGGACTGACCTTTCACAAGTCTACTTAGTATCACTTGCTAGTGAGATTATGTGTGTGAATGTCGTGTTTGCCCCTACCATTTTCCATATGCTCTGCCTCACCAACACTGCCATCCGGCGTAGTCCTTTCGTAGTTGTCCTCTGGGAGTGGAAGGGCACCCAGTCTTGGCCCTGATGAACTCTTACTGCTTGGTGTTTCTGACTCCTCCAGACCGCTGTCATAGCAACTCTGCAATGACCCTTGATGCGGGTCCTGAGGCTGACTCACAACAGAAAACGTCACTCTACGAAATGGCTGCAAGAGAAAAGATTCTGAATGTCACTGAAAAGTTCAGTCTTTGAACAACTGATTCTCAAAACATGACTTAAGCAAACTAATATTTTAACATTTACCAATTATACAATTTTGTCTAAATTACATCAAACAGCAAGTACAGTCCTTAAAAGGCCAATGGACAGAGTATCAGTGGGTTTTTACTGTGATATACAGTCCAGAACCTTCACGCAGTTTTGCATAACCTCCTTTCAAACGGCTGCATGAGCTAAGAAAGCTGGCTTATAATTATTTATAAATTCTCTACAGTTTCTTTTTAACGCAATAGTAATAATTTGAATGGAGTTTATATCAGACTGCATAAAGGTACTTGACAGTGTGTGTACGTGTAAGACTGCGTGGGTGGGTATAAATGCTCACCTGTAAACTATACCAAGGGTATTAACAACATAGCAGCACACCCATCAGCCTTTTGTAAAATCACTTCCTGTGGTTTTGAAAGCTAGTTGACATAAGAAAGGAGAGAAAAAAAGAAGGGGGGAGTGGGGGGTGGGGGGAGGGTTCAGTCTCTTAGCTCCTTTGCCATAAAATTCAGTGCCTGGAGACAGGGTGTGTTGCCAGCTGACTTAATAAAGCCTTTAAAGTACTGTGAGCACAGCTGACACCACATGTTTCCACTGGGACTATACAAACATAGATTGTTAGAGATTTGTATTCATTCAAAACGACAGATATTACTGTTGCTCTGGAAGCCTACACACTGATCCCTGGCACCAGTGAGCATCCCAGGAAGTAGGAGAATCGATCCTCCACATTTCAGAGAACACTGAGGGCAGGTGGGATTTTTGGTAAGAAACTAGGAGATTCTCCTACGATTTCAGCTATACTAAAGCAGCAGTGATACATTTCAAATAATTTAATGGTACATTTGCAAAAACTTACTGTTTGCAAGGCGAGAAAACCACAAAGAAATGTATGATGTTCTAGATAGAACCTTCTAAACCAAACACCAACAGATCCATTTTATAAGACACTATGCAGACTTTCCTATGCTTAAAATGTGAGGGAGGTCTGAGAATGTTGCCCACCTTTGGATTCAGATATGTTTCAAGCCCTATGTTAGAACAAGACACAGGCATACATCACCCCCACTGGCACCTCTGGTCATTAGAGGGTGGAAACATATATGTAGGCAAGAAGGGAGGAAACAGCAACTCCAACCGTTTACACAAGCCCTGAAGAACAGAAGTCCACAATAGATTTATAAGTAGAGGGGTGGGTGGAGTTTCAGTTAGAAATTTTACAATTTGTTTTGAAGACAGAAAGTTCTGAAGATATAATCAGTGCTGCTGATAAATAGATTGGACTACAAGTATAAAACTAAGTTTTCCTGGCACAAGTAGATCAAAAGTTTGTAAATGTGAGTGTTGCTAGAAATATGAGGAAATTCTAAAGGAAGAGTCATAGTATTCTCATGGTGAGTTTTTGACCTTTCAAAGTTTCCTTCTTCAGCTGCAAAGTGCTTTTATACCAATTTAATTTAGAGCTTTGCATCATGTCAAATGCAAGGAGAGGAGCAAAACAAAAGAATGGAGAGCACAATAATGCATATTAAAAGAGCACATTGATATTAGTGTAGAGTTGCTGCTCCTTTCACTAATGTGGAAACAGTAGAAAGCATAGAGAAGGATTAGAATTCCTATGTTAAGACACTTTATGTACAATACACAATTTGAATATCTTTTCCCCATAGATGCTCAGTAACATCTTTCCCCTCCAGGAGTATTCAGAAGGAATACCTTTGTTGAGCTGCACATGAATTCTAAAAGCTTTCCTACTGGTTCTGAATCATGCAGGAAGGATAAAGTCCTTTTGCAGTAGTCTATCCTTCAGAACATCTGTGCCATTTGTATCATATTTTCATATTTCAACAATAGCTTGTGTATGGTGTTATTGGTAATTTACACACAAGTTAATTCCCTTAGAGAAATAACTGAATAAATGTAAAGAAAGGTAAAGTGTCTTTATCTAAGCTAAGGTTTTAGATGTGAGCAAGTAATTTTCTATTTCTCTTTTAAAAAAAACCAAACAAACAAAAAAAAACAAACAACAAAACCAAACAACTTATGGAATTAGTGATTTCCCTTCATGTGCTTTCCACAGACAGATTTCTAAGTATATAAAAAGACGTCAGACCAAGAGAGTATTTCAGATCTTGTAAACAGACAGTTGTTTCCTTCCAATTCTCTGCAGACTATACTCAGATCACTTTAGAATACTTCCAAGTTAAGGTTTCACTAGTCCAGTAAAGTTTATTATTCTCATTACACTGACCAGACTCAAAGGATCTTACCACTGTCTTGACACTGAAGTTACATTTATTTCTTCATATTACTACCATGTCAGGTGACCAGCTGCCATTCCTGCTTACATTAAAAATGAAATATTTTCGTGTGGAAAATATGGATTAACTATTTTCTAAGTATGCCAAAGTTGCTAGTACAAGCTAAATTGTACTTCTACTATTATTCTGGAAACAGGTCAGGGAACTGCCTAAGGATGTAAGAAAAGAAATGTCTCTTCACTCACACTCAACTCATTGGTGCAATGCCCAGGTGGATCCTAAGATCAAATTTTGCATCCTATCAGTCGTACTGATTTGAACAGTGCTGTGTTTCTAGGTCACAGCCAGAGCTACCATTCCTCTTGCTTGTTTCCCAGGCTGCGTACATTTCTGTACATATGACATCCTTGAGGTGGACTCTCTTTCACCCTGTGTTGTTATTCTAGAGGTCTATCTTGAACCCACCAGCCTGCACCCTTTTGCTGTCTATCCCTGCCCACCACTTCCTTACTCATCTGTGTGTTGTAATTTCCCATCATGGCCATATCTAGTTTAAAGCTCTCCTCACAAAGGATGCCCAGCCTGGTGGCAAAGATCCTGTTACCAGGTTTGTCAGGTGGATCCTGTCTCTCCCCAGATGTCCTTAATGCTCCAAAAGGGGGTTGATTTGTCTAAAAGCAAAATTTCTGTTCAACAGGACTTACCTGCTCCTTCCCAGGCCTTTCACTGTTGGGACTGAGGAGAAACCATGAAGCCCCATGTGCCCTTCGCCCACTCTCCTTAGAACCATGTAGTGACCCTTGATACAGTCAACATCAGTTACAGTGCCACTAGTGCCCATGTGGATGAGGAGCAGCAGATAACAGACCAACTAGTGAATAAGCCTCAGGAGTCTCTGCAAGGCTTCGTGTATCTGAGAACCTGGCACATTGCAAACCTCCTTAAACAGCAGTCCAGGTCAGCGGATGGGGCCTCCACCCCCTTAGAAGAGGGTCTATCACTCTGATGCTTCCTCAGGCAGAGTTTCCACCTACTGTGTACAGCCAGGGCACTGACCCTATTCCGCAATTGCAAACCTGCAGATGGAAGAGCCATCTGCCCTATGCTTCAAGACATCACAAACCTACAGTCTTCCCTGTCTTGGGAGTCTCTTCAGTGAGCCCACCCTCTGGCTAGTCCTCTTCCCATGCAGTCAACGGGTTCAGGCTACATGGGTAGTATATAGATATATGTATGGGTAAATGTGTGGGTATATATATTATACTGGTATGCTAAACAGTATCCAGTGAAAATAAATTTATAGGCCTGCACAGAAGAAATCTGTTTTCAATTAAAATAGCTGGATATATAAGGAATATCCATATACTAGTTGTTGACGGGAAACTATGTTGCTTTAAAGTAAGATCTAGTGTAAATCATACAGCTTATCTTTGAAAAGATATAGTAAAATATATTGTTTTGGAATCACACAGACAAGCAAGAGTAATTTGTACTTTCTTTCTTATATTAAATATTTAAGTATACTAGTAAACTTACTGAGGATGTACCAGTAAGTACATTACAACAAATACATTTCAGGGAAAAAATGGAACAAATTTTACATGGTATAAATAGGTGCAAGACCATCAATTTCTATGGAGTTTAGTGAAATTCCATTCTAAAAAGTTGCCCGTTACTGAATACTGATGATATCTAATGGATATATTACAATGGCTCCTAAACTTCCACTTAAGGATTTATTTTGACTAGAGTTCAAGATCTTCATGTCATAACTAATCTTATTGGTACAAAACCTAACTTTATAAATTCTTGTTTAGATCAGTACTTAAGCTGTGAACTGTTTGAAGGACCAAAACTTCATACGAGTTCCTGTATTCTGTAACTATACACCAGTTACTACTAAGTTCTGGACCAATGATGCAAACTTTGAGTCGCCCAGAATTTGGATTTACTTAGACCCTGTCCCGCAGGCTATTCCTGAATATCATGGTACCTCTCAAGAAAGGTATTAGCTGCAGGAGATACTGTGTCAATCTGAGAAAACATGCAGATTAAGGAAGCAACTCCCGTAATTTCCCACAGAATGCTATGTTTGCTTGTTATCTAACCTTCCAGAGGAGACATTAAAATCTACATTTGAAAGGCCTTATCAACCTGATAGCCATGTCATAACCTGATAACTCTCAGAAACCCTTGATGCTGAGGACCTTTGGGTACAGATTGTCTATGAAGTAGTGAAAGTAATGCGCTGTAACTCAGAGCTAAGCATAATAGAATCTACCCTTAAAATATGAAGACTCTGCCCCTTATTCAGGTGTCTCCTTGGAAAAACACACCTGCAGGTCTGACCATGGATAACTGTAGCGTATGACAGTTAGGGACACCCAGAGACCCCACAGAATCCAAGGGTGGGATGCAAAGCTTATAGTTCATGGTTACCACACATCTACATGTTAGTCCTACTTTACAAAGTATTCTAAAGCCCACTTTTGGATAATCTCTCTGAAAATTCTAGAGATTTGATCTGAAGAGACAAATGTTACCACCCTCTTCTTGGGGTTTTGCTTAAAGGTTTTTCAGGTTTTATTCAATGCTTGTTTTATATATATATGTATGTATGTATGTATGTATGTATATTTCACCTACTTTTCCAGGTATAATCACCTCCCTGGGGTCCCTTTATGACAAAGATATACTGCACTATAAACACTTTGCATCATTTACAGTTACTACAAGAACAGAGTGATGCAACTTAAAATGGGAATTAAAAGAAACAGCCAAGTATTTAAAACCTTCTGTTCCCTTTCCCATTTAATTTTTGGAAATCATTCCCAACTAGAACACAAGCATAGAACACCTGGTTATCACATCTGCAGTTACCATAAGAACAGTAGTAATGTTACTTAAAATAAGTTTGGGAAGAACTATAAAAGATTTAGGACCTCTTTCGAGGATTTATGTCTTACCTAGATGGCATATAGAGAAGAATACCTCTGACATGAAAGTTGAGCTGTTTGATAACTAAGGCTGAAAATCCCTAAGAGTTTCCTTAATTTTCCACTAAACTAAAAGAAATTTGATGTGCCTTTACTATGTTTTTAATAATGTTTTTTTAAAAATATCTGGGTGTACATCTTGCTTTTGTTCTTAAGTGCTGTAATAAGTAGAAATTATCTGACACAAAACTAACACACATATACTCTCCTCAGCAGAGCCAATTTAGCCCATTCCACAGAATATCAAATAACGCTGACAAAATCCTTCATGAAAGAATGATGTGCATGTTACTTGGTATTCTACAACATTTATTACACTTCAGTACAAACAACAGAATTCTGACCTCTAGATTGCATTACTTCTGAGAACCAGATCTTCCCAGACAAATGTGTTGCAAATTTTGAATGCATCATGATTAACAGAATAACATCATGAACTGTGCTTTTCTGATAAAAAGAAATAGCCCTTAATCATAATATATGTTTGTTACCCTAATAGTTAAGAAACACGTTATTCAATTAATTTAATGGATTTTAAGAACAGAAAAACTTGGATAGCCACACTGTGTTTACTGTCTTCTCTCTGACATGTCATCCTTTCTGATAGGTAAAACACCATATATTTTAAAGTATATAATCTGGATGAACATAGCAATAGTCATAATAGGACTATTAGTCATAAAATAGAGTTTTTATATACTTCAAAAATTGACGCTAGACTAATTATAGCACCTATTTTTTACACCAAAAAGAATATGACATCTTAGAGATAAAGTTGACGAAAACACAAAAGTATGGGATTGCTATAAAATGCCTCTGAAAAAAACCTGTATATATGTATTCATGTTACTGTATGTGACTCATAGTAGTCCTTTAATTCTTACTAATGCTTAAATTAAATGATATTTAATCCTTATCAAAAAAGTTATGAGCACTAGAATGCTGATATGTAATAAATGCTTTTTATGCATCAATTGCTATAAATGTAAAAAAAACCTCTCCATAAACAAGAACATTCTTCATGTACTCTAATCTTCATTTGGATCCCAATCTGTAAAACATCTGAGGTTCCAAAGAACATATTTATGAGACAAACAGGAGGGAAGGAGGATGAATACCAGGCTTAATATGTCCAAAATGTTATTGTTAAGATTCTAGTTATCTCATAGATTTGTTGCAATGCCAAAAATAAGGATACAAGCTGCATTTTAACAAGGAGAAACAGACCACATCCTTAATTTTGTGTTTCCTTTGATTAAATTACATTAGTAACATTTCACAGAGAAATGGACATGAGAAATTTTCAGGTGCTGACAAAATATGGCACATAATAAGGGTTATGTTTAGCTTTATTGATTTTCAGTGCACGACATTTAATATAGTTCCATCTGCCAGCACTGTGAATCAACATGGTGGAGCTGTTTTTACCAAAATAAGCCCAACAGGTGTTCAATTTGTCCCTCCCAGCAAAACCACAACTCAAAGCCTTTGCTAGTCCCTTAGTAGAGACAGTCCTTACTAGATTTGCATTTAGTAAGAACGCAACAGGTCTGATAATTTTCTCCCTCTGAAAACTGATATCATATTTTCTGATAACAGCATATGAAACTATTCCTAATTGTATCTGATCATGGAGATGATCAGATACACAGAGAAAGTATACACCTTTGCATTACACCCCAAAGGCATAAAAGTCACTCTTTTTCCCTTGTTTCAACTCTATTTCATAAACCAGATATTCTTTTCCCCTCAGTAGCAGAACAAAACTCACTGCAATGTCAAAGACATGTACTTCTTGCAGATTGCACTAATTGAGCCCTATTAACTTATTCCACGGCATAGTGTTTATCTTAGCCTGTATTAATTAACTCTTCCCTATCCAAACTAGAATGTAAAATCATATTGTACTTTAAAATAATGAAAAAGCCTAATTTCTTAGCTTGGCATTAGAGACAGACTGTGGATAGAGTTGGTGAAAAGCAATATACCATATATAGCTGCGTGAGGCTTAATTGTTCACTTTTTCACCATTATGAGATTATGAGGGTGATTTTCTTTTCATTTCCCAAAATTTCTAGTTTTGCATTGTATTTCTGAATAATTCACATTGTTTATGGATTATATTCTTTCATGATTTCTGTATAGAAATTATTATCAACCTTGTAAAAGCTGACTGAAATTGTCAGTTCAAATCCTTGCACAGTTGGACTGTAATGGTGGGGTGGAAGAGTGAATCCTTGTTATGTTTTATTGAGAGCTAGGATTGCAACCATCAACCCTTTCCCAGCCAGTTACCTCACAATTGATTCTGGATACAAAGTGGATGCACTAAAGTGTAACAAGGAAGAGTTGGTAATTTTCTCTCTTAATTGCTTAGCACTTGGATAAAAATGGCAAGATTCTATCAGACCTTCCTGTTGTCACAACACCTACATCACAAAAGAATCAGGAGCAGCTTAATATGTTGAGAAACACACACACACACACACACACACAAAAAATAAATAGTGCAAACTGTGTACCTAGCTAATGCAAGCAAAATTGTTTTAAATATTTCTACTAACTTATTCACCATTAGCTTGGGCATTACCCAAAACCCTGGAAGATCAGGAACTAAGGTTCTTATTTTTCCCTAACTGTCAAACCAGATTACTTCCCACTTTAACAACATGTGGTATCTTGAGCTATTCACTAGGATTTAAGCTCTGGAGATCACATAGTCAACCCTCCTGCTCAAAGTAGGGTCACCTAGAACACTTTGCCCAGGGCTGTAATCAGTCAGGTTTTTGGTATCTTCAAGAATGGAGACTCCACAGCCTCTCCAAGCAACCTGTTCTGCTGTTCTGACACTCTTATAGTAAAGAAGGTTTTTCTTGTGTTTGAATTGAATTTCTGTACTTCAGTTTGGCACTGGTGATGAGTCAAACCTAAATAATAATTCCTGTTAGCTTCAGAAAGTCAATCAATGTCAAGCTGCTTGTAAGACACAGTGACTCTGAGATATGTATAGAGTAGATCTGCAAAATAGGCAGAAGAGATACATCAACTCATCATATAAATCCAAAGTGTTTCTTTAGTAATTTAATTTTGATAGAAGATGTCTTTATCCTTTTCTTTCTATTCATTCTTAATTGCAGGAAGCTTGTTGGAAGACAAACAAAATATTAATGAACAATTGCTATTCTGCATGAATAGTTTCAACCCACACAACTCTCTCCCCCATTCAAACCACATATTTCTACTGTTCTAAATTTCTATCATTGCAGTTAACATAAAATTGCCAGGAAATTAAATTAAGCAGGCATTATTTTTCAGTGAGAAAACTGAAACACCTGAGACAAGTTATTACAACAGGAAAAGAAAAGAGGAGAAACACACTGATCAGATTAATGAACTTTCTCTTTTAAATTTAGCAAAAAGTAGTAACTGCAGTTTTAATGCAATTTTAAATACAGGTTGTATAAAATAAAAAATATTTTAATTTTACAGCTCTGTAGCAGGCATTACATGTGATGAACTGTAGTTCATCAGCTATCAGGTAAGAATTCTGCTCACATTATTATTGCCATTTATTTTGGTAGCAATTTTATTAATTGTAGTTGCAGTACTGAGCTCCTGATCACAAACCAGAAGGATATTTTGTTTGTTTTGTATGAACATAAAATACAAATCCACTAATATCTATTTGCTTAAGCCCAAGGCTACATGTTAAGATTTGATATTCAAGGATAATATTTCATAATGCATTTTACATTATGGGCATCTTTACTGTAACATTCAAACATACACCTTTCCTTTAAGTTCAGTGGTTTTCTCAAATATACTCTCCTGCATGTTATGCAAACTTGCCTTTCTGAATCACAGCAATGACTTCTGAACAGCCCCAAATCCTTTTCATTCACCTCACTATGTTCATTAAGTAGATTCCTAATGACTCTTATGTCTGTTACAAGTAAACAAATAAAACACATGTTAATTTTTTTCGTGAATATCATCAAAGAATACACCAATAATTTGAAGAACATCCGTTTCTCAAAGACACAATACTCATTTGTTCTAGAACTCTCATACCAAAATTAACACATAAGTTCATCTAGAAAAATTAAACAAGATCTACAAGGCTTTAAATGAAGCCCATATTCTTAGTATTTCACAGGAACTCCTCTTAGTAGCGACGGAAAGGTAAGCATAAATAAACTAAGGACAAATGAGAATCTGTAGCAGTAAGGGTCAAAATAATTCTATAATACTCTTTTGCCTGCTCATAAAAATACAATTTCATTATCACTTCAGTAGCCCCTTGTTGGAGAATTATAAGAACCAAGCATCTACAACCTGAAGTGCTCTCTTATTTTTTTACTGCAAGAAAGAAATGGATGGAATAGCACTTTGTCTTCCCAAGACAATTATAATTGATATATAATTGAAATAAGATTTTTATCAGATTTCTATTTCCTTAAAAAAAGCTTATCCTAAATGTTTTGTGTAGATTAAATGCAACTTCAGTGATACTAGTATGTTTTTACTGACCTCACTGCGTTAGATTCCAATATTCCACTCCAAATCTTTCTAATAATTTTCATTAAAATTCTCTGAATGCTTTTCTGTGTGACCAAAATCTATTAATAAGGCACTGGAACAATATTCTTTTAGCTTGGTGTCATTCCAGTACCTTATATTATTCACCACTTACACCTTCACAATGGCTAATGTTCTTCACTTTCAAACGTTTCTGTAATCAGACCTTTCCCTTTTCTTGAAATATTTGGAAAGTCTGTCTTTCCTGAAGGGGTTTGTTGGGGTTTCTTTTCCTTTTATTTTCCAGAAGAGAATTTAATGCCCAAAACTCGCCCAGGGATATTAGTTCACAGAGGCTGGAATGTCTGTTAACTACTGCCTTTCAGCATAAGGATGAGAAATTTTTATTTTTACCAATTTGCTACACTGTTCCATTAAAGTTGCTCATTGGCTCAAATATTATTCTCTGAAAATAAACAAAAAAACCCCTCATTTCCATTCAACCAGCTCAATCATCCATATATTTGGGTAGAGATCCTCAGCAGCTTCTTTTGTATCTGGAACATTATTAAAATAATTTAATGTGTTGAAAGGAAAAAGAATATAAAACTTTACCCTAGTCAGTGGGCACTAAAAAACCCTAAAATAGGAGTTATATTTTCATAAGCCTACTTCCAAAGTCATTTATATGAAACTACCCTTAGAGGAAGAATGAAATGAGAAACTGTCCACACATAGTTTCATAGGCTACAGAATGATAATTCTTTAGTTGTCTGTAGTCCAAGTGGGTCAAAATGTGATTCGATAGAAACAAACACAAATGCAAAAATGTCCAATTAAGCAACACTCATATATGTACATATATCACTTGAGGTTCTGGCACACCATTCTATTTTGCATATATATATGTCAATTTATATATAGAGAAATATAGATATATAAAAGAAAAATATTTTAGAATTACAGAATAGTTCACTATAGATATCAATTGTTATATTCTATAAAGCATTTTGAGTGAATTTATATCAATATTTTAGTTCACATAAGATTTGAGCTACAGAAATTAATCTCTTTGTTATCCCAAATCATTGTACTTTGCTATCCTTGGAATGACTATCTTGAAGCAAATATATTGGCCTCTTTTGGGATCCAATTCAAATGAAGGATATGATCCAAAAGCATGCCTAGATAGCTTGAACTAACAGCAGCTCAGTTCACAGGATCAGATTAGAGCTAGTCCACAATAAATCTCCACAAAATACATATAGTTTGAAAATCAGCCTCAGCACCCTCTGTTTCACCATACAGATCAACTCCTCTTGTGCCATTCTATTTGCTAATGTAGACATACCCTTTATAAAAATTGCTTTCTCTATGTTTTGTTTCCCTGGACAAAGAGAAGCTTGTGTCTGCAAAGGGATTTTTGCCCGAATGTCGTTGAAATCACAGATCCAGATAGCTAAAGCATATATGAACCTTTTAAAACACTAAGCTTTAGTATTAACAAAGCTCTGATGCACAAGAAACAATGTCTTCTTCTAAGTAATGAAAAATATTGCTGCTGCTAAGATTAGATGAAACATTTTGAATATATTGCTAATAGACCACAATGTTCTGTATAGAACTCATTAGATAAACAGGGGGGAAAATAACCATCAATAAAGATTTGCATTATTAATACATACATTGCATCGAAGTGGAACTCTTTGGGTCTTAAGTCTCACCTTTTGATTGACTTTATCTGCCATCATTGTTAAACAGGTTAATTGCTAATACTATTGAGAACATTTTCTTCTTAGTAGCTGTTCATTAGAAAAGACTCTAGCCCAATATGAGCAGGGAAAGTCATGGCACCAAATTTTAGGAAAATTCAGCAATTAATCTTGGAACAATAGGATAAAATTCTAAATGTATTCTAAGGCACTCAAATCTAATAGGGCAGATATGCAAATACAGATATTCATGCACTTTGTGAACGATTAGGAATAAAAATTTTGTACTGGTTGCCAAAACTGTATCAATGATAACATACTTCCCAAAATCTGCTGTTGAAATGTTTTCTAGAATTAGGTAATAGACTCAAAGTTATATATTATTCTTATGCATCATGTAGTACTCTATTTTTGTTTACTGTGCATTCATCTAAGTTGTGCAAATTATTCTCTAAACTTAAATGTCTTAAATTTAAAGGCATAGTGATTTTTAAAGGGTTGACATATTTTGTTTAAATTGGACAATAAAAACTCAGGCACGAAATCTCCGACAGGCAATTATTCTTCTCTACAAGAAGTGGAAGGACAGAACTATAGAAATGTTTCCCATCTAGGAAGATACTTAATAGAATGAAAAACTTCTTCACAAAATATTGAGGAATTAAATTATCTACATAACTTTTAGATCACTCAAGTTGCAGGCAACAAATGTTATTCCTGGTAAACACTGTAGTTATGCAAGTTATAATAATAAACATGCCACAGGCTCAAAATACAAGGTCATGAAAGGAAAAACATAATTTTATTCATAAATTAGATATTTGAAAAGTCACTATAGATATGAAGGGGAAAAAAGAGGCATGAATGAACATAAAAATACCATTTGTTCCACTACTTCATTTTAATCAGGGCTACATACACTTTCGCTGTGGCAAATAGATTGCTGGTAGGAATATATTTAAAAGGTAGTTACAGACAATATAAAAGATGAGGTCCATGTCCAGAACTATACTCCAAGGCTAATTATCTATACAGCCACCTTGTATAATTAAAACTCATGCCAAAGATGTGGGTGTTTTTGTTCGTTTGCTTGGGTTTTTTTCACATTTCATATTGAAAAAACTTTAAAACTATAACACTAGTGTAAAATTAGAAAATACTTTTTCTTCCACTGTAGGAAAATGCCTGAAGCACAATGGTCCACAAAAAGATATAGGATTTGATGGGTATTTTAAAGCACTAATTAAAAGGAAACTTTTAGCTGATAGCAAACTAATTGTTGCAAAAATATTCTAAATGGAAAAAAAAATTGTTTTTTTAAACTAATTACTTACATAAATTAGAAACCTACTCATATATATATATATATATATCAGTGCTCATTTCACTTTTTTATATGTAGAGATCAATGCTTATGGTTTATGCAACACCATGTCTGCTTCTTTATATTAAAAGTTATTTTGTAGTTGTCAGTGATATCATTTGAAGCAAATACCTTAAGTGTAAGTCCTGTTGAAATGTTAAACTATTACTTTACACTTCACTCAAAATGTCAGTAATCATTTCAGAGTGTAGTTAACACAGTAAAGGTGCTTTAAATGTACAGCTTCATAAGCAGTACTGGAATATTTATCTATGGAATTGATTACAACCATCAACTTGTTACATAATTATTACTGAAATAGAAAACAGTGTAATGTGTGTTTGTGGTTTGATTTTCTTTTTTTCTTCAGGAGTCTAGTGGTGAGATACCATGAAAACAAATTTTAACTTGTGTTTTCTAATAAAAAAAATCCTGGCATGTATTTGCCAATACATGTTCAGCTAATTAAAATTAAAAGCATCACTTTTGAAGCAGGCAATGAGATGATTGCCTGTAAAACAGTGGGGACTTTGCTAACTTCTTGCAATGCCTACCTTTACTATCCTAGGACTTGATTTCCACATGTGCAGTTTCATTTTCATTTTTGCCTTCCAAACCAAAATCCCTTTCCATCTTTCACTTCAGATTTGGACCCGAAAATGAAAAACATTTATTAATCACTTAAGAGATTTTAATCCTACACAAAATCATTAAAGAAGTTATGTATCTGAAGAAAAATAAATTTATTATGCATAACATACTGTAAAATACAAACAGAAAGGCATGGCTTATAATAAAAGTATTAAAACTCAATTCTAAGTGTTCACAGTTAAAACTTTATAGCTCTATTTTCAGAAGTAGAACTTTCCTCTAAATAGGTTTTAACAGTCACGCTAGTTTAAGTATTCTGGAACTGAATCCCACCTCCTCAATTAAAAACATGGCTACAGATGTAACATTTCATCACCGATTCAAAAAAGTTGAAGTGTAAAACTTCAGGTGTAATAGCCATCAATACAAAACAATGGTTAAATATGGAAAAATACTTTCTCCTGTTGATGAATGCAGAATGCATTTCAGTGATGAGAACTACAGAATTCTGCAGATTCACTTTTAAAAAACTTGTCATTTACTCCAGTCTCTTCCAAGATCTTCTCAGCACAGCTGAACTGTGGCAAATTTTCACAGATATTTTTTCAGATATTTATTTATTTATTGCTTGTGAGAAAGTTGCGTGAATTTTTGTTATCAGAAACATGTATTTGTTAAAGCTCATGTTCCTTTAGTGTCTTGAAGGCATTCTGAAAATAAGGTAGTAAGTAGAAAGAAAAATACTCTAGGCTTCATATATGGCTGGTTTTGATTGCATGTCTCACATGAATGCAAAAGTTATGTGGGTGTTGAAGGATGAGTTCAAATTACCGTTCACTAAACCCTACATTTTCGTAGTCACTACATAGTCATCCCTGCCAATCACATTTACAGATTTTTTTATCATACAAACATTATCAATATTGTACATGAATACATTGCTTGAGACTCAAGAAAGTTCTAAAAAGAGTTCACAGACTGGAATTCACGTTCTTTTATTTCACATTATAGACCAGATGGTCACTTCCAAGGTTAGAAGGAGAAAACAGCTTGATGGACTCCCTAGAAGAAACCACAGGCTACAGAAGGTACTGTGATTGAAAGATGATTAAAAGTAGTCCACATTGTCTTTTCAGACAGCCAAATCCATACTTATTATGCACTCTCTCAAATATTCATCTGTGTTTAATGTTGTGACTGTAATTCAAGATACTCACTCTGATGCTTGTTATCAGTTCCAAAGTTTTAAATATTAAGATGTTACAACAAAAATATGCCAAGTTGAAACAAATCTTCATCTGTTATGCTGTTAAGAGGTGCCACATAGCCAAGTAACATTTTTGCCTAACCACCACTTTTTCTCTCCAGTGTCAATGTATGAGAAGTACCAAAAGCAAAAAGGGCTTTGGACACTTAATGTAATTCTATTCTTTTCTTTTACAGTGCCATGGAGAACATAAAATGAAGGTTTGGGGATAACTAGGTGTCACAGAAAAGGAGTAATTTGATATTATGTAGTCAAAACATAATTAAAATAAAATACCAGAATTTTCATTCTAAACCCTATTTTTTCTAAATATTGTCATTCAGAAAGAAATTAGGATCTCATAATGAAAATATCATGTCATTTAGAAAAGAACCACGTAATGAAAGTATTCCATTTTCCAGTGTCAGGCTGGCCCACAGGTTCTGATGAACCATGCTGTTAGCCAGCGCTGGGATCCTCACAGGAGATGGCCATTGTTATGGTTCAACAGAGCAACTAACACTCCTCAATTTCCTCACTGAATATAACAGAAATAGGCTTTCTGGCAAAGGAATTTGGGCTTAAGTCTCAACCTTGCTTTACATCTACATTGCAAATTGTGTTGCCATGTGAATTCACCCAAGCCAATGGGTGGCTAAATGGCATTGGAAGGCTGCTTGTGAGCTTAGGTGCGTTGCATCTGTACTTATACACCGCCATACAGATGAATGTGTGCGATTTTCACTTCAAACTTTGCAACTTTCAGGGTTAATTTCACTATTTATTCTTCATTTACTTCCTGTGAATTAATGAGATTACAGAGGTCAAATCTCCAGCTGATATAAATCTATGTACTCTTGTTGTATGACTTTAGGCGTCTGTTCTTTCCCTAGTTATACCAAGATGTCTTGCTTTTCCAAACAAAACAACATAATGGGCAACAATATTGTCATGGCTGCAGACAGTCTTGGATCTTGATTGGATGAGGCAGCATGCACTTCATAAAGCCAGCTGGCATTAGCAAGAACACTTTCTGGTCAATGCCCTCTAAAAATAAAAAAGTATCAACCTCACCAACCACAGGCCCATATTGCAAAGTCCAGAATTAAATGTGGCTCTCCCATTTGGCTGTTTTTATTGCTGCCATTATGCCATCTGGCCAACAAAATTATTTAGCACTGTATCAGCTTTATGTCTGTTACTTTAAAAGCACAAATATTTACATTTGAGGTTTGTCAAAAAATTCTCCTAGATAAGTGGTAGAAAAAGATGTTTCTCTTTCCAGTTCAGGACAAACAAAGCAGAAAGTCTGGGCAGATGTAGGGGAAAGAAACTTTGAGTAGAACTTCAAAAAAATTAATCCAAGAAGTTTAAAGTGAAAAAGCAATTCAACACATGCACGACTTTAAGGCAGATTTGAATAAATGTATTACAATTAATTTTATGCTGATATGTCATCTTAAGTGACACTGCTTTTTTAGATTGTTTCATCTGATTATAGGTTCTTGGATCTAAACAGATGTAAAACCACTGTCTGTGTATAACTGAATGTACAGTTCTTATGCAGAACTGTGAATGGAACAAAGTTTAGAGGTAGTTAGATCAATTGACTAATCTATTTCTTTTATTTCATACCTTCAAACATGAAATTGAATGTTTTTCAAGCATTATTTAAAGGGTAACAGAAAATGCACAATTTACTAATTGAAAAATTATTAACTGGTGTTTATCTAATTCATTTATTACAGCACTCTTCAGATAGAAGGAAGGAAGTTGAAAGGAGAGGAAAAGGATGTTGGAAAGTCTGTATTTAATTCCTGTCTCAGCACAAATGTAATGTTTTGCTTTGGCAATGTCTTTCACATGTCTGTATATTCAAAAGAAAGATTACCCTTTACCTTCCTATAATGGTCACCCTTTACCTTCTAAGTATAGTTTGTAGGTTTATGGTAAAGACCGTTGGGAGCACAGATGGGAAAAACTGCATAAGCTACTGCAACAGCATTTCAAATAACTGAAGTTATTGTTGCGAGCCACAACAACCCTAAGAATCCGGAACACAGACAATACTGCTGATTTCTATACTTACCATTTGCTATGATCTTCTTGGAAATTGGAACAAAAAAATATGTAAATTTCTGTCCAGCAACACTACTATAAATATGCAAACGTATCACTGACATAATCTTTCTAATACTGCAAATCATTACACAAATTATATTTAAATTGTTTCCGAAGTATAAGCTTGTGCAAAAAAAATACTGCAGAAATAACTGAGGGTAAGGGACACATCACTAGGACATCACAAATATAGACTGTGTCCCATCTTCAAGAATATATTCTGACACTACTCTGTCTCAGTAGAACTTGTAATGGATATGTGTGCTCTCCAAAATGTTCAACTTCGCTGAACTATGAAAACAGCTAAAACTGGAGTTTCTGTAGCTGCAAAATTATGCTGATGTTTCAAATTGTAATTTTAAGTTCGAGCCTGAGTTCATAGATATTCTTTGGTGTGCTCCTTTAACTTCATCTAAATTGGGCCCAATAAAAATCTAACAATAGGGCACAAGTAGACATTTTAAAACACATATACAAAAATACCTGGTAAGCCACAGGGAAAGAAAACAAGGTTTGAAGTTCTGAGAGACTATCTTTCTTTTTTAATTTTGTTGGAGCCCAAGACAACTGTGCAACTCTGTTCACTTACTTTTCTATCTCATTTCAATGCATACAAGGAGAAATTATATTTTAGTTATGCAAATATCTGAAATCTTTCATATATATATATATATATATATATAAATGCTTACGATTTTCCAGTAGATTTATATTTTTTTGAAAAATTTTAAAATACGTCTGTCTTTAAGAATGTATTTTTCAACAACACTCAGACATTTAAATACATCAAGGCTGAGCCACAAGTGGTTTTGTTTGCAAGAGGTTTGACATCAAATGTGTCATTTCTAGGCAAACTTAATTTAGGTGTTTGAAAAAAAAATAGGAAAGGATTTTGAAAGAATTTGAAATGTTCACTTAATTTTAAAAGAAAATATTTTGATTTTTTCTTTCAGAATCTAGCTGGGTTTTAAGCTGAATTAAATAATACATGCTTTCAATACATGTTTATAAAAGATAAATGCTTTCCAAAACTGTTTTGTTAATTCCATTTTTCCTCCCATAAATTTTCATTTTGATAAGAAAAAAGTATTATTTCAAGTAAATCCAATGCGTTTTTTTCTTTTCTGTATTTTTCTTCTCCTTACTCATCATAGGTGGAAGAATCCTATAGGTTTTATAAGGTATCAGAACTATTTCAGTTATCCCTGCGCACCACCCACATGCAATGAATCTAATGCAGTGAGATTTTCTGGGTAGAAAGGCCCTCTCACTGAATCTTATAGAGATAATAATTCATACAACTTTATTTAAAATATACACATACAACCTTTACAAAATTTCATAAATCTGCACACACACATCTGGGCCTGAGCGTATTTGCACAAACAATCATTTGGGTAACTCCTTTTCTCACATTCACTCTTCTCGTGTTTCCCATCTTCTTTCCTTTATATGAAACCTTCTGTGCATGTCTGACCTGCTGATCTTTAGGTCATCTGATAGGACAGTGCTAGAGGTTACAAAAGCCATAATCCAGCTGGTGCCCCACTCCCTATTGACAGATGGTCATATCTGTCAAAGAGCATCTAAGATTAGTTTATTATTAATATCAATGAAAAAATATGAGAAGGCTGAGTTCTTTTAGCTTTTATGTCCTTTTACTACCTCAGGTCTGTGTTGTAAGTAATCACAGAATGTTTGCCATTGGAAAGGACCTCTAGAGGTCATCGTGTCCAATCTTCTTGCTCAAGCAGGGTCACCTAGAGCTAATTTTCCACAATCATGTCCAAAAGACTTTTGAATACCTCCAAGGATGGAGACTCCACAGCTTCTCTGGGCAACCTGTGCCAGTGCTCACTTGCCCTCACAGTAAGAGTGTTTCCCAGAGAGAACCTTCTGCATTGACATTTGTGCCCGTTGCCTTTTGTCCTGTCAAGTATCCTACTATCCTGGAACACAATAGGAGGAGTCCTGTCAGCAGGTGAGAAAGGGAGAAAGGAGGGCAGATGAACCTTCCCCTCTCCTCGGCACTGTTGAGGCCACACCTGGAGTGCTGTGCCTGATTCTGGGCTCTCCAGTACAAGCCATGTAAAAGACAAAAGCATAAAAAGAAAAGGACAGCAGGAAAAGAGTAAATCAGATGTCTTATTCCCCATATATATTTTCTTGCCAAATAGTGTTTTGTTGGTAAAACAACTTATGAGCTATGTGTATTTTGGAATTAAGTAAATCTCTTATGAGATTTATCAGAAAATACTAAGCAATATTAAACATGCCAGTATTCTGACATAAAAAGTGCTTAACATGAACAAGCTCAGATGTTTCCCAGGAATAATGCAATGATATGGTATGTTTTTATTTGAGAAGCTCAGAGTACTTCAGAAATACAAATTATTTTAGCTATATAGCACTATATATAAGTAGATCATTACATATTACTTCATCAAGGAATGAACACAGGCTGAGAAAAGTCAAGTGATTTCCCCAACTATAAGGTTCACATTTTTCTTTCTGGAAAATCTGGACACATTTGACCTGTTGCATATAGGTGGTGTGCATAGGTCATTGAGGTATGGTAAGTCTCATATTTAATGGACATATGGAACTTTTCCATGTATGCAGAATGCCCTACCATGTAATAATACACATCAGTATGTAATAATTCAGTTCACTGTATATGTGATATGCAAGGTTTAATGTTGATCTATCCAGTAAGTCAAGGTGCTAGGTAGCTAGATTAAAGCTACTGCTGATCAAATGGACAAATTATTCTCTTTTCACGGTCATGTCACACTTAAGATCAAATAAGAAATCAGTAACAGTGGAGAGAAATTTTAGCAATCTTAAAGCCCTTGCTACTATTACTGTTATTACAATATATGTTTATAAGGCCACATAATATCTGAATATAATTCATTTAACCAAAATTATACGGACTTTTTTAAATTACACTTCCCCAACTTTATCTTCTTTACCCTGCACATTTAACTAACAAACATATTCAGAAGCATAACCAGTCAGGATACACCCTGGTAAGGGAATTACAATACCAAATGGGTATCAAAAGCTCAGGTTCAACTCAAACTGTCAAAAATATACTCCAGAATTACCATCTGATTGCTAAGAACATGACTTTTATGGTATCTATGAATTTATCTCTGGGAAATAATAGCCAAACTGGCATTGCTGATTCCAAAGTTCATGACAGTACTGCAGGAAAGTTATTTTAATATAATGCTTAGGGTTCACAATTCATAATAAAAAAACCTGGAAATTAACTTGTATCCCCTGCAAACTACAGAGAACATATATAATGCAAAACACAAAGATGAGAAACCACATTCTGCAACTAAACACAAGAAGCAACGTTCTGTATGAGCTGGTGCCCAAGGGAGGGCTTTCATGGATAGCCCAGTACCATTCATTTCAGTAGTTTAGATAAGATGTAATGAAAAAATGGAAACAAATTCTGAAGAGTTCCAATCTGAAGGAGCAGTAATGAAAAATCAAGTTTAAATGACAATTAGGGATTTTTTTTCCCTACTAATTCTTCCTCAAAGAGTTGCAGTCGTCAACTTGATGTCCAAGTAGAGACCAGTGATGAGTGATGTTCCTCTGGGGTCGGTACTGAGACCAGCATTGTTTAACATCTTTGTTGGTGACACAGACAGTGGGATTGAGTGCACCCTCAGCAAGTTTGCCAACAACACCAAGCTGAGTGGTGCCAATGACACGCTGGAGGGAAGGATGCCATTCAGAGGGACTCTGATAGGCTTGAATGTTGGGCTCATGAGAACCTCATGAAGTCCAGCAAGGCCAACTGCAAGGTCCTGCATGTGGGTCAGAGCAATCTGAAGCACAAATACAGGCTGGGAGGAGAACAGATTGAGAGCAGCCCTGAGGAGAAAGACTTGGGGATGTTGGAGGATGAGAATCTAAACATGGCCCAGCAATGTGTGCTTGCCACAGAAAGCCACCATATCCTAGGCTGCATCAAAAGAATCATGACCAGCAGGTCAAGGGAGGTGATTCCCCCCCTCTGCTCTGGTCTCATGAGACCAGACCTGGAGTACTGCTTTCAACTGTGGGGTTCCCAACATAAGAAGAACATAGACCTGTTGGAGTGAGTCTAAAGGAGGACCACAGAGATAGTCAGAGGGTTGGAACACCTCTCCGATGAAGACAAACTGAGAGGGTTAGGGTTGTTCAGCCTGGAGAAGGCTCTGGGGAGATGTTACAGCAGCCTTCCAGTACCTAAAAGGGGCACAAGAAAGCCAGAGAGGGACTTTTTACAAGGGCAGGTAGTGATAGAACAAGGAATAATGGCTTTAAACTGAAAGAGGATAGAGTTAGATTGGATATTAGGAAGAAATTCTTTACTGTGAGGGTGGTGAGCCACTGGAACAGGTTGCCCAGAGAAGTTGTGGATGCCCCATCCCTGGAAGTGTTCAAAGCCAAGTTGGGTGGAGCCTTGAGTAACCCGATCTAGTGGAAGGTGTCCCTGTGCATGGCAGGGGGGTTGGAACTATATGATCTTTAAGGTCCCTTCCAACTCAAATCACTGTATGATTCTATGATTTTTAGACTGAAAGAAATGTAGAAAGTTCCTAAGTCAACTAGTTAAACAGATTTATCTGAGTCTGGATGGATGTAAGATCCCTCTGATGGGATAGTTAGGATGGAATGTAACTTGTAAAATTGAAAATCTGCCTGAAGCCTCCAGGAATGTTCATGCATAGCACTGAAGCAAAGACCCATGTGTTAATAGTTTTGTTTATACTTGCCATGTTATTTGGCTTGCTAATGAATGTTTAATACATATATCAAATTAAAAATATTTATACAGTGTTGCCAACAAGATGATAAATGGAGATATTTCAGTAATCCTGCACACAGCAGTTATACAATACATTTTGTAAAACTTATGATTTCTTTTGTATATACATATTTCCAAATCACCTTACCAGAATAGAAGAAACATGCAGCTCAGAATATTATTCTAAATTTGAATCGTTAACTAAGACTAATCAACTCTGTAGCTATTTTATCGGTTTATATTAGCCTCTAGTTTGGATGCTCCAAAACTGATATTTCATAGTCAAAATCAGATCGTAGACTTTTTCTATTTAAGAGGAACTACACTTGACAAGGGAGTAGCAGATTCAATCACTTTCAGACTTGAAAAAAGGATAAGGAAGTACTGTGGAGATGGTAAATTGGTATTATGGGCACATACATTAACAACACAGATGGCCATGTTTGCTGTCAACATACTGAAAAATTCAACAATGACATCCAATCAGAGCAGAAAGATTTGTAAGAACTAAGCTCAGGAAATGTTATCATTTCAATGCTTTTTATAGTCCTGGAATATCGACTCATAAGTCACTTTACATCCATTTTGTCAGCTCTTTGAAGTTGTTACCTGTTTACTCAGCAACAGCAGAATCATGGATAGTTAATGTCCAACATTTTTACTGTCCAGTGTTTCAGCGTAAAGACAAAACTTGGACATAGCTCTTTTGCAGTAGATAAGTACCTGCACTTGAAAGATATCAAGATTATTTATCAATACTTCACTTTTCTGAATAGCAATTTATAATTTTAGACTAGGCTATGATTACTTATGAATTACTTCGTTTACGAGTAATTTGAAATATAAATGAGCACCAGTAAATTCTGTTTGTTATTTGTAAGTAACTGTATCAATTAAGCAAAAGCACAAGATTTGTGAATCTGCAGAGCAGCAGAGGATGTTTTAATTCACATGCCATGACAAGGGTATCACAGTGCACTGCTCTCTCCAGGACAGTTGATAAAATAGTCAAGCCTTAGCTCTGATGTGGTCTTTCACAGATGGTCAATAACATCTCTTTTCCTATTCAGTTAGTGGCATCACTATTTAAGATAAATATCAAAAATTATCCCTTTGTGATCCTAGATTAAGATCATTGACAGAAATAGGAAACAGAGACAGTTTCAGAAAGGGATTCTGGTATGCAGCACAATTTAAATCAGAGAATCACTTAAGTTATGATGGTGTTACAAAGGCATGAGTGAGGTCAAAATCAGTCTTCTAAATCACAAAGAATACATACTTTATTTGACCTCTCGTATCTAGCAAGAACAGTCTTCCTAAATTGTTCTGTTCTGTCTAAACATGGCAATGCTAGACTGAAAAGGTAGTTATAAGAATTCATTTTTCTTTAAGTAGCTCTCAGAAGTGACACACAAATATTAGAAGCTGTACAACTCGTTCTTCCCGAAGGTATCAGAGAACGATCTAGAGTGCAGAAGAGATGGTTAAGCTTCCATACGTAGTCTCAGGGAAGGAGCAATGGCTAAAGCGGGCCGATTTCCTCTGTAGGCTATAAATGACAAGCACATTGCAACCCATAGTGCATTAGACTGACGCCTCCTGAGAGATTAAATATGAGCATGTTTGTAGGAATTACAAAGACTCTGAACAACCACAGAGGGCTATTAGAATTGAGATTTGTTAATATATAGACCATACTAAACTTAACAACTACTAATTAATAATTAAATAAAGTAATAATTAAGAATCTTTACCTTCTTATTTATACCAAATAGGTTAGGATCAAAAATAAACTTCTGCCAGCCTACATGTGTTCAAGCCTCTCTAGCTGTTTTTCAAGTAGATAGATTTACTAAGTTTTGACATATATACCATTATCTCTGTCTCTCAAGATAACTATAACTATAAATGATGTTTTCAAAAAGGGAGGAAAAAAACAAATGAGCAACAGAATTTTAAATTCCTGAAATACATTTGCAAGCTAGTACATTACTTGCTCTTCACAGATTGCTCTCTTTTCAAGCCATTGTAAATTGAAAGTAAACCCTTGGCAGCAATATGCCTTGAGTCTGCACCAACCCATTCTTCAATAGCTGAGACAGAAATAGGAACACTTAAATTTCAAGTGAGCAAGCACAGTAACAAGTGTCTCCTGGGGAGGATGGGTCTCTAGTAAGTGCACAAGTTAGTGCCTCCTAGGGGTTTAAGGGGCTTGGTTAATTATTAACCTCAGCTACTGCAGTTCTCTGCTATTTAGGATGCATGTTTTAAAATTCACAAGGTCAAAAAACATCTGTATGTAGGTGGGTATCTGACTGGGCTCCCACGGGGAGGGGAAGACAAACAGTGATGAGAAATACATGCATTTACTGAGGTCCTCAGTGCCAGCCCTTGAAAAAAAAAACTACCTTCAAAGATAAGTAGTACTGAAGGATATGCATTTAAAAATATTAAATGGAAAAAGTAGTCCATCATTTTTCTCTAGAAATTATCTTTTTTTTTTCATTGTTTTCAAGAAGACTAAGAACAGTGCTATGTTATTTGTTTCTATCTGCTAAAATTTTACAGGTTTTTTTCCTGTGGTTTTTTTCATCCTCAGTTCTACTTCCTTCTTCATGCACATTTTATGGTAACATTGATTTCTTGTACAATTCTGGGAAGAAATTAGCATGCACATTCTTTCCCAGAGCTGCAATAGGACATCTGTGGGTAAAGAAGCATCAAAAATATAACTAAAAGAGTAGAAGTAGGGATACACACAGGATGCAAAGAGAAGAGCAAGAGGGAGTCCAGGCATCCTCTAGAGTTATTGGTCTTGAATTAGCCCAGAAGGCCCACAAAAGACCAGAAGAACTTTTATAAAGTTGAATTATGGAAATAATTAATTTTTTATGGTCATTAGAAACATTAGAAGGACAAATTGTAAACCTAGAATAAGTTACAATAAATATTTTGCAAATTGTTACAAGTGTCTGACACCAAAGAATTGCTTCTAGTCTCGCTGTCTTATTTCAATGTAATACTGCAAGATCTCTGCAATATGTATATTGACCCAATCCTAACTATAGCGGAGATTTGCATTGGTTTGCATACCATGTTTTCCTTTCAGAATAAATTTTCCATGGAAAACTGTGCCATGTTTTGTTTCAGATCAATTAAAGCACACTGTTCAAATAAATCAACTGGCTTAGATACTTATTTTATTTATAATGTTAAAATGAAAATACCTATTTCAATAGTAACAACAATAATAATAAATCTTTAGTTTCCCTGAAAAAAATGTAAATATTAGCACACTTCTGCAAACTATCTTAAACTTGACAAAGGACATTTCTATCAGAAAAGTGTTCTATGTGGAAGCTTCTGGAAACATTCCACTTGATGTAATTTCTTTTTCATGCTGCAGGTATGCTACCTGGCCACTGAAAGTAATTTTATTTTATTTATTATTACAAAAGAATCCATCAGAACCACCCATACACCTCATACTTTCACACAATCTTACAGGAAAACACAAACAGTGGGCAGGTGAGAACAGGAACACTGTCCATAGCCATCTCTATTGCTAAAGACCTCCATTACTTGCCACTTCAAAGCCCACACCAACTGAGCATTCTTAACAGGATTAATAACGTGATTCATATTGACAGGATGTGCCTTCATAGAAAAAATTGTTAACTGTAAAGCAAATTATTCTGTATTTTAAATGAATGTCAGTGAGTATTTGTCTGAGTTGTACAGTGTAGGTAAGCAGAAATGCATACCCATTTGGGATGGCAGTGATGAGCTCAGGATTCTTCAGGCAAACAGAAGCTGTAATACCATCTCCTGTACATGGAATTGAATCCAGAAACTGAATCTAAGCCTTTGTTAAGGGCTACTGAATTATATTGGTAGGTTTCTGACATAGGCAGTTGTAGTCATCCAGACTCTGGGGAAGCGAGGCAGATAAATAGGAGGCATGTACCAGCTAGCTAATAACCCAGAAATACACATTACATGATCAATACTGTCATTCTTTGATATGAAATGGTTAGACAATTTTGTGTATCAAGCTTTAGAAAGAAAAAGATGGTGCAAAATCATATTATCTAAGTCCTCTGCATGAAATAAAGCACAGACCTGGACTTCTGTGATTAATTTTCTTTTCTCTAATATCATGTGGAGGTTTAACAAAAAAGGACAGATAAATTGATTACATGAAATGGAATTATAAAACCATGTTAAGGATAAAATCTAGCTATCCTGGCAAAACAACATATAAAAAAATTAAGTCTTGAATGCCTCCAGCTCCCTTATTTTTTTCGTTGAAGTCATTTAAAAATGAGAAGGAAGGAATGTTTTGAGGAAGACCAAAAATGGTGTTTTATGCATCCTGGGAAAATTGTTTATCAAAAGTAGGTGGTCTGACCAGCATGTAAAACTGGAATAGCAGTTTAAGAAGTATCAATTCCATCACAATGAGAATAAACAGTATAAAATTGCACTGACAGGTGACAAGCTGGAACTGCTTTGTGATAAACTTCAATTGGACTAATGAGATATTGACCTATCTGAAATGCAGGATGAAATAAAATCAAGTATCAAGGCCTATGCAGACTGCCTGGATTTCAGGAGAAATCAAGAACCTCTTCCCCTTGAAAGATATTTGCTCTGGTAGAGCTCTTCCTGGCTCATAAGAGACTCCAAGGAATTACTTTCTCTGTTCTAAGCATTTCAGTAATCATGCAATCGTGTACTGTCATGAGTCTTAATGGCTGCAAACAGGATCAGTTCATGAACAAATATCACAAATTTCATTGGCCATTTTGCTCTTAAAGGCCATTTTTTTTCTTTCTTTAAACCTTGATCATTACATCAAAACCAGAAAAAAAAAACAAAACAAAACAAAACAACCAAAAAAACCCCACATTAAAAGAGTACACAATCTTATTCTCCTGCAGGGATAAAACATCCAGACTGATTTCATGCCTCCCTAGCATAAAGGATTTGAAATCCAGAGTTACTCCTGAAAAACAAGCAAACAGACAAAAAAACTTAATTTCCATGACTGAGATGGTTATTTGTGGTTGGAAACACTGCTTGCTATAGAAATTTCTAGTGTTGCTGATTCCTTGGGGCAGGTGGAAGACTATCAGTACTATCTCACTCCAGTGATATCAGTTCTAGAAACTGTAGGTTACAATTCAATAGGGAATACAATTTTTTGCTGCGCTGCACTAGCACACAGTAAAACAGGTGGGGTTTTTTCGTTGATGTTACTATTGTTACCATTGGTTATGGGCCTCAAGTTCTCTGTCAATGATCTCAATACTAATGAGGAAGCTTGGTCTTCTTGCTTAACACAGAGAACGAAAATACAAAGAGGATAAATACGGTAAGTATCCTCTGTAGGATCAATAGGGATAAAGTGACATGCTGAATGCATACCAATGTAAATCTGACTAGTCAGCTATTGTGATTTATTCTTGCGCTGACTCAGTGCTTCAGACTGCAATACTGCAATCCCGCCCACTCCTCTAGTGTTTGCCAAATCCCATTAGGAAACATACAGTAATTAAGGTTAAATAACACCACACTCTCCAACTCTACCCAGAAGGCACTCCAGAATGTCTCTGAAGTCAACTAGAAAGGAAACCTCTCAGTCCAACGCCCAAAAAGATACTTAATATCTGGGAGGAGCAAGAGCTGGGCTGATCCCTACAGGAAAGGAAGCCAGGAGCCCAGGGTGGCTGTGACACATGCCAGGCAATGACTGCACCAAGAGGGAGCAGCCCCCACACCTCAGCCGGACAAGCAGAGCCGGGTGGTGACACCAACAAGTCCTATCAACAGCCTAGTGAGCATGAGGCTAAAGCAAGGTAGTAAGACAAGTTCAAGGTCAACTCAGGAAATCCAAACAATTCAGGAACAGCCAGGTTTGAGGTGAAATGGAGCTCCTGGGCCTATTTGTTTCAGATCAATTAAAGCATGCTGTTCTAGTGCCTAGGATTTAGTGTTACTGATGACTTTGCTCCTCTCATTGCATAAAACCTGTATTTTTCACAGCTCTGATGTGAAAAAACAATCCCCTGTGCAAATTTTGAAACAGATATCCTTTAAACTTTCACATTCTCAGAAAAAACAGCTTTCAAGCCATATATTAGCAGATGTATCCTTCTCAAACATAAAGGCTTTAGCTACCAGGGCACATTCTCTCAATGAAAAAAAATAACAAACCTCCACTGTTATGTCTGCCACAATATTTCACCTGAAATATCCAGCAATAAAAGAATGAATGCACAGGTAGAGCACAAGAGATATTCTGCTGCCTTGAAATACAATGAAAAACAGCAGACTAGACATCCTTTAGCTGTACTCTAACTGGCATGGGCAGCAAGGGGTAACTGAGAAAGGGTGAAGTTATAAGTACCCTCAAAAAAGTAGCCTGAAGACTTGCCAGCATCATGCACAACCCCAGTGAACACCACTATTAAAAAAAAATCATCTACCACATGAACTGAATGTTCTCTTACACTATGTTCTGCACAGACATACTTAAAGGAAAACAAGGTTTGTGGGTGCTTTGTTTTTTCTTAACTACTTACGGAACAATTTCAGTTACAATCTCCTCAGTACCTTGGCACCTGTACATGCAACTGCTTAGCAGGATGTCTGGAAACACTGGGCTGTACGCTGTGACTCATCATGCACTTTAGGTGCCTGTTTATTAATCAACAATCACACACCCTGCTGTGTGTTATCATTTTCAAGGAAGCAACAGAATCATTAGCATTCAGTGTTTCGTGTTTTGTATCTCACATCCAAGTCAGAATTAACTAACACACCTGAGATTTAATTATGTTAAGCACCAGCCTGTTTCACTCCTTCATGCAGTTTAGCCTTTCCATGCAGTTCTAGGTGCTCAGGGACAGGTCAAAAAGAATTTGTACAGGTATTTTGATATTGCCTACATATTCCTATTTACATTTTAAAGTTTGAATAGCAAATGACTTATTTTCTTCTGAAATGATACCTGTGATTAAAGTAAGTATTGGAGAAACAAAAATTGTAAGATTAATGCTTAAAAAAGGCATTCATTAGACACACACACACACACTTTCCACTGTAATTGTGGAACGTAAATAACATTAAAATGTCAAAGTTTGATATCAGAAATAATTAATATTTCCTTTTTCTAAAGGCTTTTTCTTTTTTTAATAATAAAACTTTGTGGATGCAACGCTGACTTCACCTAGTCAGAACAGTTTTTCTACTTACATTAATGGAAAGAAAAATTATGAAAGCCCCATCAGGTATACTTGTCATCAATTTGCCTGATTTATAGACATAGATAATTGCTGGAACTACAGAAATACTCTCTTTTTAAAAAGAAATCTTCTCATCAAGTAGTATTTCATACTAAAATGAATGTTTGATGACAACCATTCGGAAATCAAGCTGTTCAATTGTTCTCATTTTGCTCATTTGCTCCCACTCCACTGTTAGTTACAATCTTGCTGATCTCATACCACTTGCTATTATCCCTTGGCACTTTAAGACAGCCTTAACTTCTAATAGCTCCCAATAAAACAGTCAGTAAAAGCAGTTCAAAATGGTAATGAGAAAAAAGAATAAAAAAGGAGTTATGATGAGGGAGTTCAGTGGTATTTCAAGATCATGATTATTATATCTCTTAGGAATTTACCTGCATCTTGATGGTTCATAAAATACCAGTACTTACAACAGTGATACATATATGCTATTTAGTATATCTATCTTCATGTAACTACTGTTACAGTAGTATTAATGTGATGAATATGATTGAGAATAATCATTAGAAATATGTAATCCTAATTTGATTTTTTTTTATAATCACAGTATGAAGAAATAACAGAGTCAGTTTTGCAAAACAGTAACTAAAGGGGAAGAATAAACATTTTTTAAAAAAACCACAAACACCTGTATTAAGTTTTGTGTTTACACTGAGGTAAAATTATATGTCATTGTTTTCAGATGCTGATTACCTGATTCATGTCTCTAACATTAACAATGCTGATGTATTTTACTGATAACAGTGGTGTCTAACAGATCACAATTCAGTGTAGATTTAATCTCATAATATTTTAATACTTTTAAATGAAAGACTGAGAAGTTTCTTGCTTCTGACCTATTAAGAGCAAATGATAAATTACTTTCCCATTCCTTTAAATAGAAGAAGAGTAGGATTAGGCTCTAAAGGGCTCCCACCTTTGCAACTCACTGACACATAACCAAGTTTACCAATGTAATCCAAAGACTGTGAAGGAAAACTTCATCTTATTTAGAGGATCAAAAGCAATTAAAAGTGTATTGCTATATAGTCCCATTTGCTTTCTTCATAAAGGTGCATTAACTGCAAGTCACAATTGAACCAACCTCCTGGAAGGGTTTATTCCACAGGTAAATAAGACTATTGCAGAACTATAATTTCCATTCTTCAGGAGAAAGGTGCTATGTGTGAAAATCAGAAGCATCCTACAGGTTAAGGTGAAAAAGATTTAGTCAAATTCCTAAATTCCTCTTTGCACTCATATGAGGAAAGGGAATAAGAGAAACTGTAAATGGAATCAGTGCAAACAATGGTTTATATAGGAAAATAAATCATTTTGAAGAACCAAGACATTTCAAAAAACTTTAGAAAGCACTATCAATTATAATATGTTTTGATTTGTGTTTTTTTGTTAATTTATGTTTTTATGTTAAGATTTATGTTAAGATAGCTTGACTCAGTCAAAAGTTTGCATTATCCTACAATACTGCTGCATAAGCATGGAGAGAAATCCAATTGCATTCTATCTAATCAGCATTTACTGAAAGGAAGAAATATCTGAACGAATTATGGTCACATGCCATCATTATCTGTTTTATCATAAACCCAAAAGAGGTGCAAATTGCATTTTTTTATAGAAAGGGGACTTCAGAATGTCACCACACATTAACAAAAGTATACTACTTAACTCTGTATGAAAACATGTAATGTGAAAATGGAATTGTTACTTTATAACACATTTTTTCATGAAATACTGATTAAGTTGGATTATTTTCATTTATACTTAATTTACCTTGATTAAGATTTTTTTTCTGAGGCAATACATTGAAAATATTGTTTGCTATATACATTTTGAATACATAATTTAAAGTGGCAAAAGTGATACACTTCTTGAGAGACATGTAAGCCATAATCTAGCATGGTGTTGGTAATTAGTTCTTTCTTTTCAATATTTTTTGAAAGAATTCTCCCAAGTTGGAATGAAAAACTGACATTTCAAATTTTTCTTACAAAATAATAACTGTGGGGGGGAAAGTAGAAACAGGTCAATAAAAACCTTTTGCTTAGATATTCAGTGTGTCATTGTAATGTATGGTGTACCACTATTACTAACACATTTCCAAAATGAAGTCATGCTGAAATCAAGAGTTTAGCTTTCATTTTCTGAGCTGAAAAGCAAGAAATTTCATTATTCACCAATGTATGTAAAAAAAAAAAAAGGTTTTTGAAGCAGACTAAGAAATGGTTCCAGCTCAAACAAACCAGAATTGTCCCATCAAAACTAGAATAAAAATTTTGTTATTATAAAGTTAGATAGAAAACATCTAAATTATTTTGCCATAAAGATTTCTCTGTTCTTTGGTCTTTCCTTAGGGGTCTCATTTTGGTTTGGTATCTGTTACTCTTTTTAATTTGTATTTTGCATCTTTAGAAGAAATGGCTCCAAATGACAGAAATAACCTTTCCTCCAAATAATGTAAAAGAAATCCAACTTTTAACCTTAAAAAAAAATCCTGCGTCTAGAAAATCCTTTATCTTATACTTACTTTAAAAGAAAACAACTACAATAAATAACTACAAAAGAAAGCATAAGGAACATGGATGAGCTTAAGAAAAATGTAGTATATGCTTTCACCCTGGCTGATTTATATATGTTTCTGGTCATGGTAATAATAATGGTATTTTACAAGATTTACTTACTTGTTTTTATGAAAATTATCTAAAAAACCCAACCTTGTCAAATATTCTTGGCCACAAGCAAAATCTTTGCTACTTTGAGCCTTTTTACACTCTCTCCACTGGCTGATCACCTTGTGTTCTTTTGGTAGGATACTATTTCTGTACATTCTGCATCTGCAGTACTCACAGAAAGTTTACTGCATTTCAAGTACACTCAGCAATGTGTCAGAATTGAAGCTGATTAGACAGAACAGTGACACTGGAGAACATAATTCTCCTTTAGCACAGTCCTGAGGCTGACTAATCCTTTGGAATCTCTCCCCACATCTGGAGTAACTACTTTCTCACATGCTTTCTGGAAATTAATTGCATCTAAACATTTACCTTCTCAAGCAATGTTGAAAAAGCTTGTATGCAGCTTTGCTGAAAAATGTAATACTTAGGATAAAGTATGATTTATTGTCAGTATTATCTGAAAAAAATACACAAATTCTAGAAAAGCCAAAGTAAACAGGTAAACTTATTCCCTGTGGGGACAATATATGAGTCATTGTTGTAAAAAATAAAGCAGTTTTTAATTTACAAAGATAGGATAAATGCTAAATGAACACCTGATTTGGAGGTGGCTTTTTCTAATCAGTTCTCTAAATGATAAATTTTTTGTTTTGATTTTGGTTGTTGTTTACTGCATTAAAGCACTTTTGTATGAAGTGACTCACTGTCAGTGCCTTGAAAATCAAAATGCTAAGCGATGCAATACACTTTTCAATGATAAATACCTAATTTGTATCCTTTATGCCATATAATTTACGTCACCTATTTCTGAAGTTCTGCCTCCTGTTATAATCAAGGACAAAAGACTAGTGTATTTACCACCCACATCAAAAGCAGCTAAAATCATCACACAGGTTTTATACAACAAATTAGTTCTACCTTTGCATTTCATAGGCATACCAGAACGAGACTAGTCACATTTTAGTTATTCTGCAACAAACCTGGAACTTTGGACAGAATTCAAATCACTGTATCACACAGACTGATCCAGGCTGCTTATTCAGTAGCATTAGCTACCTTCTGACAGCGTCTAAAATCAATACAAAACAGTGAATGCCTTAACTTGAAGTACCATCCTGGATGCTTTTTTATGGGATACCAAACTTCACAGGAGTCTGAAGACACAGGCATATCTAAGAACATACGTTTTGTTGTGCTTCTGAGCTGAGCAGAAAAATGCATAAAACCTGTCTTCCTAGACAAATCTGAAAAGTTAGTCATGTGAGACCCTACCATAATGTAGTATGGTATGAGCCATAATAAACATCTCTATTTTCTAGGGTCTTCACTACAGTATTCAAAGGTAAAGAGATCCTCGTATAAAATTTAATCTTAATGTCACTAGAAAGGACTGAGGTGTCTGTGGCAAAGAGATACATATGTATGTACCTCCGAAATAAAAGGTAGAATATCTGAATCTGTTTTGACCTCAAATAAACTTTTCGTTGATGGCCTTAGTGTATTCTTAATGTACAGCCGCTTAAGGAGAAGCTCCTATTAATATCCTGTATCAGTTCACTTATCACCTACTTTACTGGGTTTTAACTTTATTTTTATATTTTGTATCTAACTAGTGATAAGCTTGTTGCTGCCAAAGCATCTAAAAATCAATTCAAAAAAGCTTTTAAAGCAGTGTGGAGACAGAGGTAGGTTATAAATGAAACTACTGACAGACCTTCTCTCTAGTGTCTTGGATGTCTCTTGGTCATGTTTTAACATAGCTCTGAAAAGAAAACTAAATAAAAAGAATATTTGTATTCCAAGCACATTCAAAAAGATTGCTTTTTGTTTTTAATAATTCTTTGTATGTTTTTCATTCTTTCTACAGTAAAATAACAAAGAAAAAAAACAACTCTGTGTGTGTGACTGTAGCAAGGAACAGTTAACCAATGGCAAAACTTTGTTAATTCTACACTTCTGCATTTTTAATGGGAAAAAAAAAATTGGAGAATAAATCTTTATAAAATTCTTTGTTGAATCTACACTGAATTTGATGATTTGATGGGAGGCCTTTTTTTATATACACTACTATTACTATACAGATGAATTAAGAGAAGAATCATTCTGAGTCTGACATTTAGAAACTTCCTACAGAAACAAAATAACAGCAAAAGAGAAGCAAAATGGATCCATCAGTGATACAGAATCTGTTAGTAGGCAGCCTATGAAATGAATAAACAATACTGATAAGCAATACTGACAAAAACAGCCTTGTCAAAAAAGATAGAATAGAATTTTAAAATTTAGCTACTAGCAAAGGATATGAAAAATTTAGCTAATTGAATATAGGTTTGCCCTGAATGCAAGAAATATAGCATTGATTTTTAATCCATTTTCTCTCAGAGCTCAAGTGAACTCTTGACCATATTAATTAAAGGCTGAAAATATAAGTTCTGAATAAGTGGACTATATAAATACGTAATTGAATTATACGTGCCATTAATATGAGCAATTATACGAGTAGTTATACTAACTACAGAAGTCCAAGTGACAAATTACCCACTTTTCAGGTGATCCATAAACACTGTTGGTAACAATTGAATTACTCCCCTGGATTATGTAACAATTAATGAACATAGTAATGAGTTGATAAAACTTATCAATGTTTCTTGATTAGCATATCCATTTAATTCTAGATTTACACAACTGTTTACATTACTTTTGTCAATTAATTGTACTGTTTTCATTTTCAGTGGAGATGCAGCATATGAAACTGATATAAATGACTGAAAAATTAAGCCTTGCATAGATTGAAAATCATTGCCTCAGGCTAAATGCCTAAATAGAGCATTAACAAAAGATCAGATAGTTTGGTATCATTTTAGTATGCTATTTGGTTTCAGTGCTGTTTTTTCCCTTGTGTCACAGAGATCAATTTTGTTTCCCTGATGCCTATGGATGTTAATCAGCATTAACCATTTCCTAAACCTGTGTGGTATCTCTGTAGGAAAGGTCCAGTATTGTCTCTAAGGACTACTGAAGAAGGACTGCTGATTGAGAGTCTAATGTGTTTAAACCAGAAATCTGATCATGATTAATGAAGGTAAGGACACCTCCTATTCTCAGTACTAAATTGACAATGAAACTACCTACCGATTATTGCAGAATTTGAGACTCTGATCCAGTTTTGTACATTATTCAGAACAGGATTCAAACCTTTCAGAAGAGTTTGTGCTACCACAGAGCCACAGGCAGTCAGCAGCAGTACAAACCTATATAATAATGTACTTTAAGATCTGCAATTCCAAAAAGTAATTGATTTGCACCTAGTTTGTTTTTTCTTATATTTACATACTTCTGTGTAAAAGAAGGTGAACTTTGTATCTGTGGAGTCAAGGCAGGTACATAACAGGTAATTTTCTTTATACAGATTGGGAGGGGGGCTTGGAAGGGGATTAATTTGGCTTGATTTTGCTTAATTTAACTATACATATTGGAAACTTCATTCTTAAAACTTTAAAAATTGGAAAGCTGGAACTTGATAATGTGGTTTGCAAGTACCGCTCCATAGAGTCATGGAAGATGTTAATGCATTTGAAGAGATTACTCAAAACACCTTTGACTAACTGATATTAGCCGTCTTCAAAAACACTACACTTTAAAAAAAGAAGGAAAATTGTTCCTCTCTCAATTTCAATATCTGAAGAATTATTTTTCTTTTTCTTGGAATCCTAAACATTGACCAAAATTGTTATTCAGATGAAAAGATATAATCTGTATTTTTTTTTAAGCCTTTCTAGATTGTTTTTTCAAATAATGACTGTTTCTGACCAAACTGTCAAATCAAGATGAACAAAAGAAAATCCAAGCAGGGGAAAATAGGACTAAAACACTGAAGAGCAAGGAGAGAGAAAACAAATAAGACTACTCTGAATATTAATATAATTTTTACAAATTCATTTACAGTATACAGATACAGTAATAGGTACCCCAAAAGAATCACAGAAAGGAAGCATCCAGGAAGAGTTGGTGTCAATAATTAGACATTATCACATCCAAAACTGACTTTGATTCAATGGAGATTACATTAGCACACTGTGTGAGGTAAATAGTGGCTGTTGATCGCAAATCTCGGAAGCATGTGGAACGTACTTATCCACTCAATCAGGCTACAGTTTGGCTTCATAAAGGAAACAGAACAACCTCACAAATGTAGTACACTCCCATGATAAATGGGATGCCAAATTTTGCCCAGACATGAATACAAGAACCTGTGTTTCATGGACTTTTACACATACATAGCTGAGCACAAGCTCAGTATAATATGTGTCTAAGAAGATAATTGGAGAAGCAACAGTGGAAGGAATTCTATATATGGGGAAGCAGAACAGAAGACCTCTTACTTGTGAAATAAAAGTCATATGATAAAAATAATCCCTAAGGTCAGCTGTAACCACAATGGTAATCATTTTCCACATAATTCTTAAAGCTTTTTTGACCAGTGTTTGAACAGACCTTTCCCTTTAGCATATATTGCCGCCTTCTCTCAAAATAAACAGTATCAACACACACACACAAAATTATAAAGATTTTTAAGAAACCGATTCTTGTATAAGGGTCAAAATTTATCTTTGTTATCCACTTCAATCTGTCTCTAGCTTCAAATTAAAAAAAAAAAAAATCTCAGAAGGGAAAATCTGGACGTGCATTTTTAATTGAGTTCATCATTCTTAAAATACAGTTGAACCAGTTGTACCAAATCCAAGTCTGTTTCATCTGAGCTACTACACCCTAAATCATTACAGGAGATATTGCTGACAACGCCGTAATTATTGTCAGGTGTTCCTGCTATAAACAAAAATGCAAAGTTGCAATCACCTATCTCTACAACACATAACAACTTGCAATCTAAGAGTCGCTTTTGACCTTAAATGTTCATAGGCTATAGCATACTGACTTTTTATTGTTTTCACTTAAATGCATGGATGAATGTTACAATCTTGGTTAATGCTAACTGAATGAAAGGTGTTCTTTCAGTATTTCTGCAGGCCATGAGCAGACTGACATTTTACTTAAAGACAGGTTATCTATAAAATTTCTAATCAAGTAAAACAAAACAGAATTCTTAGATTAACCATGGTGTCTCATGAATTCATTGAATCACATTTACTTAAACCTTATGAAATCAAATAATCATGTTCCATTTCCAGAGCAAGCAAAACTCACACTATTTTAAAATCAGACATAAAAAGTATACTGATGGATCATTAAAAAAATACTTTTATTGTAAATGTGTTCCTCAGAGTCAGGCAACTTGTTTCATATAAAAGCTGATAATACCTAAACTGTTACTGAATCTTCTGTAAATATCAGGGGAAATAGGAAAAGAGAAAACATAAAAAAAAAAAAAAAAATATTGCCCAAAAGACCCAAATGGTTGTAACCAAACCATGAAGAAAACTTAGAAGTCAGAAGGTTTTATAAATTTTTAAATAAATTAGGTTATTTCCACTAGGAACAGTCATGGAAAACAATAGTTTTAAGATGGTATTTGATGACTTTGGTAAATGAGATTGTAAATTGGGCTTCAAAAATGGGAACTGGATTTGATGACACAATAAATATTTTTCCAGTCCCATTTCTTATGTATGTGAACTGAATTGCCTTTTATAACTAGGAATTGTCATAACAAATCCCCCTTCTCCTAAGTAAGCAGAAAAACTCTGTTTGAAAGCTCTGGTTTCCATTTATTCTTTGCACCCTCTACAGACATCCTCAAGGATATTCTTCTGTGTCAGGAAGGAAGCTAAAAGATACCATCACTCCAGATATTCTTGTCATTCCAGATCAGGGACTAGAAAGAAACAGTAACAGCATTTTTTCTGCTATCTTAGTTTCTGCAGAGTTCATTACTACTTTTCAATTAGGTTTTGAGAACTGAGATATTTCTTATGCTGAATTTCTTATGATATGACTATTTTATGTAGACAGACTGAAACTATTATTATAAAAATGATGAGAATTGTATTTTTGCTTTTATGTTGGGTGAATCCTAATGCCTGACAATTTAATGAGCAGCTTTTCATACTATAAGACTTGAAATTCATGAGCACTTTTGCATGCTCAGTGGCAAACCATACATTTGTAGAACTGTATGAGCTAATTAGGACAGTGTATCCACTTATGTGTACAAATTTCTGGTAACAGTGTGTTAATGACCAGCACAAAAGTAGCCTCCCAAGATGTGCATGGCACCTCCAATATCATGTAACAAAAATCTGGATGAGTGAATCAAAATAATTTAACTGTTGATTGTTGTGGTGCTTAAATTCTTTCCAGAGTTTGTGATAAATTTTGAGCTTTAACACAATATAGTAACTTTTTAACTGTTTAGGTATTCCTTTGCCCAGACAATACAGAGTGCACACATCTCTCATTACATGGTGTTGACAATTAAAAAAAAAAAAAAAACAACAAACAAACCCAAAATCAAAACACAAAACAACCAAAAAACCAAAACCAAACTGTGGCAGAAACATTTTTACCTTAAGGTACCTTCCTAGATTCCCCCTAATAGAGGAACAGAGAAGTTAAAGATAAAGGATTCCTCTGTTAAGCAACATCAAAGTTACAATGTGATTCACCATTAATCTGAGTGTGGTACTAAAGTAAGGGTAATAAAAGTTTTTACTAAGACCAAAGGGGAAGGGGTGGAGGGGGTGGGGAGAGAGGCAAGTGGGCTAATTAGTTTAATCATCTGATGTTGACAAATTCAGGGCCCAACTCTTTTCCAGTAAAATCAATAGGTTTATCAATCAATAGTCAGGAGATAATTTGGCCTGGAAATGTCAAAACAGAACGTCAATGAGATCCAAGTACCGATTTCTTTTAAAAATTCCAGACTTCTTAAAGACAAAGCATAACAAGTTAGCATACCTGTTCGCGAGTAAATCCCACCTTCTATAATTGAAAGGCAGATGTGGAACAGCATGATAACATTACAGCATGATGAGAACAGAGTATTTCCAACGCCCTTAGAACAAACATTTTGAAGCAAAAAGGAGATCTAACTAAAGATGACACACAAATTCTATTTTAAAGGATACAAGAGCAGAGCCTCACCTACACTAGATTAGTTAGACTTCAATTACTTCAAATAAGCTATGTCAATTTGTAATGGACGAAAGTTCTATCCATAAACTTCATCTTTCCAGTGGTCTTGTGTCTGTGTTGTAATGAACACTAACCACCAATCACTACCTCAGGTGGAATATGAAGTGTATTGCACAGTAAATCACAGTGTGATTTAAGTATGAGGGGCCTCTGGTTCATCCTGCCCCAAACTTGGACAGCTTAAAAGCAGGAGGTTCAAGGTCCTGCCCAATCAAGTTTCCAAGAATGGAGGTTCCACAACATCTCTGCACAACCTGTTGCACTGTTTGACCACCTTTGTGGTGATTTTTTTCTTCCTGATAGCTAATAAAATTACTCTTGTTGAAGCTTGTAAGCCTTGTTGTTTCTCTGGGTACTGCCCACCTTTGAGAAAAGCCTAACTTTACCAACCGTTTCGCCATTATACAACTGAAAATAGCATCCAAGAACCCCATCTAGCCAGAAAACTCAGCTCTTTCAACTTCTCCTTGGGTGTCATATGTTATAATCATTTTGGTGGCCCTTTTCTGGATTCAATATGATGTCTGACAAAAGCCCAGACTTTGCTGCAAGGTATCAGATAGGCTGGTCGTTTGCTTCTCCAGCAGAGAGATGATTTGACTGCCTTGCTGCTTTGATTTCACCTCCAACTAGGAGAATCTCGAACTGATCATACTAATATAGACAGAGCAGTAAAGAATTCCATGATTCAAAATACAGTTCTACTTTTCTTAAATACATACATACGGTTTGTGTTTTAACATTTAACGAGAAACTATTGGTAATTATTGTTTCTTAATGATGGCACTCTAAGGGACTGCAAGAAATATTATTTTTTTTTTTTGTGCAAAACAGAAAATGCCATTTTGCACTATACATGACCAACATTTTACAAAACTCAGCAGAAAATTATGGGTGGTTTACTCCTTTGAAGTCCAAATTTATATTTCTTAATTCAATACGTGTGAGGCAGAAATACAACAAATACAACCTTGAAAACAACTCAAGGGCTTAAGCTTTTCAGTCAAACCTTTGGAAGGTATTAAAAATATCTGAGCCACATATGCATGCATTAAGGGGATAATTTTTTGTGATGAAACTTTCAGTTCTTGTAATGCTATTATTCTGTACTGGTTTCTAAGTTGTTTTAGTGACTGTGGAAAACATAAGCAAAACCAAAATATATATGTGCACACAGAGGGATCTTGAATATCTTTATCTTACAATCACATATAAAATGCATACAGACCCACACAATATACATATGTTGGTCTTTGATGTCTTTCACAGGACTTTACTATCAGAATAATACTTAACATGCATGGAGCTAACATAAAATCCTACTTGTGGACATGAAAGAAAAGACTTGTGAACATGAAAAAATTTCCCTGCTTAAGCACTACATTCAGATCTAAGGGTTTACTAGCGAAGCTAATATATACCATTAAAGGATCATAGATCCATTCTATCATATAATTTTGGATTTAATTACAAATTAATAAATAAGAGTAAATTGCAGAGTATGACAGGATAATTTTATGATGAATACAAATTGTATTATGATGGGGAAGACAATAGGAAACTATTCAGTGGGCACAATTATAATCTAGAGGAAAATGTAAATGACCAGAACAGTTTATTATTTTAATTGATTAATTATTAATTTGTGCTTAACATTATCACACATGGAAATATTATTAAATAATACTAGGCAAAACTGAATGATCCATTAAATGTAATCAAAAGCAGCTGGCAGTAAACAAAGCATAGGTACAGGAAGGTTATTATAAAGAATGAGATCATTTTTCTCAATATATAACAAACCAAGTGTCTTGAGTCAATGATATAGTAGACAGATTTTTTGCAAAAATGCTGATCCGAGTTGTGGTCAGCACTTGTCTGTACAATTTACATTGCTATTGTTGACACCTGCATATGCCCTCAAATTCGATTCCACTCTTTATAAAAAGACTGCAGAGCTGCTGGCAAAGCATTCTTTTGCAAGGGACTTTTCCTCTGGAATGCTTTTCCTTGCCAAGGTCTAAAATAGCCATAAACTGTTGACATTCTGGATATGCTACAAAGTCCATCTGTGTGAGCTGACTGAGGCACTAATGGGTGGGATATCTCGTGGGAAGGTGTGATAGAGGTGCATGAGTCTTATGACTGGAAATTAAATGGGGTGTTAGAGAGTGGGAGGACAGGAAACTGCTGCTTTTTGGGGAAGTTTTATTTATTGCAGTCTCTACATTATGTTTTAAACATGCCAAGGTTGCTCAAAGTCTTAGGTGTCCCCTGGAGTGCTCATTTTGGATAAAGATCTACATTAATAATAATTCTATTCCTAGAGTTAATGATTCATTTGGTTTTCCAAATTTATCAGAGATTTTTCATATATTCAGATCTGTACAGCAGGCTGTTATTTTTCAGAATCCTTTCACATTGAAATTGGTATGACTTCTTAAAGAGTGAGATACTATGCAGAATGAGTAAGAATGCAAGAATCAACCCAAATTATTTTGAAGTTAGAGCATGATATTTTGCTGCAATTTTTTTTTTTTTTTGTTAAAATGCCCATGTTAAGCAAAATGTGTTTCAGTGGTAGCACTGGCTGGTTCTCAAGGGTCAGGGGTGGGGGAAAGGCAACTAACTACTCTGGTTAAAAGTACAAATAAACACATAGAGAAATAAACAAAACACCACTGATTAATTAGATTAAAATATCTGTAAGGAAATTTTCATAAGAGTATCCCCTCTATGGTAAGGAAAATACCCAAAAAATACTTGAGCAATTGTTGATTTCCATTTCAACAATTTCAAATTTTCCTGTATTGAATAGTAAGAATAAAATCAGAAACACGTCATTTTAATCACTGATCTTCATTTTAAGAAGACTATATACATATATTCTAATCTCGTATTTGTTTACAACAGTAGCCAAAGTCCTAGGCTCAGCTCAAATCAGCACAGCCTAGATAGTGAAAAGACTTGCAGATAACCAATACTTTAAAATATTAGTTGCTTACTGCATCTTTATAAGAATAGCCTTGTATTTATAAGAATGGATCCTCTATTCATAAATATTTGAGAGATTCCATGCAAAAACTTTCTTTTTCAACTGGAATGATCCCCTACAATTCAAATTTTAGCACTAATCCATACTAGGGATAAAAGATTACTCACAATTTATGTGGGTTTTTTCTAGGCTTAATATATGACTAGGCATTGTTTTCACTGGTGGCACTAGGGACAATAAGCTGGAGAAGGTAAAGAAGGTGAATAAAGACATTCCCACAGTCTTTCAGTTTTTCTCTGTCACTCAATAAATCCAATGGCTGACATAATTGTGAAAGATCATCTGCAGCAATTCTTTTGAATTTCTTAGACCCTCTGGTTCCATTAGAGTGTAGTAGTTTCAGATTACAACTAAGCACCATAAAATACTAAGTTTAATCACATACTTTGGGGTTGTTTTTTTTAGAGTAACTGGAAAAAAATAAATTAACAGCTCACTATAGACAAAGCCATGTCTTTTTGTTGTAGATCTGCTTTAAGAACTATGTCAACTTTTCACTATACAAAATTCACGAGTAGACAAAAGATTTGCTTGTCACAAATACTGTGATTTGTTGTATATGTAAAAGTTACATATTGATATTGTCAGCTGTTGTATGTTAATGAAGCTACTTATATGTATATATATCAAATTTATATTCTTTTCCTTCAGAAGTCAGATGTCAAGACATGACACGGAAGTATGTGAGCTTTTTACTTTTTCTTTCTTTTCTCTGTTCTGTAACTCTTTTTTTTTATTATTAGTAATTAAATAAAATTTGGTTTTGTCAACTTTAAATGGCCTTAATTTCTGCTACTTATTGAGTGTTATTTCTTGAAGGTTTGTTTAAAAAAAATAATCATAATTTTTTAATGAATTGAAATAGAAATCACTAGAAGATGGTTCAAGTTTAAGGGAACATTAGTTGGTGGATCCAGCAAACAGAAATGTTTAGATATACGTTAAATTTCTGGTTTATTTTCACTTGTATTATTCAGCTATTCACTGGGAAGAACAATTACTAATTTCAGATAATACTAATATCAGTAATATCTTGGAGTATCAGGTCCCAAAATATCTCTTTTTTTTAACTCTCTTAAAAGTATCTGTATCCATAATTGCTGCTGGCTTTTCTCAGCTTGCTTTTCTCAGCGTATTTATGTATTCTGGCTTTTTAAACATTAAATGCATTTTCTTTCAAAACTTAAAAAAACCTCAACCACACAGAAGTGAAACAAACAAAACCACAAGTTAGCATATATTTTGAAACTTACCTAGTTATTCATCCAGTTAAATACACTGATCATCAGCCTTCAAAACATTGGCTTGGTAATGAACAAGCTCACTTTAATTATCCTCCCCTTCTTCACATGCCTGTCTCTTCTTCATACTGTCTAATGCCAACCCAGACAGCCCCACAATGACTCCCGTGGCCTTGTAGGAAGCTATGAGAGCATAACTTTTCATTGCAGTCAGCCACCAGTAACAACGGCACTGCAATTATGCCTAAATCCACCTAATCAAGATGGATACAAAGTTTCCTTTTGGATTTATTTTTTTCCCTTTTATACCTTTTTTCCTGCTCATTTTCTTTACCACAAAATTGATCATTCTACTTGAAAAACACTATAGACTGCCACTGAAAATTTCCAAAAACATTTAGGAGAAACAGAAGGCTTTCCTCTCTGATTGCCTGTCCCTGTAATATAAATTGCACTGAATTCTGGTTTCTACACCTTAAAGATTTTACATTTATGTCAAGTAGGCAAGAGCATTCCAGTGTGCTGAAGGAGATGAACCCAATGTGCCTAAAGTATGTCAGATATGATCAGCTCCAAGAAGCACTGAAGTAAAACACCAAGGCCTTTTGAAGCTTATTCAAAACCAGAGCCATAAAATGCACACATTAATTGAGCTGCCATTATCATCAGGGGTATAAACAGACAGATAATATAATCCCATGACAACACATGAATGCCACAACAATCTACCCCCCACTCACGGCACCTGCAGAAACGAGGTATAGTTTTCACAGGACATTGAGGATTTGAACCTTTCCAGTCATAACTACTGAATTTACGCTTGACTTCTAATTCACATAGTGGAAATACAAGTACCTCTGTTGTCTATGAATTAAACAAGGCTTCACTACAATAAAGTCCACACTTTCACTGCAGTATGTTCAGTTCCGTATGTCTATTGCTCACACTATCACTATACAAGTGAGACATGCACATACACAATAATAGTATATTCCAACTGAGGTTAACACTGAGATAACAAAATGCTGTCTGACATGGAGTTCAAGGTCAGTCTTAAAAAAAAAAAAAAAGGCATGATATTTTTTTTCATTAAGATCATGGAGCAGCTTAACAGCTATACGTCTATACAACTGTAATAAAACAACTTTGTTCCTCTCAGTAAATTAAACAAATCAAAGATAATAGTACAGATGAATAGCTGAAATAATAGCCAATTTTATAAATCAACAGAATTTACAGAGCAGGTTTTGCTGAGGATAGAGACATACTAGCAAAATTGAAAATGCAAAGCCAATTGCAAAAATGACAAATCATCTTTTGCATAAGAGTCTGTATTTCATATTGCTTGGTTTTAATGTTTTGCCTTTATATGCTTTAAGAAAAAGATATAAGAGCTATTAAAACAATGCCTTCACATGTGAAGAATGACTTCAAAACACAGTGAAAAAAAATTAATAAACTGTCTTGCTTTGCTTGCTCCTGTTAGCGTTCTATGAACTAGGGCCAATACTAGCAGTCACAGAAACACAGTATGCACCAAGCAGCCACCTTGCTGCTGAACACCCTGCAAAAGGCAAGCTAATTATGCTCTGCTTTCTCTTCTGTGAATAACTCAACATTACTAGCACCCTCTTTCCTTTGCATTTTCTTTCATATAACATGATGCCAGAAAGTGCTAAAAGATGCAGAATGTGTTTTATATACAAAAAAGTATTTTAAAAATCTGTATTTCTAAATACCTCTATGTTTCTTCCTTGGTACTTACAAATTAGTTAAACTAAAAAGGGAAATGCATAAGGGTTTTGTTTGTTTGTTTAAGTAATGTAAAGTAAATGGCATACTTTAAATTCTAATGCACGTAAGTATGCAGATTATGCACACATACATTTTGATGGGTTTTTTTTTTTTTCATTTTAGAAATGCATTCTCTAAAGAGAGAACATCCACTTTTTAGGGCTTGAAATATTCAGCATCTCAAAACTATAGTAACTTCAACATTGTAACAATGCTTCTTGTTATAAGGTTTGGAGCTTACGTCATGTTCAATAATAACCTAAATATTTGGGATTAAAATTATTTACAAACAATACCTCTATTCCAAAATTCATTATTTGCTGGGTTAGATTTCAGTCATTGGAACATGCCTCATTTTTCTTCCTATTTAAGTGCCATTCAATTTATTTACTCTTAATGAAAGATATAGATCAGTGGAAAAGAACCTGTAAAAGGTGAGAAATTCTGAACAGAAAGAAACTATCCACACACACCAAGTAGGAAGCTAAAAGAAACAAGTTTAAAAACAGGCCTTCTCTTTTGAGCCTATAGAAAACGTACACACTGTATACACATCTGGAATGCAGTAATATCTGATTTGCAGTCATGAGCTACTTAAAATTCTAAAGCTTCAAATGGAAATTATGCACAGAAATCCAAGGTGTGAAACACTGTTCATCTATTATGTAAATGATACAATATTTAGGGTAATGTACAGCAGTACCTTCTGATTAGACCTTATTGTTGTAAGTTTTCTAAAAATGTCAAGACAATCATGATTTCTGCTCCTCACTTTTTGGGCAGAAAGACATTATTTTGTGTGCTGTAAGGTCAATACAGCTAAATACAAAAAGAAACTCATGGACTGATGAGTTGAAACTCCACTACATTTAAATGGAAAATGTCTTCTAGTATCGCTAACTCTAAACATGGCAGTAGAAGCCCATTACATGAAAATTTTGCCTGTAACTGCTGGTTTTCTATACAACTTTGGTTATGGATGCATTTGTACATTAAATTTTTTTGTAGTTGAATCTAACTACTACTGAAGGATAGTACAAGAATATTAAAACAGCTGAGTAGACTAGAAAGCAAAGCAGTTTCTGTTGAGTAGGAATAGTTTGATACCATTATCATTATATTTATTCATATGTCATGGATACTTGAGATAGAACTTTTATTTAAATCAATAGCAGTTTATTTACAATTTTCGTTTTATGAAATTTATTCAAATATCCACAATTTCACAGGATTTGTCCTCTTATTCCTAAATTTTATCTTCCTGACCCCAGCCTTTTTTTCCACATATTACTGTAAGTACAATTTAAACCGAAAAAGGCACAACCTTCCACCCATCATCACAACACTTTCTAACTGGGTAAACATACAAAATCTATTAGCCTGTGTATGTAACATATAGGCCATACTGAAGTACATGAAATCAATCATACTTTTACAGGTTTTGTTGTGTTTTGAAGAAAAAAAAAGAACAGAAGAAATCATAAATAATAAATGAGGGTATATTTTTAAATGTGCATGTTTAAGTGGCAATGATAACATTTTCTAGGAAGTGTTTTACCCTGGACAAACTTTCAGTTTTGTTATCAGATTTTGAGAGATTTAGCAAATGACTGGATGAAGCAGAAGAGTTATTGTCACTTAATAATTACGTTTGAGATTATCCTATGCATCCTTCCTTCCCCAGAAAGCCTGTGCTTTAGGAATCTGAAAAGACTATATGTAAGACTAATGTAACTGTGAATGATAACATAAACTTGGAGCTACAAATCTAATTTCTATTAAAAACAAGACTCATAAACCATTTCTGATTCAGGTGAATCTATTGTCACAGGAACAAGAAAATACACTGTGTACCAGCAGCTTGACCGAAATAAGTGGGGGCACTCACACAGCTCTGTTGGAGTTCCTTGACCTGGAGAGTCACCTGTGTTTGAGTCACAAAATGCTGGACCCACATGCTTACATGGTTCTTGTGTGTAAGTTGGCTACAAACACTACTCTTTGTTCCAGCCTCACAGGCCTTTTTTGTTCATACAGATTTTGTCCTTGCTTTCACTTCAGCAAAGGAAGAACTTGAAGCTCAACTGATTTGGATCCTTAGGACCAATGTTTGTTCCCAGAGTATCTCAATAATGTATTTCTCTTTAGTAGTTCAACCTGGTGAACATATTTCACTGCCTGACGCAGCAAAAGAAATATTTTGAGACATAATATTAATGGATGCCCACTTTTTGCATTTACACCCGACTCCACCAAGACATTCTTACTCCAGCTCTGGTCTATAGATAACTGATAGTTCAAATATCAGCAAATGGTCTACAAAACAAGTACAGCTAAAAGTAAATAAATAAATACACACTTAAACATATTCCCACAAACCTGGAAAACGTGTGTTGGCAGCCGCTAGAAAGTATAATGGGAAAGCAGTTCCCAGCTTCTGTTGGTGCCTGCGTGCAGCCTGTTAGCTCCATTGCTGCGCATCTTCACACCAATTCACATACAAGACACTAGTTCATACAGACCCTAGAGCTACAAGATTATTTGGTGAAAAGGGTATGAAATCTTAGCTCACACACAAAGGTTCTCCAAGTATGTTACCCACAGTGTTTCCATATACAATCCATGAATTTAACAGCACTTTTACATGGACTTCAGTGATAATAGATTCTAGTTCTCATGTTATGCCATAGGCACAGGACCTTACAGCCTCCATACCAGTATGTATGTCCATATGATAAAGAGCCACATAATATATCCAGTGGCCAAGGAGGAGCTCTGGATATATTTCACAGGTAGGAAATAACAATGGTTCTTCAGAGGCTTTCTCACAGGGGCTCCTGTGCAGAATGGAGCTTTCTGAGCATCAGCGTGGTCCCAGAGGAGTTGTTAATGTTGATTTAATGAGCAGTTGCTGATGAGCTTTCTCTGGCTGATTCGGATTACCCTGCTGCAGTACAGGTCTGCTACCATTGACATGAGTTCTATGAGGAAACCACATTTGAGCTTGTTTAAACTGTGTATGGCAAAGCTGCAGTTCAAGTAGATTTGCTGTCAGCCTTAATTTCACAACCCAGTCATGTTAGGCATGACTACCTTTATTTCAGCCTAATTTCAGCAAGATTTAAATGTGAATATAGGATCAAGGTATGGCATTGAAACATTGAAAAATACTCTGTATCCAGGAAAAACAGACACAACAGCATTTCAGGATTTTTGTTTTGTGGTTGTTTTTTGCTTTTTGTTGTTTTGTTAGTTTGTTGTGTTTTTTTTTTAATTGTGAGTGTAATATAAAGAAATTATTAGTTCTGTGGTTTCAACAAGAAACAAGTCAACTTTCAGGAAAAATTAGGGAAATAAGTCTTGGTAAACCCCTGAAATCAGAACCACAGCCTAAAGAAAAGTACAGTGATTCATGAGACAACTTTCATATGCTGAGGGGGTTAGCAGAAAACACATGCATTTAATTATCTTTCATAATTCAGCAAATCTCTGAAATAGCACTTCTTATATTTTTAGATAAGAAAATGCTGTGGTGAAAATGTCTTTAAACATTTTCATACCATGTGAAGGCATAATCAAACCAGTCCCTTTCTCTGCTTCAGACACTTCATACGTAAGCTGCAATGTGGTAGGAAGACAGGTGTTTTCCAAAATGGATATTAATTTTGAAATGATGTATTACACAATATATTTCTTAGTAGATGATCATCCCATGTAAATGAAGCATATGACTTTTATGAAGCAGGCACACAAATTTTAATGTGACAGTGATCTATCTTTACTTGTGGTGCATGCAGGTTGATGTGTAAAACATGAAAAAAAGCCATCTGGATGCTAAAGAAAGGCAGCCCTCAGGGCTAAAAATGTAAAGCATTTTTACAAAATATAGGTTAGGAATGTACTGATATATTTATATGGTAAATTCTCTATGGCAGGGAGTTTTCCTTATTATATCTATAAATTGCCATCCTTGAGAAACAGTAGGACTGAGTCTGTTCACAGCTACAATGGTTTAGGCTAGTGCGAGATGGAAATAGAACAAAGGAACATACTGGTAAGAGCAAAAAGTGTCAGAATTACAAAATGGGTCCTTAGGCTTTCACAGACAAAGAGGACTTCACTGTGCCATGTAAGCATAGCCCTGTCTGCAGCTTTAAGTTCAAGCAGTATTTTGCTTATGGAACCAAATCTTTAGAAGCAAAATACCCAAACAGAAAGCACCCACTTGTGAAGGGAGCTTAGCTGCCCTCTTACATACACATCAACAATTGCTGCCAGCTCCAAGAAGCTGCAGCAACACCATCACAGCCCCTGGGACCAGCTCCCATCAAAATCTTCTACAATGTTGAAGGTGGTATCTTGGTAAAAATAAAGGTAACTGTACAATGAGACTTTTGAGGTTCTATTGGAAAAGGGTTTGAATGGAAGACAAATATGTCCCAAAAAGAAAGAACATGTTTACATTCAAATCAACAATAACAACTATGCTGTTTCGCTTTTCTCCAATGAAAAAACTTAACAGTCTACACACAGGGGTTTTTGACATGTAAAGATCTTGGACCAAGAAATGCCCAAGAATACTTGATTTGTCTTTTGTGTTAAAGGCAAAGTTAAATATGAATAATTTCAAAGCTTTTGTTTTCCATTAAATCTCTTTTGCATCTTCTAAAGGTCTGTGCTACTCTACACCTTATTAACAACCTTAATGAAGAAAAAAGTATTAGAAGGCTTCATATTGTCCATTATTATGGTTATCACAACTATTACAGCATAGCTGATATAATCATTTTAATAAATATCCACATTTTTCTTCTCAAAAGTTCATCACCAGTTACTGAACTGAAAGGATTTGTTCCAGCATTTCCTTTTATCAATACTCAGTGCAGCAAGCTAGTATCGTATTTAAATGTGGAGCAATTTTATTGTAATCTCAGTGGTATCTGGCTGTCAGCAAAAGGGTGGCGTAATGGATTGTAATCATTTTGCACAGAGTAAGGACAGGTCTAGCAGAAAATATTTAATTCTAGGTGATAGCTCCTGCAGAGTCAGTAAAGGGCACATGCTAATAAGGAAACTGCAGAAAGGCACTGGTGATGACATGCTCCCTGAAAACAGCAAGCTCAGCAGATACAGTGCAGCTAATAGAACCATTACTGCCTCATGTCAAGCTATGAAAAATACCAAAGGACAGAGTCATCACAGTGAAGGGAAAAACAAAGCTCTTGTATATTAAGGTTGGAAAATCTTTACAGGCAGAACAATGTTAGGATAACAGTGTTATCAAATGCATGAATAAAAATATGCCAAAAAGCTTGCTCAGTAGAAAGAGCAATTTCCTCTTTTTAATTCACTCTATATTCCACATGTTGTAGCTTTACCATTCATTGTATTAATTTTCAGTTTGAAAATCATTTCTCACCAAGGCATCTGTTGTCTTCTGCTGATGGCAGCAGGTTTGCCTTTGCTTTTTTTAATTTCAGTTTATAATAAAGTTCACAAGTAAAGCATAAAGCACTGCAAATGGAGATGACTACAAGGCAAGAAAAGCATCCAGATGCTTTTACAGAGAATTAATTTTCCAGACTCTGCTTAAAAGCTTACCACTGGCAAAGTGTTGGTCAGCTTCTCTCCTAAAACTGGGAGTCTGTCCAGAAACACCAAGACTATGAAATCTCCAGAAACACTGAAACTATGAAATCATCATAGCATACTTCTGTTACGGCAAGAAGCACTCTAGCTGGTCATGCTACATGCATCTGTCTCCATCCCACATAGCATTTCCATTTTAAAATGCTGCTCACCAAAATTTTAACATTGAATTGCAGATAGGAGGAAAAGACTAAATATATCCAATGAGGTAGGTATTTAGACATACAACATCATGTAAAGAACCTACTGGAAAAGAAAATCTTAAAAGACATTTTCCTAACATTGTTTTTCAAAGCAAAATGCTATTCCTAGTTTTCCATAAAACCACAAACTATCTTGTAATATACAGAATATTATATTTGCATATTTATTGGTTACAAGGAAAATAAAATAAATTCATTGACTGTAGTTCCTCTCCCTCACTTATGTTCTTGAATATAACGAGCTGTGGACTCTGAGCTGAGTCACTACTAAAGAAAAAAGCAAGCTAACAAATGCCAGACATAAGAGTAAATACCTAACTTTACACTCTTTGAAATTGCAGTGCTGCTAATGGGATCTTTGTTTTACTACCAAAGGGTTTAATTAGCCAGTATTATTAGTGAAACAAGTGTCTAACAAAAAGCTTACTAAATCTATGTAGTGTTTCTATTGGCTTCCATTGATGATGACTTTCAGACAAACAGTGTTAATTTGACGAGTTAGATCCATAACACCAAATCATGGAAAACAAAAGCTAGTGTGTTTCTGAAGTTTTAATTTTGTTTTTTTAAAACTTAACCCAAAGTTGACAGATTTATCATTAGCTGAAGAAATGTTTCAAAGTAATTTGTTTTTTGAATTTGTTATACTGTTCTCTTAATTTACTATTTAATACAAGTTGAATATCAGAGGACAGCTCAGAAACCTCAGAAAACTCATAAGTAGTCCTCTGGGATATGTCATTTATGATCCCTGTTCTTCCTTCTCTTTTTACACTGTTCAGCATTTCCATGGGATATCCCTGGATACTGTAACTTCATGTACTACCTGCCCTTCTTCAACCTGCCAGAAACACAGAACCACTACAAGAAAGAAGTCAATTACAAATTCTTCTCTGTACATTAATGTGTGTCATTCATCATGAAGATTAATTGTATTAGGAAACAATAATTAAACCAGAATCTCATTTATAAGGAAGAGGAGGACAAGGGAATTTTCAAAGAGCTCGGTCACTCATGTCCGTGGGCATTCTTTACCACTTAAAAATTTTCATCTTAAGTAAGCCTCAAGTAATTAGTTTCAACCTGGCTCAGATTACCATACCATTGAAATCAAAGTCTTGTGCAGTAGGAAATAACATATAATTCCCTTACTTAGTGATTTGCACTACTATAAAGGTCTCTTTTAGAACCTGTGAGCAACCCTGCAAACTGTGGTCACATGAGAAATCTTTTTTGACATGAATAGACCCATTAAGTTAATGGGGCTACTCATGTGAACAGAGACTGATGTCAAAAAACACTGACGCTGAGAATGCACTCTTTTGTATGTTCTTTCATTCGTATGGATAAGCAAGGGAGTTCACATGAGGAGTACTATGTAGAATACTATGCTTTTATATCAGTACGCATATTTTGCATTATTTCCCATTAAAACCTCTAATGGTATGCCATACTCTCACTCAATCTTTATCTTTAAATCTGTTAAGTAATATTATAACAGCAGATGCTTTTCACTCAAGACACAATTGCAATACCATGGTAATTAACAGACACTGTACATATCTCCTTTTTTCCTTTGAAGTTTCCTATCAAAGTTTTTTCATAGCAATAAAACTTTATTAAATTCTTGTTAAGCAATATTGTTGTTTCATTAATTCCCACATGTCTACAGGGACTGATCTACTTAAGTTTTGTTGAGTAAGTTTCTGACCCAGCAGTGCTCAGAGAAAAAGAAGGTGCATTCAATAGTTTGGCTTTGGGGTTTTTTCCTAGTTCGTGTCTGCATTCTCCATCATTACTACATTAAATATTCTCCTAACTGGATATATTTCCATTATAACTCTGTCATATACGCAGGCTAAACATTGTTGCTGCCATCTGCCAAAATGTGTAGCACTCAGACAGCATGCCTGTGGTACTCCAGCTTGTGGCTGCAGGAAGAAAGTAGAAGTTGCCATATGCTTCTATTTGTCCTTCTCTGCATGTAGATAACACAGCAAGACTATGGAGGAGATCTTGCCTTTCCTGGAAAATATTGTCAGACTATAAAAATGGCTCTGACAATTTACTGCCACTTTCACAATACAGCAGTTGTGTACAGGGAACTCCGTAAAAAGTCGAAGCCCTTCAGTAAGATTTAACTGGCACTTCAGTATGATACTGACTTCCTACACACATGCATGCTTTATCTAAAGACAGGCAAATGTGAAAAGATCTCCACACGCTGTTCTACTTAAACACTTGTGCTGGTGTGCTGTCCAGGCCACAAGATTATTCAGAAGATAGGCTGTAGAGTTATCTAGGTTGCTTAAAAGCAATGAGAAAAATTTTTAAAGAGATTTTCTCAAATATATCAGTGCATGCATCTTCACAACAGAAATTCTGTCTTTCTTGTTTTCTTAATAGATTGGGGTGGGGGAGGAGAAAAAAGGAAATGTTTTTAATTAAGAGGTATCATATTAATTTCTAAATTAATTGAATCAGGGTTCGGCCTTTAAAACTGGCTAGAAGGTGGTTGGAAAAGTATATAGCATTATCAGAACCCAGAAGAGTGCCTATTAAGCTGGAGGGAGCAGAATTACTGTGTTTCTGAGGATGTAGAATTTGCTTGGCTATTTCTGAAGTGCATCGTCATGGGGTGAGCTCTTCTGGCAGCAAGGTGCTGTGACACAGCTATGGGTGAAGATTCACTTTCCTGAATAAAGACTCTAGTTTTGTATAAACACAAAGCTTGTTCCCTTTAATAATACCTGCATACTTAAAGCCATGCTTAGCTAAAGTGTACATGTAGATATACTGGTATGAGAAACCAGGCCAATACAGCTCTAAGGAAAGGACAACATATTTCGATGTGAGTCATGAAAGCTGTTGCAAGCTGATATAACTGCACACATATTAATGCTTACAATTCCATTGGGAAAAAATATCATGCTCCTATATAAAATTATTTAACTGACCTAAAATCTGTATAAAAATCAGTCAATATCCAGCCTCCATGAAGATCTGAAGCATGGATAAGGCCTCCACAGCTTTATCTTCATTTTCCAACACAAAGAAGGCTGAGCACAATAAAGCCTGTTGTTAAGACTCTACAGTTGTCATATTGTATTGTGTTAGTATAACATTAAATGGTTACTACAATGAGACGGATGAGAGAAAACTGGAAATAGTCCCTCAAGACAGTTAAAATGTACAAACTTCACTTTCCATTTAATGGGATGAGAACCTCTCATACTTCCGTGTAAAATAATGTTTCAGTCATGGTTGTTGAAGAGCCGCAAACAGCTGCTTACCTCAGTGTGTACATGAAAGAGCAAAAGCACTTCAGAGCAAGGGCCACAACAACAAATGTCATGAGGGAAATATTCTCCTTTACCATTATGAAGTAGCTTTGAAAGTAGGCAGGTCTTAACTGAATTAGTTGAAAATTGTTGCCATCCTTGTCTCATTATATAATAAAAATAACAATGAACTCTCTAATCTATCAGAATATTTATCTTTCCAGTTCTTGGAACTGCTAGCAGAAAAAATACTAAGTAGTTTAGACAAACACATTTTGATTATATTCCTGCTGTTCTGTCCTCACTGTTTTCATGATGATTCATTCCAAGTTAGCTTATTCAAAATGGCTTAAACCCCTTGATTGCCTTTATTAATACAGGCATAATATCCTTCAAAATGAAAAATATATGACTTTGTATTCATGCAAATCTGGTCATGTTATCATTGTGTTTTTTAGAGAGGTACGGGAAAAAAGGACTGATAAAAAGCATGGGTCTGCAATCTGTGAAAGCAAAATGAAAATGACATTTAAGTCATAAGAAGGCATAAGAACTCAATCTTCAGCCAAGTCACCTTGGGAATTAATACAAATACAAGGTGGATACAGGCATGCTCCGCTTCCCAGTTCTGTGCAAATATGTCTTCATATGTCCTTGTCACTGTATTACCTATGAATACTTCATTTTTACTTTAACAGTGATGAATGAAGGAGGAGGTAACTAACATCATAGGACTGCTGACTAGCATGTAAAGTTCTTTAAAACTGGACAGTGGAATACTACACCAGTGTGGAGAACTTGTGCACATTGCTCTACAGCTCTAAAGAGGATATATCAGGTGGCCTTCTAGCTGCACAACCCACTGTAGGTGCTGGCATCTCACAGGGAATGTGCACATGAAGACTCATTCAATGAACAAAACTCTGATGTACTGAAGGGCAGTGATGAGTGAAGCTGAAATGAAAATATCAGGGTTCACGTAAAGGATTTTATGAAAAATATAAAAAGTATTTCACAAAATGCAATTCTGAATTTGGTCATCATGTAACTTATCAGGGGAAATTTTCTCAAATTTTAACAATCTGCACCTTTGGAAAAAAACACTTCGTAACCCACATTGAACCTATTTATTCACAGAACATAACTTCTTCACTGACTTTGGGGACAAGCCATTTGCAGATGAGTCATTTGATTTGCCCTTAACAAAGAAAGGTAGAGAATTCTATTTTTAGTTTGTCTGTTTAAATTACATCTCAACAATGTGAAATTCTCATATAAGCACAAAACATAATCATTTAATTCCTAATACAATCCATCCCCACACCATTAGCAGGCCAAGACATATCCTGACAAACGAACTTGATGTATCACTCCTGGAAATCAGTAACATTTATGGCAAAATGTTAATCTAATGAGTATGCATAGGTGACAGAAATTACACTTACCCATGAAGAGTTCTTTACAGACAGGATTTGAAGGCCAAATTTCTTTACCAAGCTAAATTGTAGGATTTGACTATACAAGATTTGAATATGTGGCCTTGTGTTCTTTATAGTGAAAGCCAAAGGTTTTTGAAGACCAGTGTATGAACTGGTTTATAGTCAATGTAGAGTTTACATTTACAAATTCCATTTTAGAATGCCAATTATAAAAATATTCAATTTTACAATGCCATGTAAGGCTATCCTTGATCCTTGATTTTTTTAATGTGAAATTCTTAGGGATAAGGCATTCCAAAACCACAGGAAAACCAAGTATTTCTCTCTTAGAAAAGTTAATTGTTAGGGTGAAATTTATTTGTATTATGCAAAAAAAAAAATCATAAATATAAACAAATGTTAAAATGTGAAAGACCAAAAATGAGTGAAATTACTGTCATGAATTGTTCCTTTGTACTCCTGATTATTTTTACAAGTAGGCACTTCAGTCAAATTTCCAACCTTGAATAAAAAAATAATAAGTATTCGTACTTCTGAGGGTTAAATTAACTTTCCAAATAAAACTGATTTTCAATGGATATTGAAGGTTCATTACAACCCTTCCAGCCAAAATGTGTATACTTCTAGACTATTTTTTAATCATATATTAGAGTATTATATTGTAAAACAGAAGCTGATATATTTATCATAAATGTAAAAATGGGTATTATTCTCCCTATCAGAAGCTATCCCTTTGCTGGGGCAGGGCAAAATGAATAATTTTCAATAGACTTCTTAAGCTACTAGATTCAGTTCTGGGCTTTCAGTGCAGGTAGAATTTATTCATACTTGTTCATACACAACTTTGATTTACATACAGTAAACTACCCTCTATTAACTTTTTGTAATGACACAAAAGCAATCTAGATTATTTAAATTGAATGGAAGTCTACACTTATAGCATAAAAATAATATCTGTTTTAGTTGAATAACTTCTTCAGGAAAGGACTTTACAGACATGTACAGAACATGCAGAATGCCTGTTTTGATTACCACAATAGAGGTGGGGGGTACGGGGGTGAGTGTGAACATGGACGACCCCAACAGTTGACTAGCGCAGTTTGTCTTGAAATGTTTGTTTAATGTTGCTGTGGTTTGGATCTTTTGTTTTTTCTAATCCATGTTATGTTTTAATGACAACTTTATTAGCAAACTCATTAGCTTATGATCCTCATCCCTCAGTATCAAATGCCTTCATTACCCATAAGACACTTGTTTCTAATGTGCCTAGAACAACAGGCCTTGCTCTGTGACCAAATATTTCTGAAGCAAGAAAAATAGTCAACGTGAGCTCATTGAATTTTACACTGAATGCAAGAATTAGCCTGGTGAGAGAAGTAACAGAGATTTAAATACAGGTCTATGAAATGTCTTTTAAATGTGTATATGAGTATGTAAATGGACAAATTGTCCTGTTTCAATTTATACTGTGTGTCTGTTGATAATAAACTAATGTGCCCTTAGAATAGCTTTCTGTCTGTCCAGTTGTGTACCGGTGTTCTTCATTCAGTTGTAAACAAAAAAAAAAATTATTTTTTCTACTATTTTGGCCATGTCTGCTACCATGCAGATATATTAAAATACATAGGTGATTTATTAACATTGAAAAAGGCTAAGAATTTTATGATCTAGTTCTTATATCAATTTCTATTGCAATTCTATTTGTGCGATTGAGTGGTGTATGATTACTCAGGATTCATGTCTGCTTGTCTGTTTTCTTAGAAGAATCCTGTCAGCTGGAAAACTGCATATTAACTAGTGAATGTCATCTCACCCACTTAAGAAGATAAAAATTAAACCTATGTAGCTATTTATTTAAAATGACTCCCCCACCCTCAAAGCACCCTGTGTCTTTACATATGAATCAATTTTGCTGAAATCCTATGAAAAGATGCCAAAAGAACTTATCGAAACTTTTCCTTGAATGCCAAACAAACATTACATGCAAAGAAGAATTAGAAAATTTAGAATGGAAGATAAAGAACTAAAAGAAAAACGGGGAAGAAGTTGTAAAGTAACTAAAAAATGGTTGTTGAGTATGTTCATAATTTTTATTTATTCTTAGTGATTCTTACCTCTAGTTATTATATAGGTACGTAGTTCTACAAATATTTTCTGAAATTATTTTAATTCATTTAGACTATATATAAAGTTTTTTAGTTTCATTTTTCATACTTTAAAAGCATTTCCTTTTGAGTTTTTTAAATCATCTGTGGAAAGAAGCCAAGAACAAAATTCCTAAATAAATAGGAATCCATGATCAAAAATATGTTGTAAGTTTACTGGTATTTTTGTTGTATATACTTTACAAAGGCTCTTCATAAAAAGTATACTTTCAAATATGGAAAATACTATATTATTAGTATACACATATTTATTTTAAAACAACTTTTATATATTGAAAATATGCCTCACCCTCAAAAAAAAAAAAAAAAAAGAGAAGGTATTTCTAGAATGATAAACATAATCAGCTGCAAGGTGCCTGATTTCAAATAAAAGCCCAATACTGGAAAAGAGAAAATCTTAGCTGAGTAAAGGAGAGTGTAGGAGAAGAAAAAAAGGATTATCATTATAATCAGAGAAAAAGGGATAGACGAGATGAAACTTCAACTGCATTTCAAACATAAAAAGTTCAGTGGAGGATAAAATAAATTAAAAGCCATTTAATGAGCAGGAAGCAGAAACTTGCACTGTAAGAGGATTTTTTTTTTCTTCAGGTTACAGAGGAAGTGAAAGCTGCAGAAAGATTAATGTAGACTCAACAAAGCATGTTCTCAGTATATGTAAAATAAAGAATTTAATTTATCTTTGTTGAATCCTGTGCAACATTTCAGTGACTCATGATTTCCTTGAAAACAAGATGTGCCTTAGTAATTCATTAAGCATATAGTTTATGCCTTTATATAAAATCTGTATATCTATTACTATAGGACTAAAGATCTCAAACTAGTACTGAAATGTACATAGTTACTGCACCAGGTCAGCCTACAGGTTGTATTCGTCACTTCAGACAGATATTGCAAGATTTTCAATTTGTTATTTGATGAAAAAATCAATTGCTTTTTATACTAAGCAGTATTTTAAATGTGCTCACATTTTAATGTCATCCCAAGAGAAAAAGAAAAAAATTCCTTATCCAACATTTGCTTAATGCTTAAAATGCAAAATTATTTACAATGCAGGAAATACTTTTCATTATGGAAACAAAAAAAGCCTGCTTTTATATCTGTCTTGGTTTCAGCTGGGATAGAGTTAATTCTCTTCTTAGTAGGCTGCACCACTGTGTTTTGGATTTGGTGTGAGAACAATGTTGATAACACACTGATGGTTTTGGTTGTTGCTGGGTAATGTTTGTACTAGGTCAAGGGCTTTTGGGTTTCTCTAGCCCTGCCAGTGAGAGGGCTGGAGGGGCACGGGAAACTGGGAGGGGGCACAGCCGGGACAGCTGACCTGAACTAGCCAAAGGGATATTCCATATCATATGACATCACACTGACTATATAAACTGGGGGAAGAATGAGGAAGGGGAGAGACATTCAGAATGATGGCGTTTGCCTTCCCCAGTCACAGTTACGTGTGCTAGAGCCCTGCTCTCCTGGGGGTGGCTGAGCCTGCCTGCTGGGGGAAAGGAGGGAACAAATTCCTTGGTTTGCTTGGCAGCTTTTGCTTTACCTATAAAACTGTCTTTATCTCAACCCATGAATTTTCTCACTTTTACTCTTCTGATCTTCTCCCCATCCCACTGTGGGGGAGCGAGTGAGTGGCTGCGTGGGGCTTGGTTGCCAGCCAGCGTTAAACCACATCATCATCATTGTAATTAGTTTTCACCATCTTGCTTAATTTTATGAAACTTGCATTTTTTTATTATTATGTATTAACCTACGTTAACACCATTTAATTTTTTTAATCAAAAGTATGATCAGATTTATAGCACTTAGATAATTTAGTATTGAAATGTTTACTAAATTTGAGAAATCAGGTAAGTCATCTCCTGTAAATCCACGAACAGTTTACAAAAGCAAGTAACAGTGACTCAGCATTATGTATGCATTAAACTCTCAGCCAGTGAACAACCAGATGGAAGCCAATGGAGCTACGCATAGATTTAAACATGTGATGCAATAGCTAGAAAGATAGGAGTCTAAGAAAGTAGAAAATCGGCTTTAACACCATTCTCCTTCAGGGGGCAAGTGGGTTTCATACTGTTGAAGTCAAGTTAAGTCAATGGAAAACATTTAAAGAGCCTTCTCACAAGCCAAGTAGACCAAATAGGAACTGTCTGCTGACACATCTATATTTTATTGCTCTGATTGAAAGGAGGAAAAAAGGGCTTATTTTCTTTTTTTAAAATGTAATTAGTTACTCTTTTTTTCCTGGATTATCCCAACTGCAATCAAGTAGCATTACTAGTTCTTTCAGCTTTTAAAAAAATAAGAAAAAAAAAAAAAAGAATTTTGCTTGCCATCACTCGCTAGCAAGAAGGGCAGTGATTGTCTCAGACCCGTAAGTGGAGTACAGTGGAAATAATGACACAGTAGAAGAAACGTAAATTGCAATCCTGTTTTCCTGGACACAACTAATCTTACAGGCCTGTTCCTCTCTATGTGGACATAAATGGCTGCTTAAACTCAGTGAAGATCACATTATCCAAGGACAGCTGCCTGTATGCTCTCTCTTTATGGACCCTTAAGGAAAGATTCTGCATTTCACCTTGATGCCAGCAGAAGTATTAATAAGCAATTGGATACATAAACATCCTCAGCCATATAATACTTAAAAGGCTTAAAGTTATATAAAAGCCTTATAAGGCACCTAATATAAAAGCCTTACAATACTTTAAAGCGTTACATAAAACATCACAAAAAACTTATTAGAGCATATTAATGCTGCATTCAGGAATATTAAATAAAATAGGCCTAAATATTTTATTCAAATATTATATCATAATTAAAAGCATCATAAAAGCAGTTTGTCAAATGAAAAAAATACCACAGCACAGTCTCTTTACTATCTGAAAATCCCACAAGACACTGAAAAATAATGACTATGGTAATGACTTCAGTACTGAGGGTGTAGAGGACACAAACTACACCTGACAATAAGATCTATCGTGTCAACAAATGCTCAGAAAGTAACAGACTTTGGAATGCAATTGAGGGGAAAAAATCAGAATGTCAGAATTAGTCACAAACTTTTTTAACTTTCAAAATAACAGTATGGTTTCTGTAGTTTCTGAAAAAGCAGCATAAGCCAACTACATTTACATAACCTGTCACAGAAAGGACTACCTTGATTCTAAGGGAGCCACACATCCAAAGTACTGCACCATGTCATTATTCAGCAGCAGAACAAATCTTGACTTGAAGCAAGAACTGTCAACCTTTCTAACAGGGAATAATGTCACCAGTTGAAAGATGCACAACGGGGTGATCTCTGCAGTTCACAGTATGTTGTTTCATAGTGCAGAATGCATGAAAACCTTCAAATGTCTTACAACAAGGATACCCTGATCTCCATTCTACGTAAAATGAGACATGTGTAGTACATCATCTGAACTGAAGTAAGCGTGGGCAAGGAGAAGGATGCTGGCACTCCAAGAAAGCCTCTGCAATACAGTGAAGCACCACCCTGATTTTACATAAAACAGGTCCTACAGGGAACCTGACAAGTTTGCTGAAAATGCCTGTCAAGAAACTACCAAAAGGTGTTTGTGATTCTTCCATGATGAGCATGTAAGCACGGATAAAATTCTACTAGCTAAATACAACTAAAATTACAAGTTGGATCTATCTTAAATGTTCTTACTCCTGTTCTTTCCACACAATCTTGCTGAAGGTAAAGTTAAGACTTTATTCCAAATCTTTATGTGATATCTTATTTTTGCTTTTGGTCCTTTAGAAATGTCAAACATAAGTAAAAGGCCGAGTAAAGATCCTCCCCATACCTAGAGGATACACACTCAGTTTGTGTTTCAGCTCAGTCACTCTATTTGAAATAGTCCTCTCGAACCCTTCCCCACTGACTCACTTTCATAAAAGTGCTGTGAGCACACACACACTGTAATTTGGTAATTCCATATTCTTGTTAGGCTGCATCAGCAGCCTTGGCTGAAGTGCTCCATTGATTTATTTAGTGCCCTAGAGTGCTCTCAAACTCTATGCCTTTATCTCTTCTCCTGTTGCAATATTGACTTCTGAAAGGAAAGTTTGAAAAGGCATGAACAAAGGTAAAAGTGCATGTAGCGGCGCTGCCACAGCGGAGGCACTCCTGCTAAAAGATGATACTTGCTGTATAATGCAAACTCCCTCTATATCCATGCAGGACAGAACCATAGGTGATATTGTAAGTATTTGCTATACCCTTTAATAAGACCAGCCATGGTAGAATACAGAGATAGAATCAAAACAATGGCAATCTGATTTGTACCACAGGTATTTCCCGCAACATTAAAAATACATGTATTAGAATGGCAAAGCAGACAGAAATATGTACAATGTAACATATTCCCATAACAGCATTACAGAAAGCATATGTATGTAAATAAAAGCCAATGAAATAAAAAAAAAAATATAGAAAAAGTAGGCTTTTTATAATTAAGTTTGGAAAGGCAATTAAGGCTTGCTCAGAAGGAGAAATGCAAGTAGGCTGTTTCACAGAACTATGCAAAAGAACATATTTTCACACCAGCAGGCACAACTCTGTAGGAAGGATGGGGCAGGTGTTAGAGGAACTGGATGAGAAGCAAAGCAAATGAAGATAGATGAATGCCTGAAAAGCTTATAAATGTTTGGAATTTGAATGGGAGTCAGTGGAAAAGTACAAGCATCAGGCTGCCATTGCCGGTGGTAATTAATGAATTTTCGTGGTAATTACTGGTGTTTGTGAAAAGAAGAAAGCAACATTTGACTAAGGTTGAACTCAGAAATCAATTCCTTAAGACAGTACAGCCCAGGTAACAGGCAAAGAGGTCTCAGTCCTAAGGGAGTCCTATGAGAAACGGAACAGCTCTGGTGAAAATTTGGCTACAATGACAGAAGAATTATGTGAAGAGTAATTAAGTTCAGGGTCAGTGTGAACACTGATATTCTGGTATCATACAAATGCAAATACCAGATCAGAAGGGATGCAGGGCTGTTAGACCCTCTTGCCAAACAGAAAAAAAAAAAGAAAAAGTCTTTGTATATATTCATTACTGTGGGAGTAGAGGGCTTTAAGCTTAATATGAATAAATACACGGGTGTCCAGTTCAGAAATATATAGAAAGCACTTTTTATTATTAAGATATCTGTCTTAATTTTGAACACAAGAAAAGAACTTCCACAGTTATGTATGTCACGATGAAGAGGAAAAAGATTAATTGTATCTTCCACGTTCAATTGCCTGATGAACTTACCCAGGTGTAAGATAAATAGTTTCTTATTTTAATTTGTTGTTTTCAAAGAGCCAGAACTAGTCTAAATAGAAATGATTATGTCATTAGTTAGATGTTTTGAACAAGAATAGCAATTGATGAACACCACACCAAAGGCTTCACTTCATTAGTATAAATTTCATTTAGACTGAATTCATGAAAGTTTCAAACGTACAAGACAAAAATGTCACTTTGGCTGTTAAGTTGAAGTATTTAAGTTGCAAATTAAAAATTTAATATTGTTGTTCCATTGGTAGAGAAATCCAACAATATTTCTCCTGCAGCCCAAGTGATAGCCTTTTTTATGAATTTGACCAATAATATTCCACACCGGATCCAGTAAATCCAGACAGGCATCTTCAGGAAAACTTGAAAAGCCTTCTTTCTTGCTATTCCAGGTGAATGGCTCTTCAGTTCTAGCAGGGTTTTCAGTAAAGCCATTGATTTTATGTGGAAGATAATGGTAGTTGTGGCAGTATTGAAGGGTAGTAATATAAAATTTCAAAGTAGGTAGAAAGACTGGTAGGGAACCAGGTAACAGAAAAAAAAAAAAGTTGATTGTAATAGTTCAACCATCTCACACCTCCAACTGTGTAAAATAAAATGATGGTTATTTTACAGTAAAACAACAGAAATGACACTGTGCTGCTTATGGCATTTTCTCCTTAAAGCGATATAGAACTACCTCTCAGTGAAGCAACAGAGATTAATATACCTTGGACTTCTCTAAGCATAATGGAGATAGATTGCGGCAGACTAGTACATCACAAGGGACTCTGCATCCTCTGTTTCATTTTGGTTTTGGCAAAATGAGCAGTCCTTTACACACCAGTTATGTGGAGATTCATATAATTATTGTGTGGGAAGAAGTGCTGGGGATCCCAGGATCATTATGAAAACATACAGAAAACTTCTCACAGACTAGTCTACTTCAATTCATCCAGGTATTACTATTCTGCCCTACTATTTTAACTAGTAGTAGAAAGTTAATTACCAGAGTGAAAGGGTTTGGAACTTTGAACAAATGTAATTTATGCATAAACCCCATATCAAATTTTCTCAGTGAAAATAACAGAGGATATAGGCCAAATAGATTTCTTCAACAAATTTTCCTTAGATTAGATCAGTAAATCCAAGGAAAGTGTTCAGGGGTCCTAACTGGAATGCACTGACAGAATTTCAAGGTTCTACATGCCAGTACAAGGAAAGATGAAACTTTCAGTGAGATGCTCTCAACTTTTATTTCTGATAAACCCACTGAAGTTCAGTAAAGCCAGAATCTTAACTCCTGGCTGCATATGACTCTCAAAGCTTTGCATGTAAGCATCTTGGTGAAAGTCTTTTCATTACCAATAAAACTGACAGCTAAAATCATAATTTTTACAGATTTATGTCATTGAAACTATATGCAAACATTGGCTCCCTATCTCACAGATCTTTTTTTCTGCTGATTAATGAGGATATCAGATGATTGGGTAGATTGCTATGCTTTCCTTTGGGGATGGAAAACAGCAGAAATTGCACACATGAATTCTTCCTTAGGTGGTTCAAAATTAAATTATACAAGCTGCAAAAAAAATCCCTACAGCCTGTCAGAGATTCAGAAAACTGTCTCCTCCACAGTCCTAATCTTTTGCACTTGACCATTAAGCAATTTCCTACCCTCTGCACTCCCATCAGGGCTATTCTGCTCTATGCCTTTAAAATACTGAATGAGATTAACATAGCTACAAGACACATACATGCTATTCACTCTGTTGTAGTGATATTTTTCTAGCTCTGATCAGAGGAAAGCATAAGGACAGGAGCTATGAACATTCTGGTCGCAACAAGCTATTGCTGTTGGAGTCAGTTCTCAGTGAGACACAAGAATTCCTCTCCTTTCCTCACCCCTTTCTCTCAACACTTCTGTGCTTGTTTACCTTTTCTGATAATCAAATCAGTCATAGGGCTCCACCTGGGACTGGCAGAGCTCAGCTTCAGATGGCTATTTCTGTCTGATGGCCACCCCACCACTACAGCTTGAACAGAGGTGCAAATCTGACCCTGACTAGCCAAAGTTTATAATGAAATGTTTTAAAGCCAACTATCTCTTAAAACAGTTACTCAGAGTTCTCCTGAAGCAGTAAGATGGCAAATAGCAAATTCACTTTTTAAAAAGCTAATCTGGTATTACTGAAAAATATATGCTCAAAGCTCATATCACACTTAGGTGAGAAATAAATGGCAAACCTAGGACAGGTCAAAAGCACAGTTAGTGGGCATCAGCTCATGTGGCTGATGTCACATTACTCTCCACACAGGGATTTGGTGGATAAGGGACAAAAAATCCAGGTACATATACCAAATATGAACATACACTGCCCAAGTTCTTTTCCTGTGGATGTCCAAAGCCATACTATGCTGACTAGTCCACAACAGCTGTGCACCCTTCTCTCCCCAAAGACGGGTTAACTCTGCAAAGATCAGCATTAACTCCCACACATGTCTGCTGGAAATCTATTGGGTTGCTAGGGTAGCACACTGTGCATAAAGCCTGCTCCCTGGCAGCGTACCCTCCCCGCAGGCACACGAAGCCCTAATTATGAGGTATATATATTCAGAAGAGTTTCTGTGGGCTAAGGAGAAGCATCAACAAATACACTACTTCCTTAGCTTCATGAGTTACAGACCCTTTGAAGCATTTTTCTGCTCCTTTATGTTTGTATCACCATATGAGAGGCTGTTTCAAACTTCACTTTTATCATTCTGACCAAAAATAATACATAATTTCTTGCTTTTACTCTTTAATTTTATTTTAAAATTTGAAGTAAACAAATCCTGAATAGCAAGGAATAAGCTAAAAACAGAAAAAGAATGATACTGTGCTGTGATAGCGGGAGTGCACTTGCCCCATTTTATTATCAATTTAGGTGTTAGTAAGACTTATTTTCTTTTGCAAAGTTATTATAAGACTATATAAGGAATCCGAAAATACTTCTTTTTCTTCATCACATACTTGCATTATACACATTTATTTATTTATTCATTCTTTTATTTATTTTTTGTCTTTCTCTCCTGATGGGGAGTGGAGGGTAGTTTCTTTCTTCCCTTCAGTTTCTGTTTCATTTGTTCCTGCTGTACCTATTTTAAGAACTTCTTTCTCTCCTACTTCCCAAAAACCTCCTGATTTCTTAAAGTCCAGCATTAAGCCACTGAGAGTGAGCACAGGGATGACTTAAGCATCCTTACAGGCTAATCAGTATGTCTGCAGTAAATGCAAAGTAAGGGTGGCAGATGAACTGTCTACTGGCTGCCAAGGGCTTATACGCTATTTCCATAGCTTTCCCTGCTGCTCCAGAAGGAAAACGATGAGACTGTTATTCTTCTGCATCACTACCCCAGCATATAAATCTAATTGCCAAATACTTTGAGAGTCTATTTACGCCAACATGGACAATATTTCTTAAATATCCAACTATTACCACGCAGCTTTCTAGAATATGAGTTGAGAAACAGAAAAGAACAATCCTGGCACTGAGAAAAAAAACACAGGTGAGTTTCTAGAACAGCAGAGGGGGACAGAGGAATTACCCTTTGATGTAAAGTATAAATCCTTTCCAGCCCCACACAGGTTAAAAATGTTAGTTGTCATATTTGTTTTAGAGCTTAGTATCTTTATGCTTAAGATGCCCTCAACATATATTATCTCAAGTGTAGCTAAATCGGAATAAGAAGGATGGAAAGATTTATACTGTTGCCAGAGCTGTCATATAGGATATGAAGAGAGGATGCTTCATCATAAGAACTATGAAAGTATTGTGCCCATCATTTCTTTTAAAGTACATCTTTTTTCCCTTTTTTTTTTAGCCTAAACTACAAATATCACTGCTTTTGAAACTAAATTATTCATAACAATTACAATAGCTGCTTTGTCTCTGTGTTGTGGGTGGAAATCATAGACAAACATAACAAACATTGACAGAATAAGTTTGAAACATTAGCAGGATTTGCATCCTTGAGTTTCTATTTTCTTTCACCTAGCTTATGTAAACCCAGTTGTCTTTAGTTCCTTTCTGCTGTTTCCCTATACTCACATCTAGGTTCATACTGAAAGGGCTTCATCTCTTTATGCTTCATACATCACGTTGCCTGTAACATGGAATGAATTTGTTTAGGTTTGTTAGGCTGGAATTCATCCCGCAAGAGATGTGACAGACAAGATCTAAGCAAAACTTTAAGTCATGTTCTGCTATATTTTTACTTGCCTGACAAACACAGCAACTATAACATCATTAACTATTTTTTAAGTAGGTACATTGATTACTGCATGTCTCTCTTATTTTAGCGAAATACCTGCCCCATAACAATGTCATAACTATTTGGTTAAGTTTTGCAGTTCATTCATGAAGAGTTTCAGCAGGTAATCTTCACACACACAAAAAACCCAACCCAAAACCAAAAACACCGTAAGTCAGTAACTTTGGGATAAACTCAAAATATATAGTAGTTATCTGAACAGCTAGAAGTGTGCTAGACATTTCAGGAAAACAAAACAAAACAAAAAAAAGGCAACAACTCTGAGGTCATTTATATAAAAGACCCAATTGTTCTGCAGATAGAGGAACTCCTCAGAGAAGAAAACTCATATTTAGAGGGTGAAGCCCCTATATGGATAAGGGACCAGGGTAGTTAAGTATTAAAAATATGAACAGATTAAAGATTGCCTGCCTTTGCAATACTGAGAAAATAGTATTTCTAGCCTCAGCCAAGTGAGGACACCAGAAAGAGACTGTTAGGCAAGTTGTAAAACTATACAGAAGGTTTTCTCTCCCCAAGCATCTCCCCAAACAAAAACCTTGCTTAAAACTTCTGTTTCTATGTCAGAATAAATAAATTGTACCAAAATGCAACAATCTTCTAATCATTCTACTCAAGTATTGTTGTTTCTTCACAGCACCTTAAGAACACAACCAAACTGCCCTCCTGCAACGTACAGCAGCAACAGTGATCAATAGCAGTCAATGAATTCTAGGTTTGTGCTCACCTCAGTACAACTATTACCTTATACTTTTAATTTAACATATAATAAAAATGATGCTATATAAAAATTAAACACTGCCAAGTTTCTGGGGTGAAATGTAACAGTTTGAAACTTGATCTTTTGTGCTTAGTTTTTAAGTCTTTTATTGCAATTTTATTGCAATAAAGTATTTTATTGCAATTGGGGTTTTTTGCCAGAGGAGAGGGTCTTTCCAACTTCCCCCTCCCAGGCATAGATGTAAGTGGAATATCTGTGTGAAGAATTTCATATTTTATTTTGAATCAGCTCTTTTTTTTTTCCAGCATCCTCCACTTAAAGAGTTCTAATTATTTTGTGCTGTATTCAAGTTTAAGCATTGGAACTCATTTACATAGTAACAAAAATAGTCCCTTTTACAGAACCATGTGTTGAGTTTTGCCCATTATTTATATTTTTCTCCATCTACCCTCCTTTGGCCCTACAGCAAGCAGCCTCATTTCAAGTTATCACTGTTGGACTGTTCTCTACATACACAAAAACCTGAAATACAAAAATCCAAAGCTGTCTCAAATAGAGGAGCTTAGTGAATGAAGAACACAATCTAGGTGGACAAACACAGGAAGAACCTAACTGCTACTTTTTACATTTTCTTTTGCATAAAACCAAACAGAAGCTAGTTAGCCCTGAGCGTTTTTCTTTAGACATTGTGTAGAATAAATATAAATGGACAGGAATATGTATCAGACCTAAATCTGGAAACTGCTATTGTGGAAGCCCACATGGAGCTGCACGCCCCACAGCCTGTTCGCAGCCCCACTGAACTTGGTGCCCAGCTCCCCGGCGGGAGCTCGGCCACTGTGGACCAGGCGAGGAGCCCACAGCCACCCGAAACTTGACATCGGCTGGGGCCAAAGAGCCACCACTGTTTCAGGGGACACATCCTGGCATGACTGCCCACCTTGGCCCACAGAGTCTGTGTCACAGGGCCATGCAGGTGTCGCATGCCCCTCAGAACTGACGTGCCAAGGGGGGAGCGTGCATGGGTGTGCAGCATGTGCTGCTATCAGGGGAATGGGCTCCCCGAGTGCCCTGTAGCAGGCGGCACCATCAAACAGCAAGGTGCCACCTGGAGACACCCACCACCAACGGGCGAGGGAACTACGGACTGAGGGGACACCGCTGGGTCCACGGTGGTGACTGTCTCTTCCAGCTCTGTCCTGACTGCTCACTAGGTTTCCTTCTTTTCTATCCTTTTCTATCCTTCCTTCCCTTTCCTATTGCTCTTTTCTTATCAACACTCTGCTCCAATAAACTTTCCCGATTGTTTTGTGATTGGTGGCATTTGACCTCGTTTGCATCTTCATGTCGGTCCAGCTGTAACATCAAATCTTCCCGACCAGGCTGTCCCAGGCCAGAACAGCTATCAAGCCAACAAAGAACCAGAAACAGAATCTAACTCCAGTGTTGCTCCTGTGTACAATAATGTGACCTCCATGACTGGAAATTTTCTTGATGTCCTTGTTATGGAGTGAAGATGGTATCAATCTGTCTGAGGGAGATTAGCATTGTTATTCAGTTTCCTGTCCAGACAGGAGACAGAATTGACTAAAAGCCTAGAAAGTACCACAGCCCTCTAATAACAGACATCTCTTTTGAAATAATTCCTGGTTTATAATAGGACTTAACCAAATATTTTCTGTGCTCCTCAAATTGAGATATAAAACTGTTAAAAACCTTTAGCCATTACTCATCACAGAGTAAAAACTGGTGACAGAAGCAGAGCACATCATTAAAATGAATTGCACTGTCTCCTTGCAGGAGTTCTGTTCTGACAGATACCCACTGGGGCTCCAAAAGAGGCATTTTTCACCATTTTGAGGACTTTATGTAAGCTGTTTTGCTGAAACACCATTGGCTTGCCATTCCATAAATTTTGCAAGTCGAAGCAAAACAAATTCTCTGTGCTTTATGTATTGTGTCCCTTCTGTTCATCAAGAAAACAGGAACTTCTTAAAAATGTTAAGCATGGACCACTGCTAGACTTTGGTGTTTGTTGGACCACCAAACATTCACATCACAACATTGTTAGAAAACATTACAAAGATAACACAGCTCTGAAAAAAAAGTTAGGATATTATGCCCTCATCCAGTGTGAAGACTGCAGCTTGTCAGTCACTGACATAGTCACGGGAAGCCAGAACAGCAGCACAGGAAGAAGGATGTTTTCACAAGCATGTCTCACATTAATGAAGTTCACTGGATATGGTAGATTAAGAAAAAATCACTTTCTTACCAGCTTCTTGCACTGACTCCTCTTAAATGTGACAGAAAGCTCAAATTTTCCATACATGTCTCAGATTTTACATTAGTTTCTGTGTTCCTTGCATTTGTCATCACTCTTCTATGGGCATTTTGACTGAAGTTTATAATTTGCACTAAAGGGCTTTACAGGTTTATTTACTGCAGTGGTATATGAATGAATGGAACATCAAAGCGAATGACTGAATATTATATAAATCAAAAGCAGTTTCACAAACACTTCAAGTGGAAAAGCACTGCATTTACAAAACTGTCAAATTCATTATTCAATGTATTTACTTTCCTAATACTGATCCCAGACTCTGCAAAGGCAAAACTACCACTAGCCCAACATGGAAAGGTAGAACGCTGCAAACTGCTTTGTTTTTCCCACAAGATGTTACAGTCATTGATAGGTTAGGCTACACAGGACTATGCCTTTCTTTTGCACAAAAGCAGGCAGTCAGCAATGACAGACCTGTACAAAGCTGTACAATGAGCTTAAACACATGGGTATTAAATTTTTGCCAAAAGCATTCCCAGGGAAGAATACTTTCCCTTGGAGAAACAGGAAAACAGTAAAAAAACCCAGTTATCCCAAGAAGTTGCCATTATATGTAAAAAAACCCACAAACTAAACCTAAAGCTCTGAATGTTTAAGTGTGAATAAACTTTTTACTAGTGAACAACTGCATTTCATGGCAATAATTAAAATGGTAATGTAGCACGCAATAAATTAATAGTAAATATGGTGATAGAAGAAGAAAAAGAGATTACAGTTTATAGTTTCACAGTCCAAAAAGTCCAACCAGGCAGGGATGAAGCTAAGAAACAGGTTCAGAAGTTGGATAAAAAATGCAATAGTCACAGAGAAAAGGGGTGACTAATAAGAAAAGAAAGTATAAAAACCCAGAAGTTTTAAAAAATTGTAACAAAATTCCAAATGAAAATTTTTATTCCAGTGAGGACTTTTGGACATCATTTAACTCCTATGATTTATGATTTCCTTAGTGGAACTACAGCACTGAGACTCTGTGGGCTTTATATTAATAGAAAATGATAAATGACACTGCAATCAGTAACACTTACTTTCTCTTTCATCAGCTAGTGGTCTAGTGCTGATCAGATGATGAAATCAAGGAGGGTGAATTGGTAAACCAGCTGGAGAACGCATTTCTAATATGATTTAAAATAACAACAACAGAAACAGAGAAGCTTTCTCGTTTTGTTTTCATTCACTTCCGTCTGTAACAGTGTGATTTCATTTATGCTCTTGAAAAGTGTGTATAAAATCCTTATCTAATACTTACAGTAGCCATAATTTGTCCCCTCTCAAATGGGCAAATTACAGAACAATCCAAATACAGTGGAAAGATAAGATCTTAGGGTTTTAATGTCCTCCCCTGTATTTTTACAACAGGAAATATACACGCACAAATTACAACAAATCAGTAGTTTTACTTCTATCCACCCCATCAGTCAAACAGCAAACTTGAAAAGGGTACCCCATCCACTGCTTGTGATTTGAATGAACTGAATGAGAGTTTGACAAGCCCAAAAGACCAGCAAAAGACACACAGAATCTCCCTCATTAGATTTTGCACAACAGTGACTACAGAGAGCTATGAATGCACAGTACTATGAATAATAAAACATCTGTGAATTACATAATGCCATTAAGTACATTCCAAATGGTATGCATATATTAACCCACAAACACAGGCTGGTACTTATTTAATACAAAATCAGCAAAAACATAATGGTGTTTCTCAAAGTCCCTGGAAGTCCGTTATGCTATCCACATCTCACATATTACTCTAAGGAATGTGATTCTATTGTTATACCACAATAAGAAATAGTCACATCAACAGCTCTTAGTGACAGGTAGTGATATCTTTGGGAAATCCACCAATTCTAAAGAAATGGTTTAAGTATGTATAATTTATTCTTGTATGTTTAACTGCCTGGAGTATACAAAGAAAAAAATGAATATGAGGAAGTTTTATATATATTTAAAGACAATATTTTCACAATACTTCATATTCCCATTAAAATGCACAGTCAAACTACTAACACATAGCACCTTCTGACCATCAGAAAAATCCTTTGTATCACTGCAGACTGCACACAGCATGATTGGAACCCTCTGTTTTAGAAGAAGTGTCCCACCACCACCACGTTGGTGATAAATTATTTTAGGAATTGCATGCCTGCTGTTAGCTTTAATGAACGATGTGCTGCTTTTTCAGTGCTGAAGCCAGCCTTCTTCTTAAGCAGCTATAGTGGTCCCTTGACAGCATAATAGAGAAATGGATCAGTAATTTTAAGGGGGAGTCAAAATTACAATTACACTACTGTGTATTCTTCTTAATGACTAGTTCAGAAACAAGAACGTAAGACTATTGTTACAAACACAAGTCTGAAACCACTAGAGATTTACATGAATATTACATTTTTTTAAAAATCACTTTTTCTCTGTCTCTGTGAAATTACCTACTCTTTCAATTAGTAGAAACACACCACTTAATAAAAATACAAAGTATGTGTTATTACTCTATTATAGGTTGACACCATTACATAGAAAGTCTTTAATAAGAAGGAGCACACTGTTTATCCTCATCTAGTCATAGTTAACATCAGAGAGTTTGCTAGTTTACCACACTGAGACCTGACCCCAAACCCATTGAATTCATTCAGACACTTTTCTTTTACTTTCTTGACTTAGAAGCAGGTTTTGAAAAAGGTAAATGCTGTTCACCTTTTCACTCCATTGAAGCATGCAGCACTCCAAGCCCACCTCACAACTGCCACCTCTGATGTTGAAACCTCAATGGTAAGTTGGTGTAGGAGAAGTTTATCCAGCACAAGAACTGAGGCTATAGGATTTACAAAATCGACAGATGGCCTCAGACTAAGTGTATTTAAAGGAGATTTTAATTTTTAATGAAAATAAATTGAGATTGGGTATGTAACCAAAACTCAGGTATGTATTTTATCTTATCCTAGAAATGATTCAAGACAGATCATCCAGGTTACCATATGGACTATATTTCATTCCTCCTATTAAAAGTAAATTACAGAAGGGCTAAAGCTACTTAAGGTATTTCAAGCTTACCAGTATTAATTTGAATAAAAGAATAGATGAGGGAAGCATGATTGGCAGCTATTCCAGCTACACAAAGTACAAATCTCTTCAGTAGAATTTCAATGGATTGTAAAACTGAGTATCAAATGATCTAGTGATAATTTGATCTTCTATTTTTTAACATATTAATACTTCTGGTACCCTTATTCACCATATTTTTCCTACAAAAAATTTACACATTTATATTCTGTCCTAAAATAAAATGCAGTATTGCAAAGTATTATGAAAATTTGGAAGTGTACACTGAGGTATTAGATATGTGCAACATAAAAAGTTTTGTTGATGTGTGAAAGGCGTGAAATACACACAGTGACTTGGGAATTCGGTATCAGATGCCAGCCATTGACATCCATGTGTGGGGACTAGAATTCCAATTGCCTTTTCTTTCCTGGTTATGGCATGTAGGGAAGCAGCCACTGCAGCTGTACAGGCCCTGAGAGGCAGATGCACAAGCCAGAGAGATGATACAGATGTCCAGAATCTTCCCACCTGCTGCCTGGCTGAATTCACACTGGTTATTGCAAGATGTGGATAACCATCTGCACATCCATCTAGTGATGACACTTAGGGGTCATATTTTTTAAAGAGTTAATTAACGGAGTAAGTTATAGTGAACATTTTTGAAAATTCAACCCTATTTCCTACGTGCATTAAAATAGCTATTGTAATCCTCTCTTGGTGCAGTTCAACATGGCCAGAATATCTGAGATTCAGCAGACCCAGTACATAGTGCATTATAACAGAAAAAATTTACTACATTTCCAATAAATTAGACAAAAATTAAATGGTTACAGTTCAATGACAATTCTCTGCCTTTTTTTTTTATCATAGTAATGGGAAAAAATATAGTATTCTGAAAATGGCAAAGCTGAAATTATGATGCCAGAACTCAAGATTCTGATTTTTTTGCATTTCATCATATAAAAGCACTGCACACGTGCAGATTAAAAGTGTTTCAAAATGTTGTAATAATAGGGCATTAATGGGCAAATTTCCACTGACACTCACAAATCATGAATAGTATTTACTTAAGCAATCCTCATCATGTCCCATAACGTAAGATGTTTTGTATCTACTTAATATACCAGATAATCAAGGCACAAAAATCTACAGTGACCCCTTTCACCCCACAAAAGCAGGTCAGTGTCATCAGCAAGAATGCAATGCAAGTTCCCCAACTCCTACTTCCCCGTTCTATGTAGTAGTCCACACTGTTACACATTATTCTTTTGAAATGAATGTACTTCATGCCGTAAATGCAACCTTTACTGGGTAGGCAATAGGAGAGAAATATGTCCTATTGTATGCAGCTATTATATATATGTAGAAATCTAATTCTAGAAAGTTATTAGACTAAATGGTGTTTCAAAATTCTTCCATCTTCTTTTAAGCCTTGCTAATGTATCATCTTCTTACATCACTTACAGTAATGAATTCTACAGAGCAGAGGTCCTGACATTACTGTCTGACCTCCCATAATTGTAAACCCTATTTTTACCTTGGGAACATATTGCAATAAGCCACAAACTCAGTCAAAGGTAGTACAAAGAAATTAATGTACAAATCACCCTAACAACATGTATAAGAACAGTATATATTTGCCAAAAGCCATCCTACTGGAAATAACTTTTTGAGTGAACTCAAAATCAGTCTAGTGCTGCTCACTGACAGTGCTATTTCAGTGAGAATGAGTCAAAGCTAAGTGCAGAAGGCTGCGGGGAAATGCTCCACAGCACAATACAAAATGAAATTGTGTTATATTCAAAATCTAATGCTATATTTAGACAATAAATTAACTTTTTTAATTGGAGATTAAAATTTAAAACACAGTTTATTTGTATTGCACCTATGTTTTTACCATTTTACTATTTCAATATTAATGCCAGAAATTGACACCATCAACATGAGAAAAATAAAGGAAAAACAGAGACTGCTCCAAGTGAGTTTATTGGGTTTAGCCCCCTGCATATACTTCAAGTTCTTTGGGAATGCTCTGATGTCTGTACATAGTACAGGCACAAGCTTTGCTCAAGAGCTATAGTCAGATTCATAAAAGTATCAAAAGAGATCATCTCTGAAAGACAACAAACTGAACTCAACGGGTACCCAGCACTTAGCAATTCCTTACTGCAAACAAGATGCTCAGACCAAGTCCACATACTTTCAAGCATCTGAAACGCAAGGTGGGCACACAAGGATATTACGGCATGACATGAATTTTACAGACCATACTGCTTGCATTCTCCTTTCCCTGTCCTTTTTACACTACACACTTCATCATGCATAGGAAACATCTGACTAATGGCACCAGGAAATCTACCCTTTTTATTCCGCAGTGCTGCCTATAGCTGCTTCTTTCAGGCTCCCTGGAGCTTTAATTCACAACTTCCTAATGCCCTCCATGGGGAGCATTTCAAAATGAGGGAAGGAAGCAGGATGAAGGCAAAAAAAGAAAAACACTGAGTCTCCTACAACTTGGCAAGTTTCCTCTTTATAATGCAGGTTCCTCAGGACACATCTTATGTATAGCTGTGCCACTGCCAGCACTGAGTATATAATCAACAGTTTCACCATATTATTGTGTTAGTTACTTCCATACTATGTCTTTTTTTTTGAATTTGTTGAGTCTTTACTCACTAACAATGTTAAAACATTCACACTTCACAGTCATGAAATACTTAAACAAAAGCAAAAATGCTATCTACCAACATAAAATAGTAAGTTTCATTTGCTTCTCTAACATGATATTTTAGGAAAAAAGGTAATCTATAAAATATGTTTTTTCTTAAATACAGCATGGTTAAATCTAAAGCATTCTTTGACAACAGTGCAATGAAGTGTGTATACAGAACCGTCCCACACACAATGATGAAAATTAATACCTGTTTCAAACAATCTGGCCAGTAGGTAGCTTATAGATGTTAAGTACAAAAGGATTTGCTCTGAAAACCAGTTCTCCCAACTTCAATGAAACAGAGAACACTGAAGTATTTCTACAGTATCATACTCTTTACAGACATTTCTATGGATCTCATCACCATATATTATAAACAGTTCACAAAACAAAATGGATCAAACAATTTTCTCTGGCTAAAATGATGAAAATGTATTCTGTGTTTTCACAGGTGTAGCTCCAAAGGGGTGGGTACTAGTGACAGACCTAGGAATGAAGACTGAATCTCCTGGTTTCTAGTCCTGCAACAGTTAATACAAGCTTAGCTTTCTACCCCTCTGTAGAAATGGCATTGTGAGGTTCAAATATAAATTGTAAGGTCAAATACATGAACTATCTTCTGTCATTAGCTGTATGCTAAAGCAAACCAAATGAGATTAGACATTTCTACCTAAATGTGTTCCATGATAACTGACATTAAACTTAAACGAAGAAATGTTTTGAGCCTGAACATTTAAAGTTCCTCTGAGATCAAGTCTCTCTGTAGTCTCAGGGAGAGAGACACCAAAAAGGGTTTAGTTCTAAATATTCAAAAACCAAGCCAGGTTGACATAAATGGACACTCAAAGATGCCCACTTCTCATCATAAAATCTCTCAGTTCTGAAACTATACAGCTAGCTTAGGTGAGACACCAAGCTTTACAGTAACCATAAACCCACCTGTTAAACTCATGCACGTGTAACTGGTTATCTGCAAACTTCCTTCTTGGTGGAAGCTGAGAGTTGGGCAAGTCAGGCTAGAGTTACCTTTACTCCATGTATACTTCTACCATTCTCAGACTAAAGGGGTGGATAACAGGAATAAATTGTCATTCTTCCAGCAGTAAAATAGAAAAGCAGATGGACATTTATAATTATAACTATGCCCACATAGTTTTCTGAGGTTACTTAGTCTATATACCACTCTTGTTCTTATTTGCTAAAATAAAATTGCTCTAAACAGTATTCAAGAAGTGACACTTTTTTCCCAGAAGCAATTGCCTGTGTGCAGTTTCACAGTTTAAATAAAGGTTATTTTGTGTCAAAAGCCAATTTAAAGTCATGGTACTTTCCTGAATTGGAACTCTGCAAAATGTAACATAAACAGATAATTAAGCCTGGTAAGATAGGCTACAGAGCATAATTAGGGGCTACTGAAATCCTTCAGAACATTCTTCTCTGTTGTATTTCTCAAAGATAATATATAAATAAATGTACTATTAATATGTATAAAAATAATAGAAATCTTTGGGAAATTGGCTTGGTTGGCACTTGCTATTCAAAGTGGTGTTACTGGGCTAAACTGAGGCTGTTTAAACGTGAAAATTAATCTAATTTGGAAAAAAATAATTTTAAACTAGATTTGAAAACATTAATGCCTTCCTTGAATTTCACCACTGAAGATTACTGAGGGCTCTATTGTAACTGCCAGGGGACATAATGAACTTTTTCCCCATTAGCATCATAACTCCCTTAGAAAGGGCAACAAACTGCTTTCCTGTGATAGATAGCTCTGATGCCATTTCTAGGAACTACAGATCAAAAGAAAAGCTCACTGCTGAAACAGTAATCTACTGGGGTATGATGAAGAATAGTAATCTGGTTGTGGCTTCTTGATATTTTCAGACACTTTCTAACTAAAACAAATAGCTTAATTTAAACAATGAAACTGTGTAGGCATGTTCATGGTGTTAGGAAGGGTTATTTAAGGCATTCATCACATATTACACTGTTAATGTAGATTTTTGTAAAATACTGAGACCAGTATAGAAGCTGGAATAGCATTTCATGTAATTACAGTTTTCCCTAAATGTAATGTCAAAAGTCAAATATAATGGCTACAAGCACAATACTTTAATTTTTTTCCCCAATACACAGGGAGATAATCTTGAGCCTGTAAGTACGCATAATAAGTATACATTAGAAATTTAAATATAGCCACTGTGTTTGAGAGTACAAAGCTATCTTTTACTAGCTCAACAAAATTCAGTCAACTTAATGACTCTCAACCAGTAAAATGAGTAATGGGTTACAGTATGGATTATCACACCAGACTTTTTAAATTGTGAGTGGCTAAATCCAAGCCTCTGTGCTTATGGACCTAAATGAAGCCTGCAGGAAGAGTGGGAGCAGCAGTTTTTAATAAGCCTGAGAAATCTCAAGTGAAGATTTTAAACTGTTTAATGAACCTTTGAAAAAACAGTTTATTTAAATTATATTGTTCACCCTGAGATGAAAATGTAGTCTACATGGCTGAAGTTTGCTGGATAGGTTAGCAAGCTGAGTACTACCAAGAAGACCATAGCTACTTCTCCATCTATATTTAAATTTGCAGTTGGCATCAGTGAGAGTGTCTCTACAAATTGTGATAGTACACAGTCCCCAGAAGTACAACCATTAAGAAGAGAAAAGGGATCTTGTGCCACACAGCTCCATTTTCCTCTGGTTGCCACTTCCTATATTATTCCAACTAATAATTTATCTAACTTGTGTTTTAACTACCTAAAGTAATCACATATTACAACTTCCCTGATAGTTTGCTACTGGCATATCTTGTTCTTTAGTGGTCTTGATTAAAACAGGCATGAGCATAAAGTGATACTAAAAGAAGGGTTGTCTTTACTCATACAAGCAGTCTCACTGGGTTTATTTGGCCTGTTCATATGAGTAAAGCAAGTCAGATTTGACTTTAAAAGCTCTAACTTAATCTCGTAAAAGGTAGGAAAATGAGACACATACAAATGTACTTTTTTTTTTCTCATCCATGCGGGACAATGGCAAACAAAGTAGAATGTCGCTTTTTACAACTAGGTTTTACACTCCCTTATTCTGACTGAAAAAAAGACATTACCTGACAATGAAGCAGCTGTAGGAGGCAAAAAGGAAAGAAATAGTTGAAAAAAAGCTATGTCACCACTTGTACTTCTGAAACTCCCCGTGTCTTGCAAGTTGATGTGACACAAGAAAAAAAAAATCCTTCATTTGGTCTCCCACTGTTTTGCTGACCTTTCCCCATTGGTGTTGTAGCAGGAGGCAATATAAAAGTGCTTTTATTCCATACAAATTGCTTGGCTGCTAAACTCTGTGAAATCTGAAAATTACAGTGGTTGCATGATATTTTTCAAGGATCCTCTCTTGGTAATTGCTTCTGACCAGAAAATTAAATACAGAAGAGAAAAACTACAATGGACACAGAAGACAATTTTGATTTCATTCCCGGTTGCAGAATAATTTTATTGAAATACAGAGTTGCTGTATCTGAGGTAAGAATCTACCCAGAGGTCCTTAACATTTCTTTCTATAATTTCCAGGTTAAACTTTTTTTTTCCTTACTAAGATAATGTCTGTATTCAGAAAAAGGCTGAAATTTTCACAAGTACATTTACATACTTAACGCATCTATTTCTGCAAAAAGTTAAGTTAAATATTTTTTTGTCATTTTTTCTCATCTTTAGGTAAGCTTTGCAACTGCTCTGAACTCATAAAATATGGTCAATTAATTGCAGGCATTTCATATGCCATTTCTACCCATCTACTGAATTAAAAGAAGGGGCTACAAAATGCAAAAGAAAGAATCTGTATGCAGATTTCTCTGACGAAGTTGTTGGTACTAATTTTTATAGGTTCTTTGACATTCCTAAACAACGCATCCCAACTGAAAACAATACTGTTCTTGATCTCTTTTGCATCTTTTTCCTTCTCATTCCTGTATGTCTTAACTTTAATTCCCTTTCACTCTATATTTTATTAATTTCGATAGGTTTCTTTTATGCAGAATTACTAAAGGTCTCAATGTGTTCTCCTTTCAATGAGTTCCAACCTAGCAATCAAGGTTAAATCAACAAAGTACATGTAGAAAACCTGAATCAATTCAAAAATGAAAGAATTGATTTTTTTATTTTAATTTTGCTCATTGATTTTGTTCACAGAAAACAAAATCAATATAGTAGCAGTATACAGTCTTTGAAGTTTGATAATGTATCTCAGTACAATAAAGAGGTCAAAGCCCCTACAGTATCATAAATTCTTCCACTTGGAACTAATTACTGGAAGTGGAAAAAAGTGGCAGACTACCAGTTTTGAAGGTATAAACACAAAGGGTGAGCTAATGTTGATATAAATGCATAATAATCAGCAGAGAAAAAATTCTCAGCACTGCTTTTCATAAAGATGGAAAGCCATATTATGAAGGAAGGCAAGTGATAATATACATTTTATTTACAAATATAGTTTCCTCACACAATTATACCAGCTTTACATCAGAAACTTGAATGGTCTGAAGTTATGCTTTATTCATTAAAAAAAGAGCTTGTTGAAGAATTATTAATACTTAAAATACCCTCTTTTGTTGTTCCTTATGATGAAGATGAAGGATTTGAATGAATAAATTATTTCGGAGAAAACATTCAGCCTTTCCTTTCTCTAAATCATAAGCTGATATAGTATATAGTGTAATATCCGAGTATATATATAAAATTAATATAGAAATTGGTATCTGTATATATAAAACTGGAATTGGTGCTAATGTCTTTGTATGATGTATATAACTTAATAGTAACTGCAGAGTCAGAGGTTTTCCCTACATATGGTTTTGATATTGGCACTTGTACAATCCTTGGCACAATTATTCTAGTCTAGAGTGTTCTAGCCAAGTGAATTGTGTTTAACAACCTAACAGTATGTATATATAAGTTGATTTCCCTATTTACTGGTACAGTCATTTAGCATGTTTTAGCTTCTTCTCTGTATCTCCTCAATTTCCTTATAGAGCTGTTTTTCTCAGCAAAATCTGAAGGATGCCAGACTGCTTCCCCTAATTCCTCTCCCCCACTCTGTCTTACGTCCTCAAGTAGTACAAAGATTTTCAGATACTAAGAGTATATCTGGTTGTCCAGAAATTCAGTCCCGAGGTATGAAACTTTTTTCTTTATCTAGCACATCATCAGGGTCGTTCATTTTTTTCAGCAAACCACAAATACTTTGATTCAAATTCTGAAAATTCAATCTTGTTCACACTCATCTTCCAGTTATTAGTGGAAGCAATCATCTAATCAAATTTCAGTACTTTCAAAGATGGAACAAAGCACAAAATGGTGAGTTTTGTCATCCTATTGATACTCCTAAATTAGACGGTATTTGATCCTGTTCCTCCACTTAAGATAGTTTCTGTTTACCAAAACTTTCTCACATACCATTTGTTTTTCTTGTTTGCATTTCTCCAAATGCATGCAAAATGTTATCTGAATCTCTTGTTTTCAATGTTTTTTAAAATGATTTATCATGTATTTTCATTTTCTTTTATTTCTGAAAAAAATAGCTTTGCTTTCAAGGTCCACTTAGTTCTGTAGTAACCCTGCCCCCTGGGAATCAATTTCTCAACATGAGAGTAAAGAGAGTTCATGTATTTTGTGATCCAACATCCCTTAGAGTTGGAGTTTCATTTCATAAATAATTCACTTACAAGCACATACATTCATTTTACATGATTCCTCAATGCGGCCAGGGTGCTGTGTAGTCTGCACTGTGTCTACCTACAAAAAATACAGAAATACCTCTGCTTACTGGGATGTGAGTAGGGTCTGGCTAACCTAATCCTGTATCATGGATCTTGTAAGTGATCAAAAAGATTCCTCTTCTTTTGCTTAGGTCCAAACATACTCCATAAAATAATTATTGGCAGTGAAAACAGTTAGAATAGTGTTACATATTGTTCAAGAAAAAGAAGGAATTAAATTAACTGTGTCCAGGAACAGGACAGTTTTTAATCATAGAGAAACTATAGTGATTTATATGGTCTTCCTTTTCTAACCTATAGTTAACTGCAGACAGAGTAAAAAAAGCTATAAATGTTTCAGGTATAGTAACAAGCATAACTTTTTTCCATTAAGTGATGGGATAAATAGTGCAGTGAGTTGTAATTATACCAGATAGCTGAAAGAAGTGAAGAATAGAAATTTTATAACAAACAGGTAACTCTTCTTCTCCCTCATCCACCTCCCCTCGCCCCCACCACAAAGAAAAAGAGAGTGAGCAAGCCAGTTTTGGAGAGCAACGTACAATATACAATGACAATTCTGTAAACATCTAAATTATTCAAAATCCTGGGTATCAACTATTATGCTACAAGATGGACATAAGGAAAATGGAGAACTAGGGGAAAATGTGCTTCCTTTGAATCACTTTGATCAATACGTTCATGAAGGAAATGACACACTAAAGAGACACACACATCTACTGATAAACAATGAAGGTTTCTGTCCAATATATTCTTCAAAAACAGCTCCTAAAATACCACTCAGAAATAGATCATCTACACAAAAAACATTAACCCATTATGTGTTGGTTACATAACATGTTTGGCATTCACCAGTCTTTTCAGCTTTTCAAGTATTTTTGCATTATTAATAATTTATATTTGTTTTAAATCACTCACTACAAAGCCCTAATTTTCCAACATTTTAACAAATCACTTCTTCTAATCTATTACACATATGCAAAGTTAAAACCAAATTACACAAGTGTAGGATAGCAATGTCAAGCATCTCTACAAAGCAGCTTTTGCTCTATGAACATAATCCATGAAAGACTCCCAAATGTCCTCAAATAAGTAACGTCTGTTCCTCAATCTAAATACGATCTTCTTGCAGGAAGCCATCTGGGACAAGCAAGCAAAACACTCTGCTTTGGTTGCAGAAGAAATATATTTATGCTTCAGTAAAATTCTTCATCATCATCAATCCAATTATATGCAAATCTCTCCGATCAGTTTCCACTGACTTATCGTAACTAAATGGCAAAAACATTAAACTGGCCCAAAAATGTTTATAGAAATAGAGGTAATGCACCTATTTATCTATCTTGATCGATCTGTCTCTGTACTATCATTTAAGTACATGGAGTACCTCAAAGCTGCTAACTTCAGAAGTTATTAAAGTTCAAGCAAAAAAATCAAATAATTAATCATGGCAGTCTGTGTGTCTGTATTAACTGCCGATGCAGTATAAAAAGGGAAGGATGACAGTGCAATTTGTTGCTCGCCTCTACATTGTATCTTAACAAGCAGCAAAGTTTGTACCACATGCCAATCTTGCATACACTCTGCAGGCATAGAGGGTAAAATGATGGGGGCCCTTGCATCTGTACTGCAAGTGCTACACACCACATGGTCCCTTGAAGGCAGTACTGGAAGGAAGACAATGCTTCAAAAGGATCAGCAGTGCACTAAAATACGTATACAGCTGGACTCTAAATATAGAATGAAGTCAAATTCACACTTAGAAAAACCCTTCCTGTGTTCCATATCATTAATGTAGATGCATCCATATGCAATGACTGATGGAAAAAAATCAGAAAATTATGTTTACTCGTTCTCTAAATTTCCATGAAATAAGCTGCTCTTTTCCTCACTTTTCTATGGCAGTTTAAGAATCTTGCTAATTTCCAGGGAACTGATATTACTGTCTTGTTCCTCCTCCCATTTCCTGGCATGAAAATGAACATACATCAAAGAGTTAAATGAAGAATTGAGTCACTAGCTCAGTTTTCAAGAGCAAGATGCTTGCATTTCTCTGCTAATCCAGTCCACAACAAAGGCTTGGAAGTTTCTTATTACATACCAAGTCCAGTTTCTGTTTATCATAGGCATAATCTCACATATTTCCTTGATAGGTTACAATTTTCTTGCATGAACATTTCCATGGGAAATTTGTTCCAGAATTTCAATGTTGCAGTATATAAAAATTATTGTAAAAACAATCCCAAATTTATTCATGGGTATTTATATCTGATTCCTATTTTTCCTTAACTTATATATTCATTGCCATTGGAAAGTGATCTTTTAGTACTAGTGATATATATTTGCTATTGTATATTAAATAAGTGAGAAGCCACACTTTAACACAGTATAGATGATCAGAGCCAGAACATATTGCTACAAACTCAGAATGATTAACTTTCTGCAAGCACCTCTTAACTGATTTTTTTTGTCACTTGCTTTATTCTTATCACTAAATCTGTGTAAATATGTTATGATTGCAGTATATATTATATATTGATCAAATTGATGTGTGTGTATTGCTAAAAATTCGAGACAAGTTTCTCCAACATTCAATGTATCTTATGCAGAACTGAAAGGCACAACATAATCATTTTTGCCCACTACAGCAAATTCCAGATAAAAATATATCTCCATAGATTTCCTGTTACATTTTACAAGATGCTTCTAACCTATTTTTAAACTTCTTTTACACACACAACTTCATTTTCAGTTTGTGACAGAAAGCAAAATAGATACGGGGAACTATAGGAAGTGTATTGAATATATTTCCTTAAAATATATGTGTTGTACAAGGAATAGTAATTCTTATATTCTTAAACAAACAAAAGAAAATTAATCAGAAAATAAAATATTCAATATCTTTATGGTGTGGAATTTGTACAATATTTGTGAATCATTAAAGGCCATATATAGTGTAAAAAAACAGGCACATTGAAACCAATGTTTGTCTGAATAAGATAAATGAGGATGCATAGGGTGGAGTCAGTAGAATTTCTGTAACAAATATGGTCTAATTTAATATAAGAAAACCTATTAATAATCCTGATAATGAAAGTTTAAAAGAAAAAGAAATTGACTTAAAAGCATAACACACCTAGATTAAGTCCACAGTTTAACAGGACTCTGTTCTCATTTAACCTTACCTTAAATTCAACTTGCCATATTTTTAACTACTTTGCATCAGCTGCATCTAGTTTTGCAACTTCATTGTGGCTACTGCTGACTCCTGCATGTTAGGCAAAAGGTATATCTACTTCACGCCAAACCCAGATAATTAAAAAAATTATAATTTTTAACCCATCATTCCAAGCATAAAATTGATAAAATAAACATGTATCATTCATTACCTTTACAAACTCTGGTTTATTGATTTCCTGCTTATGCTAGGCCTGTGAATGAATTTTGAACATTTAGGCATCTGGCAGATCCCACCACTTCCTATTATTAGGATATTAGCATTATGTGCTGTTCATAGTCACACTTTGCAGTAATACAGTGACATATCAACCACTCTTCCTATTAAGCACCAGAGGACTGCTGGCTCACAAAGGTAGTGGTTAGACATGGAAAGATTATGTCCACACAATTCCCTTGAAATTAATTCAATCATCATCACAAACTAATAAATTAATTCTTTAGAATTTGAAAAATCACATTTATGTAAATGTTTAGCAATCAGTTCCTTAAAAAAACCCCACATTTTGTAAACTAATCATAAACATATACTTTCTATTAGTAGTACCAAAATATAAAAAGTCCCATCTTGCTCTCTCATTCACTCTCACACAAGCAATGTAATAATAAAAGCGTTGCATATTTAATGCTTTCTACTAAAATGCCTTGCAATCCCTGAAGCACAGAACTGCCTTTATTAAAATCCACTATAATTATATTGTTGTTCTATTTTCATACATATGCATTGACTTATTTCAGGTAGACAGTGTTCAGAAATATAATTTGCTAATAGTTTTTTGAAGACACAGAGTGCAGTAACAGAGGCTTAATCTACCTAATAAGTTTCAATAATGCAAACTTCCATATGGTTTACATACTACTTTCGGAATATATTTATTATTCTGTCACCTTACATTACCAAGCTAATGCATTAAGAAGAACTGTAATAACAAGATGGTTACCTGTTTAAGTTATTTATTACAATCTTAAGACGGCAACACTTTGGACTTCCTTGAAAACTGCATAATACTGCCATGTCAAGAAAAAAAAAAGCTCACAGAAAAGCAGAACAGCAAGTACTGATATACTTAGATGCCTCTGATGCTGCAAACCTCACATTGAGAGGTTTGTGCTGCTCTTTAAATAGCTTACAGAACATAGCTAGATCTTGGTCTAGATAATGCTACTAATAGTATAATCCATTGTTAAGAAACACACATGAAAAGCCTGGCCCACATTTTGTTGTTGTTTTTCTTTTTTCCTTTTCTTAGGAGTACAGGAACAAACTGGAAGGAAAATACCTGCATAATTATTTTTCTAAATTGATAAGTTCCACTTCAAAATCAGTAAGATATTTTTACATCACCTCATACCTCCAGAGGGTTGAAATCTTTTTTTCAATTTCTAGACTAAAAGTATGGTGGTATATTAATTGCTACTATATCATCATTGTCCTTTGATACTTTTTGCTGTTTATTCTCGATATTTTCATGAAAAGCATTCAAATATTCTCTCACCACTTTTACTTTCTTAAGGCTCTGAGGTACAAGTAGCAGTGGCTTAAAAACAGATGGCAGGAATAGTTACCACCTTCATTCATCTGCTCCACCCTTCTGGTGGGCATTAAAGCCTTCAGGGCAGGGATATATGATATGCCTATGAATGAGCTCATGTACTATTGCAGTCTTCAGCTGGGTGTATTAAAGTAAAAGCATTCCAGTTTTGGTTTACCCTGATATACCAGGCAGTGGTTCACAAGGTGATTCAAAGAATGTTCAAGTATCCATGCCTGGAGGATAGCGGCAGCTTCTGCTTTCCAATTTTAGCCTGCCACAGCATGTCTCTCAGAGCTTTAGGTCAGAATAAGAAAAGCCCTTTTAGTCATCTCTTGCACAGCTAACTCTATATTCCATAGTTATTAAACAGCTTTTTCTGAATCTCTAAATGGAAGGTTAATTCTTCCTGAAAATGGCTGACCAGAATAATATAATGATTTTGCCATGAAGTTTCATGAACGACTCCTTGAATGACATGAATACGTCCATTTCTTTCACAGCAGCACAAAATTTGATGCAGCCTTATGCTGCAGAAACAAATTTGCCTGTGTCACACTGGTGCTCATAACAACTCTGACTAATTCATTAAATTCTCCTCTTATTCTACTGCTTCCATCTCATAATTTCCTAACTGAATTTACAGTTTGTCTTGTTCTTGCTATTGTATTTTTAATTAAGTTTTATTTTAATTGATAGTCTAAGAAGTTTTATAGTCCTTCATTTAGTACACATAATCCTCACCCAAACTCATGATGTTTATCAAATTTGTTTCATAATCAAGTTTCATTATTACATTTGCACTCTGTGCACAAAGGTTAAAACACAAAGCAAAATCTGTCTTAAAACTGATGCTTGACTTGAGTACTTTTCCCTCTTTATAATGCTTACTTCTGCAACACCACCAATTGTCATCTAATTTTAGTGAATTTCTTACAAATTTTGTAATTCCTTTAGTACTCCCCATCTTCCTCAGGTGCACAAATAATTTCCCAGGTGGCACAGTATCAACTTCTTGCTGAAGTCTGGAGTAGGATTACTAAATTCTTTTTTTTTTTTTTTTTTTTTTTTTAATCAAGGAAATTGGTTATCTTTTCAAAAGAAAGTATCAGATTGGTTTGTATGAACCCCTTTCAGTAAAGCCATTTCAATTCCCATTTTATCCCATCTTCCTTCCTCCTTTATGTCAGCAACTCAGTTTTTTCATATACGTTCTGCTCTACTGTTTGATAAAAAAAATAAGTTCACACTTTTAAACCATTATCCCTTATTTTCCATCTTCCCCACTACTTAAATATAAATACTGTATTTTCTATTCTCCAACAAAACAGCACCATTTTTGCCCTAAGATTTATTTACAAGAAGACATGGGATGTCTTTGTTCTGTCTCACTCTGAATTCTATGATGATGTTTATCTGTTCCTCCTTGACTTACATACATCAGACTCCAAGTTTTGCTTGTACCTCAGACACTTTCAGTTATCAGCTTTATTTAAAACCAAGGCAAAGTTTTAGTTTTATTTCTGCATCACATCCACCTCTTTCACCTCCGAAGTGTAATAATTGTCCTACTTCTCTCTCACTCTTTTTTCTTGTTAATATAGCTTAATAAATCTTTCTTTTAATCATTCCTTTAACATCTATCTCGGTTGACATTTGTCAGCCCTCTATCCCTATACTGACCATACCCTTATGATGTATCTGATTATCAGGCTTCCCTTCTCCCTTTTCTCATTCCTTGTAATTTTCCCGATCATGTAGTTTATTCCATTAAAAAAAAAAAACCAAAAACAACAACAACAACAAAAACCCTCCTCTCATGCTTGTACACAACCTTAACACCTGTGCAGCTGAGCCTCTGAGAAGGTACTTGAAACACTGTATTTCATAGATGTGTATGAAAAGTATTTACATGTCACCTTCCCCACCTTCCTCCTACCTGTCAGTGGTGCTACAGTCATTGTCTATACCTGCTACTGAAGGCCAATACTGGAGAGGATAAACCATATCGATTGAACAAGGAATGTATTTTTCCAAGTCCTAGAATTAATCTGCTTAAAGGCAAAGAGACCGTGTTCTCTGCTAGTGATCCTTCGTCACTTCAGACACAGTATTACAGTTGTTCATAATTTTTCCAGCCGTCATACAGTAGTCACCAAGACGGAAAGAAAATAAAAAGATTGCCAAGACTTCAGTGTCTAGTGTATACAAAACCTAAGATGAATGAGAAATATGTATTTTTAAATGCAATTTTATTGTTTAAAGGAATTAATAACTATATTATTCTAAAGGGGGCTTTTAAAATCATTGCCTAATTTATAATCTGCATGGATCAGTATCTGTCAATTAAGTTTGTTGCTTACTAAGATCTTAATTTGATGTACAAGGCCTAAGAAGACTTCTAGAGAAATGTTTTTGAGTCAAAAGTGTTATTCATGGAATTAAATGCTTTATAGATATATTTAAAACAGACTGCTGTAATCTGGCAGAAGCAGCAAGCTGATAAATTTATTGCTTACTTTGCAATGTGAAGTATTAACTTCTCATCTCATGGGCACAACAGACTTCAGCCCTTTGGAGTCGCTGAGCCCATAATCCCTGTTCAATATAGACCCTCGTACTACACCTAGGGTATAACAGCCCTCAGGGGCTTCTCCTGGCCCCCCTGCCCTGCTTGCCCTTGCTTCAGGGGGGCAAGCGAGAGACTGACTACAAAGGAGAATAAATGCAAGGATGCTACGTGGAGCACAGCTTCTGCCTGAGCAGTAGGAGACCCACTGCTCATTCCCGGGTGGATAAAACTCCAGCCGTCAGGCAGCAAAGAGGATTATGCCAAAGACACGATAGGGCTCTAAAGGTAGAGTCTCACAGAGCGTCCAAAACTGAAAGAAAAAGATATGGAAAGAAGTGAGGAGGAAGGACGTCAGTGGAGCTGGGTTTAACTGCTTTATACAGGATCCTTAGGCAGAAAATGGCTGGGACAGACCTACCAGCCTTTCTATCAAACTCCAAAGTACAACCAGGTATCACTCTCACCGTAGAAAACTCATTGATCATGGCCCACCCCACCTTGTAGGAATGTTGTCATAAAAGAGAAAAGAAAAAAACCAAACAAAACATTAAGCAAGACCACTAAGAAAATATGTCAGAAGACAAAACTATATCTATCATGAAACTGAAAAGTAGGAACAGGCTCTATGTTTTAGATGGGCATAGGCTGAATCCGCTATTTGAACAGATCACAGAAAGCATGGATGTAAAACACAGATTCATAGAAGAACATTAAAGACAAGTATTGTTCAGTAGACAAAAACTAAAATTAAGTTTCCTGAGTCCATCTTCAGTGTACCTCTAAGTTGTAGTCAAAAGGTTTGTAAGATTTAGAAATTCTCAGTTACTCCATACATTCGTCTAAGTACCCACTTATGTTATGGAAGCATAACATTGAGCTAAGTTTATAAAGAATATGGCAATCCTTAGATACTATGTTATATGTATGCAAAATACTATGGAAATTATGGTGACAGTGTAAACATGCTTGTATTGTCAACTTTCTTAAAATTCAGATCAAAACAAAAGGGGTGTTTGTATGTAAGTCTTCCCTTTCAAAGGAAACATAATTTCCATGTTTCTAAATAACTTGCAACTTTTGAAATCCTTTATCAATGAGCAGTATGTTTTTTCCTAACAAATAAGAGCTTATTTCATAGTCTGTCTTACAGGCACAGCATGGTAGATTGGTTTAATTAAAGTCTGTAAAATTATCATAAGGATTTTACATTCCACAAATAATTACTTTTTCTTCTCTATTCACTTTTTGTTAACATAGAAACAGAGAGAGTTGTTTTTATCTTTAATATATGATGTAGAATATATTAAAGAATATAGTAGAATAAAGAAAAAAAGAAAGATAAATGAGCAGTTAATGAAATGACCTTTAATTTCTTGGACGTCCTTTTACATTAAACCTAAACCAACCAAAATTGAGCTATATTTGGCAGTAGTTATATATATGAAATGACATCATTTATCCAAATCAGACTGTCATACTAACAGTACATGTATGAAAGTAGCTGAACAGTGGAATACAATGAAATTGCATTCAAATATTTGTGAGATCAGTTAAATTACCTCACATTAGATTGCACTCTGGTGATCCAAACATAGCATATTTTACAAGCTTACAGATATTAGGTGACCATTAATCTTTTTGCTCATAAATTCCTCACCACAAAATAATCTATGTAGGGAATCTGTAAATGAGAATATGGAATTAATACTATATTGCTATTTTGTTTTAGGGTTTGGGGTTGGGGTTTTTCTCCTTTTTGCTCAAAAATAAAAAGCAACCTTTTTCCATTGAAATAGTAAAATGTTTATTTGAGGACCAAAAATCAGTCTTAACGTCGGTCTCCATTTCTGTCATACTAAATTACACCTAATATGCATCGCATGCATACTATGAAAAGAACTTCTCTATCAAGGTAAGTTACAGAAGTATAGCCCAGTTTATTTTTACACAGCTGCCCCTACTCAGCATATTACCAGTTCTAGTGCTCAGTACTAAGCCAGGTTAGAACGGCCACCCCATATCTCTGATAGGAGGGGTGAAGTATTTTTCTGAATAAGTTTCTGGATACACACGTACACCAATGAAACAATGACTAGGCTGGCTGGCAAGCAGAGTCCACCAGCCAAGGCTAATAGGTGACAATTCTAGATATTTATTTGTGGGGGTTTCTATTTCAAATAGAAGGGTGCCTCAGAAATTAGTAACAGGTGCACACTTCATGTATACTATAATTGGTTTTCTGTATCACAGTATAACATTTTAGAAATAAAAGGCTTTTCTCTCTTTCCTCAAACAGCAAGAGCACCGAGCTGATTTCATCTTAAAAAATTCATAACCTTTTTCATGACGCCTTCTGAGTAGTTATTTCTTCTAATTTGAGTCCTCCTTTGGTAATCAGGATGCCCACAAAGAGAAAAGCTTGTGAAGAAATTTCTAAATTATTTAGAAAGACATCTTCCTGTAGTTAGCCGTCTCACACTGGTGTACTGAAATGCTGAAATACAGCCAGAATGTGTTAAAAAAAGAAAAAAAAAAAGAAAAAAGAAAAAAGACTATCATTTTTTCCCCATTTTTCTATCTGCAAATAACATGGAAATATGAGCCCTGTAAACTAGACAGAAACTTGACAGAAATTCACAGAAACAGTCATTGTGCAGTTATTCCAGGACTCCATTTTTCCACTTAGATGAAAACTTATTCTTATTTCCCTGAAAAAAGTACATACAGCAGCAGAACCCTACTTAAAACTGCCAGTTCACAAAATGTTTGGAAAAATTTTGTAACACCTGAGCAGAGTTAGAAGAAGCAACGCTAACAGTTAAAGTTTTTCAGTTACAGGTTTCTTCATTATTTTCAAATCTCTAAGACTGCCTTGCTTCTTCAACCAAATGACAGAACTTTGGAGTCCTTTTTCTTAAAGCCTTCGTGTCATGTATCAAAGGGGGGGGGAGGGAGGGGCGGGGAAATGGTAGTTACTCTCCAACTTCTAGCTTTCCTAGAAACAAATCCTGTGGTTTACATCCACAGGAAAAACACTCAGCTTTGTAGGAAGGAATATACTTCAGCCCACTGTGTGTGCCAGGAAAAGAACTTGAGAAATCCAAGGCTGTATATTTTTTGCTTGGGCCTGCTAAATTTAAAATAATGCAAATTCATTTTGGGATATTGTAGAGGTGACTAAGAAGAAGGAAAATATCTGTGACAGGTTTTAGCATAACAGAGTAGCTAAGCTCTTTTTTTGGAGCAGACTATCAAGTAAGATTGATTCATCATGGAAACATGAGGAAAACAGTAGCAAGAGGAACCCTGGCATCCTCTTGTCTGTATCTTCACACACTGTGGGTGCCACACTGGGGTGTTTTTTAGTTTGTGGATAGTGGGGTCCATCCTCAACAGATTTTTATAAACACCAGTAAAGTCTTTCCGAATAATATTTCCCTTTTACATTAAATGTGAAGGGAACATGCGCTAGCACCAAGTTGGTGCCACATCAGAATGGAGCAGGAGAGAGGTATACACTGGACATATACCACGCTGCTACTGGGATGAACAGGAATTTCATTTGTGAGCAATTGTATCTCCTGAAGTAGGGAGAGTCTTGTCCAATAAAATCTCCCCTTCTCCTCCTTTTAAGGTCAATCTTTATTTCTGGATGCTTGTTAACATTCAAAAAGACTGAAAAAAGCACGCCAGGTCACCTTTCTGATTCTTGACATACAGATGTGTAGCAGGAACCCATGAAACTGAGAGGGAGTAAAGTAGAAGTCACTGAAATAAGCCTTATTTCAATTTTCCTTGCTACTTTTTATGTCTGCTATCAGGGAGGAGAAAACTGTAGTCTTTTTAACAGTCTTGTTAAAAAAGACTTTTTAACAAGTCTTGGAGCAAAGACATGCAGTCACACTTGAAACATGCTTACAAAATATATTCTAAAAAAATACCTTTGGCTGACATTAAAGGGTTTCAACCATGTAAGTAAGTGGCAAAGAGCTATAACCAACCTACTAAAGAGATGGATGTAATGCCAAAAATCTGGCACAGCTCATTATTTATTTTAAAACAAAGTATTACAAAATGTTTAGAAAACCTGATCTGACCAAAATATTCTGATTTTATTCCTAGAATATAATTTGTGTTACTGAAATGAATTTGAACACAAAATATTGTAATTTCTGAGCAACAACATAATTCTGAAGAATATAATACTTCATTACAGTCTCATCTTCAGATCTCACTTAGGTTTTTTATGATGTAACTATGTTTCATGAAAGCCTGTTATGATTCTAAAATGTTTAGAGATAAAAAAACAGAAGAATTATGCTTCTCATGGTGGGTTTTACATTCACTAAATCAGTGTTCTCCCTTATGCTTTTAAGGAGAGAGGAGGGAAAAAAAAAAAAAGGCACTAAAAAGGTGGTGCATCTTCAATGAATGCAGACATTTTAGATATACTTGATTTACTCAATTTGTTTTAAGTTGAAGAGTGAAAAGGGATCTTTGACAAAACTGTCATCTTTAAAATATGGTGATATTTCATTTTCCCCCTTCTGCACTATTTAGATTGCCTGGAACTGAAATACTTCCAGCAGCCACTGTGTCCAATTTTTCAGAGCTGTCACTTCCTAGCAAATCTGCTTAAGCAAAATACTTATGTTGTTAGAAAACAGAGCAAACATATAATATAAAATGCTTTCTATACTCCTTTGCAGGACAGCTGGTATCCAAGCACACCAAACAGAAAGAACAGGCAAAAATCTGGAAGTTGAGTTCTATAGACTCTTTTAAATCCATAAATCTGGTACTCCAAAGATTAGTTTCCAAAGACAGCTAGACTTAGCTCACTTTTTTTGACTTAGTTGATTTTTCTGCACAATAATTATGATGAACAATATACAATTTAAAAAGGATCAAAGTGTTCTTTTCAAAGAAATCACTCCAGGTCATTAAAATTAAAAAGAACAATTCACCTGAAGGACAGTAAAACAAAAAATGATCAATTTTTAACCCTCTCTAGTCCACATACTGTTTTGGTCAGCATTTGATGCCTTGCAGAGTAATGCAAAATTGCTACATCTGTACAATTTTGTGCATTTAGCCTATAATATAAAGAGAACAGACATTACATGAAATATAAACAAACCCTGTACGCTGAAGTGAACTACACTGGCAAAAGTTATTTATCCAGGATATAGACTACACTTTGCAGAAAGAAAGAAAAAAAAAAAGAGGTATAAAATTAAATGTTCCTTTCAAGAGTGAATTTTAAATTTTGGATGTCAAGAATTTTTACACATGACAAACTGCACAATGGTTTTAGTTGTTACAGGTCAATAAATTTGGGGTTTTTTCCTGAAATTTTCCTAATATTTTCAGATTTTATTAATTTAATTTTTGCATGAGTATACAAAAATCTTATTAATCTTTGAAGTTTACACATGAAGAATTGTGTAAGACTATAGTTACTACCACTGCTTTAGGAAGCCTGTCACATTACAGGAAAGCCACTGCTTCTCACTGTGTACAATTCAAACCCCAATACTCTGATAGCCCGTTAACACCAAATATGTCACCCTTTAACACCACAGAATCAATACACTGGAATGTCATGGTACCCTGATGGGCCACAAAGCCACTGTGTACATTTATTAGACAAAGATTTTATATTACTTCAGAGAAGAAATGTGTCAAGTTAAAATCAATTACAAGTCTTACTAAGAAGGAAATAGTCCGAGGTAAATAAAAGTTTTTTTTCAAGTTTCACTCAGTCAAACATAGGAACCAAACAAAGAAGGTCAAAGTCATTTAGACATCCTCTTCAGAACAAGAACTCTTGCTTGTGCACACCATTACAAATTATAACCGTCGTTTTCAAGCCTTTTTTTTTTTTGGTGATAGCTTTTCCTTACCCAGATAATCACCCACCCAGGCCTTACTGGTATCTCCTTTTAGGAAAGGATAAGAAAAATACAAATACAACCTAATATAAATATTCTAGTGTAATCAAACAATAATATCCTAAAACCTAGGTACGAAAAGCTCTTCTGAAGATTACTTCACCTATTTTCTCACAAGACTATTTTAAGTATTGGGACTACCAAAATGAAGATCAGACAATTTCTTACATTTTAAAAATGCTTCTGTAGCACACTCCAAAGAACTCGAGAGAAAGTTATTGACTTTTCTGACAACACTGGAAGTTTGCAGACAAGACAAAACCATCAGTATTTTCTCACAATTAATTCTTCAAAATATTTTTAGTATGCAAGACAAGAAGCAGTGTTGACAATTTGCCTTCCATCCTTGTGGAGACAGATAAGCAACCAGTCCTGGCCAATCCAAGATTCCTTGGATGTTTAACAGAAAAAGCATTTTTTCTAAAAACCCTTCCTGAGCTGCTATGCAGCTGACAGAATAAAGAATACTCTCTTTCTTTAATCTCTGGATTTCAAAACTATGTCTATTTGACTTTTTCCACCCCGCCTTTATTTCCTGGAATCCTGCATATCTCCAAGACCATTGAAAAAACACGGGACTGGCCTCAATACATAAAATTTAACATTTGAGCTTTACTACTTTACTAATTCTTAGAGAACCCAGGAAATTGTTTGCTGCCTGCAAGAGAACTAGTCCATTAACAATTTATGTAAATATTGAACCAATATTGTCAGATCTAGAACAAAAGTATTTTTGTAGAGAGTAAGAAAGTTCTAAACCTACAACAGCTTGATTACTTTTCTAGACCAGTAGAAAGTTTCCCTGTTACTGTTTTCGTGGAATTTGTAATCACAAAACCTAAAAATCAATATGAATTTCATGGACCAACCTTTATATTTTCCCTACACAGGTTCAGACTTCAATTTGTAATCAATACACAACTCTTCAGGACAAAGAATTCCCTCCCCGCCCCTATACCCTGCCATTTCTACAGGATCATTACATGCCTCCTCTACAAAGCTCAAAGGCTTAAAGAAACAATTAATGTGTTCCTCTGGAGGTGAATTTTCTAGCAATATACAGCATGTGTTGTGTCTCATTATTAAAATTTGTACTGCGTCTGGCTGAGCCCCACAGCACCCACAGCAGCCCTCAGTGCTGTGCTTGTGTTAGTAGCTAGGAAGGTGGTGATCACACACCAGTTTTGGCTACTGCTGAGCACCACACGCACAGCACCAAGGCTGCCTCCCCAGCCTTCCCCACCCTGCTCACCAGCAGGCTGGGGGTGGGCAAGGTCTTGGGAGGGGACACAGCCAGGACAGCTGACCCAAAGTGACCAAAGGTACATTCTATACCATATAACATCTGCTCAGATATAAAAGCTAAGAGAAGGGTGTGTGTGTGTGTGTGTGCAGGCATTCATTATTTTCTATATTTGTCTTCCAGAGCAACGGCTATGCGTACTGAAGCTGAACATCACCTGATGATGGGAAGTACAAACTAACATATTTTGTTTTCCTTCTCTTCAACACACACAGCTTTTGCTGTTGCTTCATTAAACTGCCTTTATCTTGACTCACAAAAAAGGTTTTGTCTTATTTTCTTCCCCCCTGTTCTGCTAAGGAGGGGAGTGATAGAGTGGCGTGCTGGGCACCTGGTGTCCAGCCAAGGTCAACCCACCACCAAATTTGACAGTATTTTTGGTAAATTATTCCTACCCCACTTGTTACCATGTTGTTTAGTCTGTTTTAGCTTTCTAACTAAATTTCTTATATATTTCGGTTTAGCTTTGGAACTATATTGTTTCAGTGTAACCGCTACAGAGAGATGGCTAACCAACCCCGGTTGTGTAATTTTATGCTAAGAGGGAAAAAAGTAGTTTAAAAATTAGGATCACTGAGGAGATCGTTGTATAGGTAACTAATGAAACAAACTTGGACTTTCCTTGGGCTCTCCATAGAAGGGAACTAAATTAAGGTTCAGTGATCAGTCAGCTTTAACTATAGGATCAACTGTTGTGTGAGACCCCTTAAAAGACTCAGAGATACCTGTAAGGAGCATGTGCAACACTTAACGTAGTATTGCCTGTTGAATGAATATTTATGATTTTTCCAAGAAATGTAATGCATAATTGTAAATGTGGACTATATAATTTTGTTTGAATTAAACATACTGCATGCATGTTGGGTGGAATGATTCCCCATGCATCCAGCACTGCAATAAAGAGTGCCTGCTTCTTAATGCTACATTGGTGCTAAGTAGTTTTCTTATTCCTGATTTTGCTGACATGCTCATACAAATAGTCCTACCAATTTAAATGGAAGTACTACTGCTATAATTCCTACCATATTGCCAAAACCTAAACAGTGTGGTTTAGCAGATTATAGCCTAGATTTCCAAAAATCTTTTGCAAGCCTGTATTAGACATTCCCAAAGGAACAGTGAACTAGATCACTTACAAGGTGGCATCAATTCAAAATATTGACACAGTATACACTGAAATCATGTAAGAAATATGTAAGTCCAAGTTGTCACATGAATTATCAAGCTAACCACCTAGCATATCAATGACAAGTCTAGTTTGCTATTTTAGGGTTTTTTTTGTCTTTAATGAGCTTTCTACATGTAGCATTACATAAGAAATTATACAGAAGAGAGGTTAGTTTTCTTTCAATAATAAAGTGGTATCTGTTCCAGTGAAAATACAGAAGCAATTTACTGTTTTCAAAAGAAGAAAAAGATGCTTACAATATCTTTCCATTAAGGTACACAAAATATTTAAATTTATAAAATAAATGCTTAAAAATCCATACGAAAATTAGTTATTACCTCCATTAAATGGCAAATGCACAACATAGATTAGCAGCTGTAAGTGACAAGCCAAAATTCAAACTGAATTATGAGTTTTAGTTTTGTATTAATTCACGACAATGTTTCAGTATACAGCAAACTGCTGTAGAAACGTGATATAAAGAACAGGTTTTTATAAATATGACTCTTCAGCTTATTTGTGTATGTGAGGGAATAAAGTTATCAGTATTGACATAATAATCATTGATGGGTAAAAAAAATTGCATGTAAAACATGTAAAGGGAACTATATTTTTTAAGGTAGCAGCATAGGAAGTGTTTCTCACAGGTATCAGGTAACTCCACTTTTTTTTTCCAAAAACGTAAACTAAACACATATAGCATTTCATGATATTTTTCTTTATACTGATATTAAATACTGTGATAGAATGATTTTGTGGAAGTCTGTCAATACAGCTACTGATACTCCTATGTAACATAACCTAAATTGAGGGGATTATCAGCAGCACTTCCCATTAATACATTGTTGATGTCAACAAAAAAACCTGGCTCAAAAGAGACAATGCTGCCACTTTGCTGTGTGAAATCAATGCATTCCACCTCAGAAGCTGTTTTCATACACGTGTGGTTGTCCTTTTCTCTCAATCAATGACATCCAGAACAAGGAAAGATTAAAAAGAACCAAGCCAAACAAACAAACAAAAAACCCCACCAAATAAAACAAAAACAAAACTAAACAGAAGAGCTGAATATTGTTTCTACCTGCTCAATAAAAACTAAAGATTTCAAACCATCTTGCCAATTGCCTTCCAAATAACAGGGTTTAGTTGTAACGCTAGTCATGCAAATTTCGTGCTGGGCAGGGAGAAGAAAAAATGAAAAGCAAAAAACCAGGAAGACTCCCAAGAATATGAATATCCACGTGTTTTGCCTCTTGTGAAGCATTCAGCACACAAAATTTTCATTATTGCTACTTCCCCTGTATGCTTTAAGATTTTCTATGACGTCTTTTACCAACTCACATGTGTCTCTTAGCAAGATGTTGCTGTGCTTAGTTCTAAGTCTCAGGAGAGCTAGGGTACTTTTACCAGTTAGAAATAAGCAAGTTGTTTAATTAACACACCCTTTTCATTAATGGTTTAGACCAAAGCTGACAAAGACTCTTTGTGGCAAACCCTGAACAGAGAAAGGAGTACTAATTAAGCATCCTGAAATTTCTAAAGGGATAGTCTCTTTCAGCACCCAAGGGATTCTTTGAACTCCTCAGAAGCCCTCCAGAGCCTTCCAAAAGCACTTGGAATTTCTTATAGCTGTCCCACTCACGTAGGGGAAATTAAAAAAAAAAAAAAAAAAAAGAAAAAAAAAAAAAAAAAGAAAAAAAAAGTCTAAAGATTATGGACACTTCAGATGTTTTATAGTTAAGTTTGCATAAAGATAGGTGTTTAAAGTCTTTGGACCAGACTAAAAAGCGAAAGGTTTTGACTTCATAGTAACAGAAATCTAAACTCAAACCTGAAAATCTGTTTCCAACTCAAACTTGAATTCATCAGATTAAATTTTGACAGTCAAATTCAAAGTGCTTTGCAAGCCACTGTTACATATTAGACATTACATGAGAGCTAAACCAACGCAGAGGGGAAGAGAAAAGGTGATTCTCTGCACTGGGCGCTAAGTGCTTACCCGGGGAGTAAACAGAGAAGTCTGTTTTACTGCCACAAACTTTGCACTTTCTGCCTTCTTTCAGACTTCCTGCATGCATTTTATTACACATACACAACGTATGCATTTTCTTCAAATCAATTGGTCAAGCTAAGAAGTAACTGGCAAGGGTTTTCAACTGGATGTGCACTTGAACTGAGGGCTTTTGATGCAGGACAGAGTAGCAGCTAGCAGTGATGTGTGCTTCAGCTTTCCACCTTACTGCCCTCTCACAGATACCTACTCCCACATATGGAAAAGCAAGACTTTAAAAGGCAGCTGCTAATAGCTGCACTTCACAGCCTGGTATAGTAAGGTGAAAGAGCACTGATTCTTTAATTTTTGGGCTTCAACTTGCACCCCACAAGAGCAATTATGCAGCTCAGCAGTGACAACTACCCATTTCTACCTATCCTTTTAAGTGTCATACAGTCAGACATTCACAACATGAATCAGACCTCTAAGGTGGAGTGAGTATAAAGCAACTGTAAATGTACTGTGTTTGGAGGAAGCAGTATTACACTATTTTATGCTCCCTTATACAGAGGTGTACTTGGCCGCTTCTAAATTTGATAGGGTCCAACAGAATGACAATAGAAGAAAACATGACCAGACTTTGGAAACTAGTTAGGAATTAGGGCTCAAAATACCAGCCATCCAGAGTTCCTTCACCTATCTTCCATCCTATCTTAGTAGTGAAATATTTCTTTAATCTTTTCTACAGATTTATTCATTAATTTATTGGTACCAAGAAAACTTAAAAAAAAACAACCACAAAACCACCTTTTGTTTTCTTCTGTATTCTGTGAAATCAAACCTATGTACTTGCTTGTTCAGAGCATGTATTGAGCTTCAGATGCTAAATTCAAGATTTTTGTCATAATGCTAAGGAATTATTTTTTATATTCAGGCAGATCCAAAGTTCCACAGGTCCATTCATCATCACTGCACAACTAGCAAAAGTCCAAATCCTGCAGACTACTGTCACAGAGGAATGAGAATCAAATAGGTTTGCACCATAAAAATGATCTGTTCTGTTTGTTCAGCAACGGACCAGAATTTCATGTATGACATAGATTTAAAAATATTTATTTTGTGAAGCTTATAAATAAGTATTTTATGAAATGTATGTAGAAATTTTATTCATTTTTTGATAGTGCTAGTATTTTGGAAAAACTGTTAATAATGCCAGTGGTAGTGTTTCAATTCAGTGTTTCTAGACACAAAAATTCTGTCACTTACTACTGCATACAGTAGAAGAAAACTCCAGGGAAACATGGTATTAAAAATACTGTCAACTACATTCAATCACAGAATGCCTAGAGAACCAAAAGTATACCAAAATCCACTGACCCAAAGATTTCAGTTTCTTGTTTCATGATTCAGTGGAAAGGATATGAATGAACAAGTGAGAGAAGAACAAATAGAAGTGAACCAGGACAGGCTCTGGAAGTCTAACAGGCAGCTGGGCTCCGGCCAGAAGTCTGCACTTGCCTCCTTTTCCTCCCTGAGGAACAGCTCCAGCATACTGAACTGCTTCTTCACCTAACAAAAAGAAGCAATTTTTGCATCCCCGGCTTGAAAATTTAAACTAACCCCAGTTCCATAAGGCACATTCCTTAAAATCTAATCCCTATTTCAGACTGTGCTCCAGAATACTTTTTAAAGGAACATTGTAAAATAAAACATATTATGCAGAAAACATTCACTGTGACATTTCCTTCATCACATTTCCTTTATCCCATCTGCAGATGGGATACACAGAGGCTGAGTGGTACAGACCTCTGGAGTAAATATTTCTTCTTCCAGCTCTGAATATTCTTTCCAGTTCTCTCATCCTAACAATTAACACGGACCTTGTCAAGCCCGCAGGAGTTATCTTTAGAGGCACTAATCACCCACTACTCTTCACTGATTGTAGTGAGAATTGTCTTTATTCATCTGCCTGAAAAGCAAGCTTTTAATGGTTTGGCATAATACAACTTCATTTTATAGACTATTTTTTATGAGTTGTAATTTTGTAATTTTAATGTCATTTCTATTTCCTCAATTATCTGACTTCTACTCTAGATTTACTTCATGCTCAAATGAAAAACCAGAAATCAGTAAATGATACCAATAAGGTACGTAACTTTTTTTTTTTTTTCTTCTTCTTCTGGTCTTTAAATGTTTTCTAGTTGGTGGTTGGCCATTTTATTTGAACCGTTCCCACTGACCTGAAAATATTACATTTTAATAAAAGTAGAGGGGCTGGACAATCAAATGGAATAAGAATAAAAATAATCAAAGCACTCAAAAAAGTACATAACTTCGAAAATTATCATTATGAAAAACATTTCTTAAGGAGAAAATACTCAAAGATTTCCTCATAAATTAGGCATTTTTCATGTTTCTTTGAACAAATTTTAGATATTTCAGTAGAAATAACGTGAAAGCATAATTGCGTATACCTAAAGGAACAACAAAAAAGTACAGAAACACACTTGTACAGTAGTTTTGGTTTTGTATGTCAAACTAAAGCCATTCTGCAAGTCACATTTTATATTTGGAACTTAAAAATTAAGTATGTTTAATGACAAATTTTTCTACCTTTGAACTTAAAAATCAAAGCCAGGTTTTTCCACAGAAGTTAATTTGTCTTTTTTTTTTTTAATATTTTTAAAAATTTCTTTTCATTTTGAAAACTACTTCTAAAACACATGCACACATGCATCAAGACCTTACTTGGGCAAAGGGTTCAACTGAAGCATATGAGCTATACACCAAGATCCTGATCACGTACACAAATTCCTACAAGACTGAGGTCTCAACACAGTATTGTTCTCTTGTATCTTGAAACAGATACTCCTTTTCCTTTGTTTCTATGAAAAGCTTTGTTAAAGTCTCATCAGTCACATTTTTTTCCTGCTGCCATTTCGTGGTCAAAAGAGTTGTAAAGAACAACAAAGGCTGACAATGGAATAAACAACAAAGAAAAAATGGTGTGGAAACAAAATAGCAAAGCTCCTTCTTGATCCCCTTTTCTCTATCAGTAAAAAAATTGCAAAAAATGTAAATTCATTAAAATCTCTCCCCGAAAACAACCAGAAGTTTTTAAAGGGCAGAAGAGGAAAAATTATAAATAAAATATTCTTTCTCCTCTAGAAACTACAACAGAGTAAGAAAGCTCATGGGCATAACTCATGGGGGAAAAAAATCCAAACCATTCTTCCTAGCTGTTCCAGTACACCATGTCTAGAAGGAAAGCCTTGCATTAACCATGGTAATAGCAATGATGTGCCTACCTCCACAGCAAGAAGAAACCAGAGTTGCTACAGCTGGCTTATTCCACTCCTGCTTTCCTAACTTTATGAAAAGCAACTATACAGATGGCTTTAATTAGCAAGTCCAGACAACAGATTAACAGCTGATACACAAACTGCACTATCATCTACAGATGTAATATTTCAACAGTCAGAAGCACTCACAATAACTCATATAAAAAAAAAGTTTTCAGCAGCAGGAAAGTGTATGACTGAACTAATAATGGAGAAAAAAATAGTAATGGGAAAAAAAAATAGACTATATAGCAGTAGCAATATCTGTAGGTCTGTAAGATCAGGCCAGTGCCTCTACAACTGTCAAACCTGGCACAAGGTCAATGGTTCTCTCTCTGATTTAAAGGTAGGTTTATGCTGCAGGGCCTGGTGTCACTGGGTTGTGTAGCTAATGGAACCAGCTTAGTTCCAGTGTTAACCAGCTGGTTAGCAGTGTGTGGTTGCGTGCAACTACAACACAGAACTCAGACATTTTTTAAACATTTGTTTTGTGGGGTTTTTACAGTCCATTCTGAATTTCATGCTGCCATTACTACCTAAACCAACTTGCTATGTTGATACATCCCTATTTGGGGTACGACTACAGCATAATCAATGCATTCATTATCTAATAATTACCTCTGTGACTGGTATTTAGTGTGTTTATAAATGACACTGTCTTAACTTTAATACATGTATTTTTCAAAAAAAAATTCACATCACTAGAAGCGAAAATACAAAAATACAAAACTATCATTTGTTTCTGGGAGGTGTTTTGGTTTTGCTTTTCTAGGAGTTGCACTAGCGTTGTTTGTTTTAGTTAACAGTCGTTATTTGTAACTAGGTTTGTTCCTTAAAGACTATCTGAACCAAAGCCAGAATTGAATCTTAAGTGACTGAAATAGGGTATAGGCTAGAGGTTGAATCCTTCTTGTCCAGACCAAATGACCATGATAGTAGTGTTCTGCATGGTATTGATGTTCAGTTAGTTGAAAAAAAACTGTCTTTCAGTAGCTATCAACAGTTTGCTGGCAGGAAAAGGGAGAACTGCAAATGAGATGCGTCTCGTGGGCTTGGCTCAATATCTCATTAATCTTGAACAATGGAATACACTTGTGGAAACTGTGGGTGACCCAACACAGGGAGAGGCTGTGATCACCTGAGGAAACAAGATTTCAATTCAAATGACGTTCAGAAATCCACCAAATGAACTCAGTAGTAGAAACTGCAAAATGTAGCGCTGAAAAAAATGGGGGTGTGTGGGGTGTGGAAATCAAGCACGCAAATACAAAGCAAATAAATTACTTTATATGCTGCCTCACAGACAGGAGTCATTACAATGGAACAAAAATTGTAGCAGACTGACAATTAATGAGTCAAGATGTGTAGCAAAGGAGTCAAGTGCCAGGAATGCAGAAAAAGGAATGTTGGTTAAGTGGGACACTAAGAAAATCGTTCCCTACTCAGAACTGATAAGGCTTCAGTTATAAGCACAGCCTGGGCACCAGAATTTGCCTGAGTGCATCAGCATCTGATACCAGATACACTGATAAATCAAAAAGAATCCAGAGGACAGCAATAACGAGAAGTCCATGAAACATAAACTAGCTTTCTTGATGTTAGCTTACTCAAAAATATCAAAGGACTAATAACATTCCCAAAAATGTTATAAAAGAACAGTGAAGAACTTTTTTCCATGTACACTAGGGAGAGGTAAAGATGAAACTACCTTAGCTCTTGCTTCCACATTACCATTTCAACACGCCGATTTAGACATTTATAACTTTCTTCAAATCACACTTGCTGACTTGCCTTTTTGCCTCTTGCCTGCTGAATGCTTTCTCTTTCTTTAATTAATTTATCTCAGTCAAATGTGTCTATTGAACTTTTTTTTTAGTACTTAAAGCATATAAAAACAAGGGAAATGGCCTTCAGATGCACAGAAAGCTTGAGCAGTTAGGGACAGATGTGAAGGACTCTTCAACAGCACAAAGAATCGCAGCAGCAGCAGCATAGCTTTAAAAAAAAATACATGTTGGTTTTAAAATACTAGTACACACTATCTAGGTGGGCAGCCAATGCTCCTTTTTGAAGGCTTTTAAGAATTTAGATGCAATATACCTAACACTACACTTCTAATGCTACATTTTTATTCCTTCTGCAAGGGTTGTAGCCTTTGCTTGGACAAAAATATCTAACCAATAACGTGCTGGGCAGCAACAAACTTTCCTGTGCCTGTCAGGCTTATTCTATTTCTAATTCTGTGGCAAGGCAACATAGGAAAACTTTTGCTAGCGATAGTCATTACCTTATATTAAATTAATGAAAAAGAAAAGTTAAAACACTTAATGAAGAGGAGACACTTATGAGGGAAATCAAATGTAAAAAGCCAACATTCAGCATTTGCTTAGTATTATCTGTTCCATTAGCCTCTTCCCCTTGTTCTTTTTAGGTAGTGTCAACGTAAACAGAATGGATTTTTATGGCTTCTCATTTGTGACTTCCTTTAAGTTAGCGGTTTAATAGGCAAGCCTCTCATAGGTAATAATTATAGCCTGAAGGAGAACAGTCCAGATACATATTTTTCCTTTACTACCATTTTGATCTAGAGCTCCATTTACTCTATCAGTCCTGTGATTTTCTATCACCAATATAATCTTCAGCCAGTTTTGTTTTGTTTTTAATCTATTCCACAAATTTATCAACTGTTCATAACATGCCACTTAGAAACGTGCAAAAAAGCAGTTCTTTTCACATCCCTCCTCCAAGAAGTATAACTGGATTATTACTTTTACAATTAGATGACTCAAAAGAAGTATGGACTGGCTTCCAAAAGCAGGCATTGCACTCACCTATACACAAAGTCATTAAGTAAATCTGAACACTTTAAAACCCACAACCAAACACAAAACCAGTGAACATGTAGCACAGTACCCAGTTAAAATCCAATCCCTTATTCCCTTTCCTTTTTCTTCAGAAGACCAGTTTCTACATCTAAATGCACTTTGAAATGACTAACACAAGACAACAATTAAGCATGCTGTTCTAGGCTAAGAGGTTACCGTCCCCTGTTTTTACCAGCTGCTTCTCCCTGCTTTTTCTTGTTGGAGGTAAGAAGCTCCTCACATCTGCCAGAAGAACCATATGTGCAATTACTTACTAACTCAGTTCTGTCAAAATGGTTCCCTTTAAAAAAAAAAAAAAAATCTATTTAAGTAGTGTTTCAGTTACACTAGAATTGCTTCTCTGAGTGTGTCCTAAATGCAATTTATCTTCAAAGTTCAGAATTAGAAGCTTATGTTTGAAATGACAAACAATGATAATCAACTTATGCTTCCCAAATGGTTCCCCAGGCTCCTTTAAAGTTCAGGGGCTAAAACAGGAAACATCTGAAGGTAAATAAATTGTTCCTTCTCTACTACATCAAATGTTCACACATATTACAAAATATCATGCTGCCTCATACAGTTTGCTTCATTAAGATTGTGGACAGCATCATGACATATTAGGATATCATCATGCTGGCTATCCAGAACAGTGTAGACCACGTTTAGCTTTTCTTTTTTAGAATTCTGTATGATTGTAACATATTTCTCTCTCCGGCTGTAGGTTATACAGAAGCCTTCAGCAATTCTGTTGCAAAATATTCTATCACAAAGTTTAATATAATTTGACAGTATATGTAACTTCAGAAATAACTATTTACAGATGTTATTCAACATACCATAGCAACTACTAGCACTGAATAAATCAGAAAAAAATACACTGTTAATCCAAATTAAAAAAAAAAAAAGTTTTGATACATCTCTTTTCTGTTATGAATAGGTATGTGGAGCTATGAACCATTTTTCCTGAGTTCACGTGACCTTTTAAATAGGTGCTGATCCAGCTGACTCTCAGGTCAATGTTAAGACTTCCAACAGCTTTGCTATTCAACCTACTTACTCTCATGGTTTAACCCCGGCTGGTATTTAAGCACCACACAGCCGCTCACTCACTCCCCCCTCACCCAGAAGGATGGGGAGGAGAGTTGGAAAGGAATGTAAAACTCGAGGGCTGAGATAAGAACAATTTAATAATTGAAACAGAATAAAAATGAAAGAACAATAATAACAACCATGACAATGAAAAGGGGGACGGAAGGAATAAAATCCAGGGGGAAAGGAAGAAAGGAACACGTGGTGCACAACACAACTGCTCACCACCCACTGACCGATGCCCAGCCAGTCCCTGCGCAACAACCTGGCCGCCCTGGCCAACCCCCCAGGTATATATACCAGGCATGCTGTCCCATGGTATGGAACATCCCTTTGGGTAGTTTGGATCAGCTGACCCGACTGTGTTGTCTCCCAAATCCTTGTGTCCCTCCAGCCTTTTCACTAGTGAGGCCTGAGGAACTGAAGTCTCACATCAAAGCCCAAACACAGCACTGCACTAGCTCCTGAGAAGATAACTAACTCCATCCCAGCTGAAACCAGGACACTCAGGTTCCAAGACAGATTCACCAGTTTCTATCCAATGCTCTGTGCTACCTCATAACACAAGGCAAACCAGTGAATTTGATCCATTTACTTTACCCACCTCTAAAGAGTTGAATTTTTATGAACACTATCATGAACTTCTAATTAAGACTTAGTAATATGAGGGAAAAAAGACAGGGGGAATGGTAGCTCACCTAACTCTTAAAAAACAGCCCTACAAATATAAGGTAATAATTGGATGGCTGTATGGCATCTGGCTGGGATGGAGTTAATTTTCTTCACACCAGCCTGTATGGTGCTCTGTTTCAGATTTGTGATGAAAATAGCACTGATAACACACAGATCTTTTGGCTATCACTGAGCAGAGCTTGCACAGCATCGAGGTTTCCTCTTTCTTCCCCACTCACCAGGAAGCAGGCTGGGGGTGAGCAAGAAACTGGGAGGAGACACAACCAGGACAGCTGATTAAATTGACCATAGGGAGGGGTATTTCGTACCATATGATGCCATGCTCAGCAATAAAAGCTCAGGGAAAAGAAGGAGAAAGGGAGGATGCTTGCCTTTCCAAGTAACTGCTACATGTGATGAAGCCCTACTTACGAGGAAGGCTGAACATCTGCCTGCCGACGGGGAGCAGTGAATGAATTCCGTATTTCACTTTGCTTGTGTGCTCAGCTTTTGCTACACCTATAACACTGCCTTTACCTCAGTCTGTGAGTCTTCTCACCTTTCTTCTGTTTTCTCCCCCTCTCATGGGAAAGGAGAGTGAGCAAGCAGCCATGCAGGTGCTCAGCTGTTGGCTGGGGTCAACTCACAACAAGACCCAATGTAATTTACTATAATTAAGGAAAAAGTAATGTTAAAAGCTGAAAACCTCATAAGAATGCCAGGATTGCTGAAAATACACCTCTGAGTAACACTTGCTACAATCAATCTTTTCAAATCTCATATAATTTCCAGTACAATATTATCATGTGATCTTCATATTTCACCATGAGTTTGCCAAGATTTATTTTTTCAGACTAACAGTTCTTACATTGCATGAGAATGTCATTCCTGTTAAAAGCTTACATTTTAGTGCCTTCAATTCATAACTCTCACAAGCAGAAAACCCCTCAGGTTCCAAACAACTTGAAATAAGGCAATACATACTTTCCCATAGGGGGGAAAAAAAAAAAAACAACCAAACAAAGTTATACGTTTGTGCTTGTATCACTGCTGTAGTTGCCATGTGACAGCCAATTTCCTGGCTGTCTGATGGATGACTTGTGAGTGTACAACAGCCTGTCCTGTATAAAGCAAAAGGGATTTCAGGGCATATGCTAATGAACCATGTTAAAGGCTAGTCGCTCACACACACCTGATAGACTGTTTCAAGCCTTGCCAGCTGTTTTGATCAATCCCAAGCACTTAAGTGGATAATAAAGATTGATTGAAACCAGAAGTATCTGAATTTGAGCAATATGGGCTTTGGAATGGCATGCCATGTAGTATCCAAACTGCTTGAAGTACCTACAATAATCCACATTTAGTATATTGGTTTTGTGAGTTTTATATGCGGTGAGGTTGAAATAGCACTTTTATTCTTAGCAGCTATTTCTCATGTAATTCTCAATTTATTTTGGATGCTAAAAACTCTCATACTTGGCCATATATATATATATTATTTTTCCCTAATTTGAATACTATCCCTCCAGCCATCTGGTTATTACCTGAGTGTGAAAGAATTATATTTAGGTGCTTTCCCACACACACACTTAAAAAGTGATTCAGTGCTTCTTTCCGTAACAATTTAAGCATGCATCAAACTGCAATATTAGCAGTTGTACTATATTTTTTTTCACTGGTATTAGCCATTTCAGAGTTTTCGTATCTTCTTTAGAACATTTTAATGAGGATCCCCAGAATTAGGACATTAATAAAACCTTTCCAGAGTTCCTACTGTTAACCCTAATGCATTTTCATTAGCTTACTGCAATGGGAAATTCCAATCTTGCCTCAAGAAGTGAACAACAACCTGTCAGAACTTTACATTGTCAGAATTATCTGAGCTTCACTCAATACCACTGATGCCTGCTGATAACTAGGTAGTTACAGTCTGTTCAGGGGTAGGTCTTATCAATTTGTGGTACTCACAGCCATCCTGTACTAACATATTTCCCAATAAAAGGAATTTAAGTTCCTACCCAATAGTAGGGATTTCAGTTTTAGTGTTAAGTGAGGGAGTATTTCAATTGCCACTTTGCAGAGATATACAGTAAAAGTATCATGGGATATAGTCTACTTTCAGTTATATAAATGTAAATTTAGGATAATTTTTCTAGTGTGCTTTTATACCTAAGCTGAAATGAGAATTTGAGTTCACAGTACTATTGGTAACATTCCTACAAAAAGCAGTTCCAAGTGGTTAGCAGTAAATGCTGTGGGCATTATTCTTCCCATGACACTTTGCTTAATAGTCAAATATATTGGAAAGAGGAAAAGATCACTGATTCTGTAGAGTACTGTAATCAGAGTAGCAATGGTGATATTTATATTAAAAAGATTTTACCTACAAAAAACTTTTATTAAGCTTTTAAGGAGTCGGAAAAGCAAATTAAATCTAGGTAAAAATACACATACCTACTAAATAATATTATGGGTATTTCTTTGCTTTGGGTTTTTTACCTTTGTTTTTTAAGGTGAGATCTGAAATTAAAAACAAGCCTACAAGTAATAGTCTGCAGAGAATCACAAGCCTGATATTTATCAGTCATTTTTCTAAGTGCATGCAAAAAAATGTATTTATGAATGCAAAGTTACTTGATTTTTTAAGTATATCTATATTTAGTTATCACATAAAACTTTATTTTCTACATTGAAATACGTACCTAAGTTAACATCCTGGCAGGTAGTTGTGACACAAAAAATCTTTTTATTTCTTTTTTAAAAAGTCCATTACTGGAATATACTAAAAGCTTTCTGAGTGGACAGTAAAGCACTATCTATAGTAGTAAACTATACAGGGGCACATGCCCAGTTTCTGACAACTGAATATCCATAGCACTAAATTATCAGCACAACCTTCAGCATAGACGTGGTTGATGCCAACCAGCACTCAATCCCCAAGAGTGCTCAACCACAATTCAGCAGGCACCACAGGCTGGGAACCATTCCCAATAAGTGTTTTGAACCCAGCCATCCTGTTCTGGAGGGCAAGAGAAGCATGGTAGCTGGTCTGATAAACAGCTATGAACCTATGAATTAAATTATGCTAATAATTTTTTCCATAAAAAAATGCAAAAAGCACAAAATAAAAAAAATAGTTCTGAAACATGGTTGCCAAAACTCTGCAGCAACTGCAGCTGCATTAGCTATTGCCTGCTACCTAGGAATAAAGGCAGGAAATGGACATTTTTGTATTTTATAAATGTACATGCATATTTATGTAAAAATGTAATCTTTTTCTTTAAAATACTATGCTAACATTGCAGCTCATATGCACAGACAGAAAAAGGTTGAAAACCCAGCATACAAGGTCAACTTTTTTAAAGAAACTGAAACAAACTGCAGATACCACTGGCTTAGAGGCTATTTCAAAAGAAAGCAAAAGCCTCTAATTTTCTTCTACCAAGATAGTATCAAAATAAAATTCTACACTGCTATTGCACTGCAGGATACTACACAGAATGTATAATGCAGATTATCCTCAAGTAGGTCTCATCAGAGGATAAATGCTGAAACTGCAATGACTAATATACTAACTTCACTGGCATCTTCCGGGAATGTGATAGCTTAGAAAGAGACTACGCTGACATTTGTAACTCCTTATCACTGACACTGTGTTAGCTGTTTTCTTCTACTGGACTTCGCCTGCTGGGATTACTGGAGAAGAATAGGATACCCCCAAGTACATTGCAGTGAATTTCTATCACTTCCGAAAGGCAGCAGACAGATGCTTACATAAGGTACTTAGTCCCTGATCACTTTCACAGCGGGTGAATGAAACGGTTATGCAGTTATATGACTTGCAAGAATCCTTCCTTATGTAGGGCAGTAAGAATTTTTATGTCCAAAAATTTTAAATCATCACAGAAACATCAAAGAACATAATTTTTCAGTAGCTGCTAGAAATGTAACAAATTATTTTAATGCATTGCATTGAGACTGTGCCACCAGCAACCAATGAAACGCAGCAGTGATCAACCAGTGCATAAAATTCACAACAGAATTTGTAGCTCTGTACTCTGGCAGGCTATGCTTCTTAAAACAAAACAAAATTTACAATAACAAAACAAGGAGTGGTATAAATGTACCAGGTCTGGTGATCAAGTAACAATAAGCCTCTCACTTTGAACAGGGTCTGCCTTACCACACAAATTTACACACACACATTTTTAAGTTTCTTTACAATACTAAACAGAAATGTAACAGATACCACTACTCATTGTATACCTCTGAATATTCAGTCCTATCAAATATTATTGTATCAATGTTAACTACAGCTATAAAACACCCATACTACAAACCTCTTCCAGTTCTTACTCTCTCTACTCTGAAATCTCTCTCATGCTTCTTAATCCACAACCATTTAACTTCAGAATTTACATATCATTTAAGTACTGTTCTTTAAAATAGCAATTTTTTCAGGAATATCATCTTTGATTTAAAAAAAATAAGTTTTAAGGGTTAAACATAGTTTAAGTCTATGAAAAGAAAATAATACACTGTTAGTGTATATGGACATTACATATTTTTTTTCTTCTGAATTGTCTACTGCTTGAATTAAAATGTTATACTACAATAAATGCATACTACCTTATACACATGTGCAGGTGCTAAGTCTCAAAAGTTCTTTAACATGTTAGCTAATGAAAAAAATACAGAGGAGTAACTTTTGTTAAAAATATTTTAGTCCTTTTCTCTCTAAAGTAATTAAATTATTATAATTAAATTTTACTTCTAATTATATTCGGTATTATTAAGAGTTAAATTGCCATGCAAAAATTAATTCAATATTGCAGAACAATAATTAATTCTTTAACATGAAAAAAAATAATTGAACTGTATCAGAGGTGGCAAAAAAACCCACTTTTTGTTTACTATTGGACAAAAGATTAATTACTAAAAAAAATGGCTTGTTAGGTATTGAAAATAACAGTTCTATTGATTTAATAGCAAGTCTGAGGATAAACAGTATATAAAAAATATTAACCTTAAGTCCTGTAAATACAGTGCTCAGAGTATGCAGGTCTCTGCCTTTTACTTGTTTCTGCGTTTCACATGTGAACTTTGTTTCTTTATTTCTACAAATGGGAGACAAATTCTAAACCACTGATACGGGGGGGGGCGGGGGGGTATTTTATAATATGTTCAGTTCAAGATCAGAGAAAGGGACAGAAAATACCTCCTTTAAACCATAGTGACAGCCATCGTCATCTTCTCTTTACAGGTCACCCCCCCAGTCTGAAGGACAGGAACAGCTATATTTCAGCAACAAACTGCTCCTCAAATGGTCCTTTGCTAGAACAGAAGTCAAACCTGCATTACAGTGATAGCTTCGAGAAAGGCACAACTAAATCTTCCATATCATCTCCAAATCCACTTAACCAGGGACTAGTAAGATAAGAATGATGATACTTCTGTGTACTCAGTCTGGCTCTTTGCCTGTTTTATGGCTCTACAGATAACAACTCTGCGAGAAGAGGAACCAAGATGTGGCCTTCCAAATTTTTGGGTTTGCAGTGATTGACATTAACACCCTGTAATGGTAGAGAAACCAGTCACAGGAACTAGTTGCACAGTTTGTAAAATTCTTTTTATCAGTTTGATATTTATAGACCCCTAGAAATTCATAGACTATGTCTAAAAAGTTTGTGAAAGCCGACTAATAAGAGGATGTGTATTTATGTAATATAGCCATTTATGTGCGAGAGATAGCTAGAGGCACCCATATTTGAAGAAATAAAAGTTAATAAAGTTAGAATTGATTATTTAAAGTCCAGACAACCTATATATTATGTCGTTTGGGCATGGAGACTAAACCTACAGTCCATAGGTCATGTATAAGCAATCATAAACACATCCTGGTCTCCTACACAACTCACAGGAACTAAGACAGTTACAGAATCTGCCTTACTGAGTTACTGCTTCTTATTGTAGTAACTTTTGAGAGTCTGTAAGCACCTCTCTGTCACAGCATCTTACTCTTCACAGAGATATTCAATGACATCCCATATAGCTCTCATCTGCAGCCAGGCAGACATTTATCAAGGACATAAGAATCCATTTTAGTCAGATGGACCCCTCTGAACCATTTCTGTTAAGATTCCCAAGGCACCTCTATCTCCCTGTTCCAACAGCCACTATATTCCTGTGTGCAAATATTTCCAAGCTTTGCTGTTTGGTTTTATTTTTTCCCCTTAGGGAAAGAAAAATGCACACTTGTCATTTTCTCAGTTGAAACGTCTTGATCTACCCGATGATTTTTTTCTACCTCAAAATTGTCCGTCATTGCTCAGCAAGGAGGGAACAGGACAGGACATGACTTTGAACATACAGATGCAGAGTTTGGAAATATGTTGATCTTACATTCAGAACTCTATAATTTTTCTGTTTTCAAAATGAAAACTTTGTGTATTAGAGCAACTGTATTCCTGCTTTCACTTTATATTTCTACAAATAAATTATGTATTTTAAGAGTAAAGAAAGATCAATGACAGAAACTGTTTTTATAAAGTCACAATATAAGGAACACTGCAGAAATTACAAAATGCTACACTGTGTTATCACAAGGCCAGGATAGTATGTTTTTATCAAACAGAGAGTTCTCACAAATTACTTTGCAAACAAACAGGGTTAATCTTACAAAAAGGAATTTGATTTCTTTGAACTTCTTTAAAGTACCTTCACAATTTCACTTTTTTCATTGTTATTAACTTTTTGAGTATGAGCATTGCTAGTATTTCCATCTCATTCTTATTTCCCTTTTTCTTCCTGAAGAGGTTCAACTGAGAGGTAAAACTACCAAACCTCTTTCATAATCTTCAGCACTGACATTATGATTAATGAAACACTGCATTATAAAAAAATCAAATGTTCCTACAGTCACAACAACAACAAAATCCCTGTGTTTGGCACATTTATATACAACTTCTATGTGTACAGCATGACATAAAATTAATCTATCTGGTGTTTTCACTTGACTGTAAAGAGTTTAAATTATATTTGTTAGACAAATGCCAAATAGAGGACAAAACATAAAAACATTTGTAAAAGTTGTGGCTGCTGCGTGTTATCTTAGTTATTAGGAAAGCTATAAACCCTTTCCAGTATTTCGGTTTGCATATTCCTCATTTTCTAGGCTTGAAAGTATATCCATAAAGCACTTGCCTTTTGCTTGCTTTCCCAGCTTCCCCAAACATTTCCTATGTTTCCAGAAAGCACGTACAGCCAACAGATAAGAAGGCAGAAGGATCCATTCCTTCAGCAGACCTGTTCCCTGTGTTCCCATCACCTGCCGCCACTACCAGATACACTTGTCCACTTGTCCATGCTCCAACAGTCAAAATGTACAGAAATGACTTAAAGTATTTTTTATTATAGGCCTGCACAGTCATCTGTACAGATGAAATATAACACACACCCAGTAAAATCATAACTGATGTCTGCTTCTGAAAAATCACAGTACAGCTGGAATCTCACCCCAGTGCAGTGACTTAGAGGCTACCAAAGCTACTCTTCTCCTATGATCAATGGAGAGAGAGGTCCAGGAGACAGTATATACATAAAGTAGATGGAATAGCTTGACTTCTGAAGGTATCTATCCCTCTTCTTTTGAAGTGGCCCTAGATAACTAACTTGTGCTAGATGACAAGCAAGATGAGGTGAGATGAATTGGCCTAAGGTCAAACTACACCTTTAAGTTACTATTTTAAATATCATTCTTATTAAAATTGGCAGTTGTACCTCATTCTTACCTTGAGAACTCAACCTAATGTACATATAGGGATCTAACAACAATCCTGTTTAAAATATATTCATACAATATAGTTAAGCATAATTCTATCCCAATTCATTAAATCTTTGCAGGGAACACAGAATTAGACTAGCAGAGGGAACTTTTGAAAACCTTACCCCTTACAGTCAATGTGCATGAAGTTAAGCTTATCTTAATAGCACTAAGTAAGACCACTATGCTGTAATATTAGGTTGAAACGTCTACAACATTTAAACAATGAAAAATAGTTTGAGAATGTAAATATAGAGCTCTATTATCCTACTATCAATATAAAACAGTAAATAAGAATTTAATTCTGGTGTAGTAAACAGGAGGAAAACATGTAAGAAATTTAATAAAAGACCCCATGTTCACAAGAGAACCAAATTTAAAATCTGTTAAGATGCTGAAATCCATTACACTTCATACACTATTGTATTGTATTGCCATCTCTATGAATATATATGATACATTGTCTCAGAGTAATTTCAAACTGTCCTACAAAAAGTGTCTTAACATTTCTAAAAGCTAAATGTAGTAACCCTACAATTTTGTGCTTGCTTGCACTTCCTTCAGGATGTATGACACCACAACCATATCAGGGAACCTGACTCACAGCAACTGGACCTGACTTGCAGTCTAGAATCCAGAGTGTGGATAAAATCTTGCACTGAGCAACAACATTGGTTCCATTACTGACCTCTGTCCAAACTCATAACATCTTCATGAAGCAAAAAAATGCTATTATCCACATCTTATGGACAATGAACCGAAAGAATAATATTGAGACCATGTCTAGAATAAGACAGATTTGAACCTATGTTAAAGGACACTCCTGAGAAAACCCTGTTAACAAGGTCCTGTATTTCTCACATGGATTCTTCCTCACATGGATTCTTCCCCCACTCCCATTAAACACAAATGAGAATATTTGATTAAAAAACCCAAAACACACAAATACACACACACCAACTCCCCCCCCCCCCCCAAAAAAAAACAAACAAAAAGACCACAACACACCACCAAAACCTAAACAACCACACTTTGATGTGATTCCATTATTTTACATTATATTAATGGATTAATTTGCAGGTCATCATGAAATGTCTACTCTTTAGAACTAGACAAAGACTTTGAACAAGTTTAAGCCCCAGACACAGAGACAGTGTAATACTACTGCACAATCATACAGTACTACATCATGCAGTACTGTAAGAAATTAAATTATATTACTGGATATGTACTATGCACTGTGGATAGTAGTTTGCAATTATTTTTATTACCTCTGCTCTCTACTTTAGATGCTAATCATTTATTCTGCTTCAAGTCTAACAATAAGTCATCAGTGTGTTTCTAGTCCTTTGTCTGTACCTTTCTTTTCTTTCTGTACCAGCAAAATGCCAACACATAGTTTCATAATGAACTTCCAAGAAGATAGGTAAATGTTTACCCAGAATTTTCCAGTCTGAATATCTTTCTTTTAAATTCTCTTAGCCCCCTTTAAGGCTGTGTAATAAATCCTTAAATTCTCTTAACCTCCTCTAAGGCTGTGCTATAAACCATGAATCTATTCATAGCTTGGAACGTTAATGAGTAAGTAAGTATATTCCTTCCTTTAAAAAGAGTTAGCAAGGGCGTAACATTGCTTCATTTTCCCCCTTCACTGTCAATTGCACACAAAGTCACAGAATAAGCTCACAAATCAAGCTTCCTAGCTTTTGAATTATGGAAAAGTAGAAAAGATGGGCACTATTTCATTTGTGCTTGAAATACTTAAGCCTCTTTTGGAAAGAAAAGGTTTCATGAGAAACAGAGGATTAGTCATTAAACTGACATTTCCTCTGTTTATTCTCTACAGCATAGGTCAGCCATAGGTGCTTGCCAGACTGATTCTGAATTTAACTTAGGGTGTTGATTCATGGAAACAGAAATCAGCGTGATTTGGGGAACTTTTTTGTTGTTGTTGTTTGGTTTTGTCATTATTATAAGAGAGAAAAGATCCCTTTTTGGGAAAACAGTGTCCAAAATGTCATACAGACATGTACTACTATTATATGGGACATAGAAATTCTGTAAATTAAGATCTTTCCTGTTTTTACTGTCTTACATTTCACTGTATATGCTAAGACATTCAAATACTTAAGGTTTTACTCTGGAATTTAATTATTAAAAGAAAAAAACCCCACCACCCAAAACCCAAAAAACACCACCCACAAGAAACTAATAGAAGAAGCACACTTCTAGACCTCGGACACAATCCTGCAGAAAGAAAAAAAATTTAATAATGTTCAGTTTTCACATTTTGTTAATGTTTGACCCTTTAGTGAGCAGTACTATCTGACTCTTACCATGTTAGAAAAATTATCTGGTTTGGTGGGAAGAACAGAGACTGAAATGAAAGTCTAGGAATCTTCACACTGGCACTGGGAAGGTCAGACTGAAAACTCAGAGCATGATAACTGGGATTAGAATACAGATACTATAGAACTACAAGGTATCTTGTATGCGAGTAAAATTCCTATATATGTCAGTATATATATTCTACTGAAACCCTACTGATTCTTCCACAAAAAAAAAAAAAAAAGAGAGAGAAAAAAACCAAAACCCCTGAACAATTTAACAGATTGACTTTATTTGGTGCTCACAACAGCTCTTTTTAAATACAACATTTAAGTGATTATTTTAAGGTTCAGTGCATTAATTTATTTCATCAGAATCTTTACATTTAAATAAAAGAAAAATGGGAGAAAAAAAAATTGGAAGCAATTGTTTCCATCAAAGGTTCTCTTTGTCTTATTCTTTTATTTCCTCAAATTAGTTAGGTAGCCTATGCTTCATGTAAGAGTCCCTCTAAATATAACATAGGAAGAAAAACAGGCAGTCCTAAAAACATAGAAAGAGTGTTCCTATCTATATCCCCCAGTGTCCTCAAAGTGCACTGCTTTTGATGATTAGGAAAGTAGAGAACATCAGTCTTACTTGACAAAGTTATCGCAAACTATTTTTTCAATTATTTAATAAAATACTTTGCCAGAAGCTAGAATGCTAGAATGGTTAAAAAACAGCTCTTCATTCAGAATGCCAAAGAAAATTCTATGGGGTAAAGAAAGAAACAAAGAAAAGAAAAAGACAGAACTCTCAAGTGTTCTCCTTTCCTATGAGGATAGTCCTTCTTAAATGCTAAGCCTTTCCTTTGGGAGGCAAAACAAATACCTGCAGTTTTCCACTACAGGAAAAAGAAAAAAAAAAAAAAAGAAAAAGTGGTAGGCAGAAAGATGTATTTACTGCAAGCTGGATTCCTTTTTCTCATGAGATTGTTCCTTTTCCTTCTCTGATCACAAGCTTACAATACCTTAAACATGAGATACACATTACAAGCTACCAGAAACTCACTGCAGCCGTAGTCAGATTGCCTAATTATTGAGCTAGTCTTTCACTGACAGCATATGCCTCTTGAATCTGCAGTTCTGCCTTATTAATCTTGTGACGAACTATACACTGTTGATTGCAACATGCAACACCTGCCTTGTAAATAAACAAACTGTCCTCTCAATATGTTTTTAAAAAGTTTGAGTTGAATCTCTATTATGTCAAAAATAGGAAAGACAGCAAAATGTTTTCTTTAGACATTCCAGGACTCAGATATGCCCTTGGTCCAGATAAGCGTGGCTTTGATAATAGTCTGAAAATGTGAAAAAAATTACCACCCCAGTGAGGATTTTAGAAAGGCTGGAGATGGAGTCTCTAGAATGATAAAGATTAAAAAAATGAGTTGTTAACATTTCTAGACATGTTCTTATTCAATCACTTCTTTTATTCAGGACTTTCCCTGCTGTATACCATAGGATTTCTTTTCTCTGTTTCAGCTGTTAAATTTGAACATAAATACTATAAAATCAGCATTCAGATTCTTTGTGTTCTACTGTCTTACAGTACACAGCTTCAGAATGATGCCTAATTATTACTGAAATCCTTGTTTCTACCTGTAAACTAAAAATGCGGTTTCTGATTTGAACCACTGGTACCACACTGTGAATACTGCAGCCTCAAAATGGATCTACCACATTTTGATTTACGTAGAAGTAGTTGAAGAGTATACTTTTAGGCAAAACTTGTCATTTAGACTTTAAATGACAAGGTGCCTTTAAAAATTTTAAAAACGTTCTTTGAAGCCTAAGTGTCCTCCTGACGTTTTTTAATCCCAAATATGGTACAGTATTAGTTGACATTTTGTAAAGGACCTTTACGTATGTGAATACATGTTGTATATACAATAGCATTCTGCAAATAAACTCCTAGTTTCCCTCAGTACACATATAAGGAATTCACTAACATTGATAAGAGCTCTACGTTTCATTACACACAAAGAAAGCTTCTCAAACTTATTAATGTTAGTATTAAATTAGTACTAAAAATTATTAGAAGTAACAAAAAAATGTTTAACTTTCAATAAAGGCAAGATACATTTTATGATTTGAGGTTTAGGGGCATCTTCTGACCATCTCTAACACTGAATTTATAAGCTCATAATGATAAATACATGTTGCCATAATCTTTCATTGTCACTGTGCTGCTGCCCTAACAGCATCCACTCTTGTAAAAGAGAACTGCACCGAAAGAGTTCAAAATTAATAGCTGTGAAATCTCAAGCACTCACAAGCATGTGTTTTTATCACTTCCATGCTGTGTAGATTGGGTACTCTTGTTATTTATTAGTTATGACAGTGAACAATTCCCACTTGCTTAAGTGAAAAAGTGAAGAGCTGTTTGCATAACTAGCAAGGTGAAAAAACAGATTTCGAACTGTTGGAATCATTTCACAAGAACAACGTACACAGACCAGAAGAGAGCCTTCTTTCACAGCACTATAATGTGCTGACTACGGCATGTGTTATTCTACCCTCCACATACCCCCTGTTGAAAGGCAGCTCTTACAGCAAGTTCTGCATTTGTGAAGAGCCTGGAACGGAGTCCTGGTACAGCACAAGAGCTCCTACATGCTCCAGTAGTCACCCTCATCAACTTCAGGCTGGAAAAATGTGAATATTTGCAGTGGCTTAATGCAGTAATACACACATACTGTTTACAGTGAGCATGTGGTCCGCAGCTGATGCGGAGCACTCTGGCACCCGTGCCCAGAGCAGCTAGCCCACACATCACCAAGCTAGAGCGAGGCACTACTCCCTGCTGCAATTCGTCAGACACGTTCCTCTCTCCTCTGAGCCAAGCAGCAAAATATGTGATCTTACAGGTAAATATTGAAGTAAGTATCAACAGTGCTTTATCGCCTAAAGAAATGATTGTTTTCAACAGAGAAGCTAAAGAAGAAAGCATGGCTGTTCTGCTTTTCTTGGGATTTTTCTTCATTTCTTTTCAGTAATGGAACACGGAGATAGTATCTCCAAACAGTGTATATTTCAAATTAAAAAGGAAAGGTTAAAGATAGTAACTGTAACAGTATTACAAAATGTCTCCATCTGATTTAATATTAATGTACAGAAAAATCTATCATAGATCAGGACAGCAAGTACGATTTGCCTGTGGGCAGTACTATTACCAGCACACAATTAGTTTCAGATCGGAGACACTGGCCTTAGATCTGTTCTCATGCCAGTAATCTGTGTCCTAGCTGACTGAAAACCAACAGCTCTTGATGAAATGCTATTTACTTAGCTACAGAAAATTTGATTAAATGTAAGGGTAATAATAACAAAACCAGTAATGCCCAACGTGACATGAAATGGCATAGGTCATATTTTAATTGAGACATTTCAGTGAACAATATGAAATTATGAAATGAAACAGGATATGTTACGTGAGAAGCTGTTATGGCAAAGTCATTTTCTTTCAATTAAAAAAAAACACCACCACACTGTGAATGCCAAAAAATTCTTTTCTACTGTCTATTACTATAAACCCATCAGAAAATATGAATTCTTAGTCCTTAATGCTAAATCTTTCAAATCCTTGGACTTATTTTTTTTTCTTTGATAACAGATGGATTTCCTTTTATTCTTAGTAATTTGCATCAATAGTAGATCATGAAGTCTTATAAATACATAAAGCTTTTTAGAAACATTTGATAGAGTAACACTTTAGCCAGTTCCTTCATATTTCTGTAACGTTAATTCTCCAGGAAGGTTACTGTATAATTTGAAAAGTTCAGTCACTTTATGTATTTAAGAATTAATAAAGAAAAAATACATAAATCTAGCATTCAAGGTTCCTAGAAAGGTACACTAATATTCAGTATTAGAAAGTCCAAGATGAATTTTCAGTTTGTTCAGCAGTGTCTGAAGGGCCGACTGAATAAAACATCCTCTAGTCTCCTTGACTATCACGTAAGTGCTAAAATATTTTGCAATATAACAAAACCAAAATCTTCTTAATTTATTCTGCATAGAGGAATTTCACACTGTTGCTTATCTTTTCGTCTGCACTAAAGAACAACCAAAAGATCCATAATACTAGTAACAGTTCATAAATATTTATAAAGAACCAGTGTTGCACAAAAAAAGATAGGACAAATTATATAAGCATCCAGTGAGCTCTGCAAAACCCAGAACAGCAAAGTCAGTGTCATTTTGCAAACAGTTACATGTTTCCTTCACTTCTAAACTGAATCTTTCTTGTATGTTAGCATATTTTATTTTAATTCATGTAATAAAGCACATAAAAACACTGCAAGCAGCAAATTTTTTAGTAACATACAATTCCACATACGGACTTGGAGAATTTAAACGCTATGAGTTATGGTGATGCAGCAACCAATACTGGTTTCGTATCTGCTCAATGGAGCTGCCAGCGTCAAGCCTGAACCTACTGAATGAACTCATCCATTATACAAACCCACATCCTGGTGAAACACCTACTGCACCTTGGCAGTAGTTCTTTGTCATTCCTATAAAGTACTACTCCCATCTGCACTGTCATTAGCTATTTCAGATATGTTATTCTATTCTATTTTATATGTCTATAGTAATAAATTGTGTAAAAAACGTGACCCAGATTATGTGTTGTAATTTCTAGGAAAAACACTCATAGCTGAAAGCCATCATGAAAACAAGTACTGCTTTGTTTCACACCCATTGCTGTCACTTTTACTCACATGAATTAACACCTGTCCTAGAAATAGCTAAATTTTATTTGTATTCAGAAAAAAAATCTATTAAAATAAAGTGATAGATTCAGGCCCTTAAGTTGCAGGAAGTAGAATAAAATCATCAGTATATAGTCAGATGAGTGAATTTTCTACATTTGTACATGACAGATTTTACCTAAGGTCTGGGTTCAGTTCAGTGACTGAGCATGTAGTGACCTGCCTTAAGTAGAGATTTCCAGTTTCCTCTGTAATTATTCCTTCCGTAAAAGAACTCACAACATTACCTGAAAATGAAACAAATACTTCTCGCTCAAAAAACTCGTTTACTGTCCTGTAAACTTGTGATGCAACTGGAAGATAATTACATGCTTATTGAAAATAGCATTTTTCTGATTCAACAGAATGATGGATATCCTCTCTCATTATTACACAGGGCACATGTTATGCCATTATCACCAGTTTAGAACACATGGATGGAGATAAGGAAACTGATTCACCATTTCATTATTCAAATTTTATAACAACATAACTCCACTCAGAACAGGAATGACATGATGGAGAATGAGACCAAATGTATGTTGAAATCAGCAGACATAAAAGCTGTGAACAGTAAAGGTAGTAAAACAGGAACTTAAAATATCACTGTGAAAATGCTGGGGCCAAGTGAAGTAATTAATTTGCTGTTGTTTTATTATCTGTATTTCCATTCCTGTCTTTCATCTTTAGAAAGCTTGCAAACTACTGAAGTTTTTTCTCTTGTTAATTATAATATTTTAAAAAGGACTCCCAAATAAATAAAACAGATTTCCCTAAGCAAATGGCCGGATTTCATCTGATGTTTTACGATACGAATTTTCAGGCCAAGTTATTCTCATAAGCATGCCTACAAAAGGTAACACACAACATACACACAGCGACCTATCAGGTAACCGAACAAAAGTAGTTTGTCATATATACTCTTGCTGTACCAATAGTTTTAGTAAGAATACGTTTAATACTCAAATCATACTTTTTGAAACATCATTAAAACCACATCATTCCCACAACTTTTTATGAAGATAATTTTATATTTGGATGTAATACTTGAAAAACCTACTCTTGTTATTTTGGAAATTATACATATATACATGCTGGTAAGTTAAATGCAAGAGATTTTATGTGTAACATCCAGACTGATAAATTGGTCTTCCATATCTGTATTTTGTTTTCATGTAAAGCAGTCTCTGAATATTATATCACCTGATTTAACTTACAGCAACTGATATTAGTTAGTTGATTGATTTTTGTGGAACTACCTGTAGTTTACCTAATATGAGATAAATATCAGCCCAAGAGGTCTGAAGATTAGTAGAAATTCAGTTAAGCTGACTGCTGCCAATATTGTTTCTGTGAAAACAGAAATAGTTTATGTCAATTCAAAATTAATTTGTCACCTTAACATTGGTATATATGTGAACATATATTTGCACATGCTTATTCTATTAATAGGTATGCGTATGGCACACAAATTTCAAACCAATACTTAAGTACTTACTGGAAAAATAATTTTCTACCTTGCTAAAATGCACTACATTCACAGAGTGCTTGATTTTAATTATTATTTCTTTAAGTAAACTGAAGGATTTAGTGATTGCTTTCTTGTTTAGCCTTGAGCTGCCGCTACAAAAAAGTATCCCAGAAGACACCCATGTCTTGCATCATACACTGTCTGCACAGCTCTATGCAGACATCTCAGAAACTTTAGGATACCTGAAGTGACACTAGGATGCATATGTTTAGATAGCTGCATCACATCCAGAACACCGTGACAGTCTCCATAATTTCCTTTGGTTCATTTTTCAGCATAACACTGAACTCAGAAACGCGATTCTGCATCAAGTTGTATCAGTGTAAAAGCATTGTCCTGATAAAAGATACTTTCCCCAAAGATAGGTCTCTAAGAGTGTGTTAAAGCAATTCTGCCTCACATGGACTTGGTATCCAAAGGAAATAGAGGCTACTTCTCATTTTACACTGCTCCAGGGCTGAGAAGTCCTTGACATCTATACATGGATAGACAGGATAAATTATAGCAGCCCCTCCCACTTCTCTCTGAGAAGTGCTACCACAAAGAAAATACTTGGCACATATCACAAAAGACACATATTTCCTGGCTACAACCTCAGACAAGAAACTACTTTTCAGGAAGTTTATGGAGGATTCTGCATAATCATTGTGTGACTATGCAATGCAGGAATTTTTATCCTTCCAGTTAACAAATATCTTCTTACTTAAAACATGGTACCATAAAGGAATTGGTTCAGACATGGCTGCAAGTTAAAATGGTCTCTGAATTTTTGGCAGATGGAATCAGTATTTCTGTATTCTAGTTCCACCACATACTCGATGAGTGATTTTCAGCACGTCAGCTAGTACCTACCTTCTGTACCTAGTCTTAAAAACCTGCCTTTACATTATCTTTAATCTGACTTCACATTATCTGTAGATAATAAAAGACCCTATATCAAATACTTAGATAAATATTAATTTTGTTGCTTCCTAATACTCCAAGAATGCTGCCTGCAACAACACAGTTCTTTCATTCAAGGATTACAAGCTCAGCCATTAGGTTGTTTGATTCAGAACATAAAATCTGTAAGAAAATCTCATCTGACAGAACAATGTTTGCCTTCAAAAAAATAAACTAACTTTTGTCAGTAGTTAGAAAGGTAAATTAAGTTTTGAACAATGAACATAATGCCTTTCTTCATCTTCTAATAATTGTGTTATTTGTGATCCACTCTGAGTAAAATTAAACTATACTTTTGGGGTTAGCTGCAGCATTTTACAAGCTAATGATCACAAAACATCTGTGTTACCTAAATGAGAGAATTGTCTGATTGATGCAAACATTAAAAAAAGAAAGCACATCACTTTTACATACTTTCAGTTTTAAATGTGACCAGAGTATTAGTTCTATTCAAACTTCTAAACCCCAAAACTTTTACTCGTTTTCCCATCTTCTCCTTCACAAAAAAAAAAAAAAAAAAAAAGGGGGGGGGGGGCTCCTCCACACCTGCTCGTATATGTTTTATATAAAAGTTATTCCCTATTTTTGAATACAGTCAGAAACTGATCTTAACTGTGATTTTACAACTCTTTTCAGTGAAAATGGGCATATAAGAATGAGCACAACTCCTGTTAAGCACAGTTCCACACAGTTGGACAACTCCAATGTATGTCACTGACATCATTGCGTTTTGAGATTTTGACATATGTTCACGACCTGCTCTCAGTTAAATATTTATAGAGGAAATTGCACTAAAATAAGAAGTGAGGCAGTTTTAAATCCTCCTTTGTCATCTTCTGTTGTTGTAAATCACATTTTAGATGCCCCAACTGACCTTAGTTACTCCAGCATTAGTGTGATATTTTGTCACCCACAACAGCAAAATAAAAGTGACCTTGAGAAGTCTCTGTTGTCTGAAGTATATGGAAGACAGTCCTAGCTTTTCCATAATATGCGTGTTCTCTCCCTTCTCCTTAGACCCTTTTTTCATAAGTCAAAACTCAAAGAGACCCTGTGATTTTATCTCATCTGCTGTTTTACTCAGACCTTAGATTCACAAATTATTTGAAATTTTAAGCTGTATAACTTAGTATAAATAAGAAAAAACATGAAAGTATAAAGGATATAGGTGAATTTTATTTTTACTATTTATCTAGTGACATGCATTTTGCAGGATAGGAAGCTAGCAAGGCTTGGTAGGACTGCGTATAGTAAGATTGACTGTAAGAAAATAATTTCAAATATTTTTAATAACAGCATTTTAAATGTTCTCCTTATACTACTACAAGGCCATGCACTGTTAAAATAACTTGAACTGCATGGTCCACATTACCAACATACTTTCCATTAAACTACATAATCAATAAACTTGACACACACCCATATAAATGCGAAGTTTTCTTTTAGTCTTGATTCAAAAATTGGAATAATGCAAATTTATAAACAAAAACAATAAAAATTTAAAATGTTATTTTTATTCTGAATAGTAACTGTTGGTCTATTTTTTTGCTGGTGTAATTATTTATTAATATATAGTATATGCTAGCAAAGTCCAAAATCTGATGATGGACATACAACAAATCTGCTCTTCTAGGAAAGAAAAATCAGGGCAGAAAATTACAGAAATAGCATTGCCTGAGTATACAGTGAGATGAAAACACCTAAAAATGTAAATATTTTTGTTTAAATGGAGAAATGCAGATCAAAAATTACACAGAACATATTCCATGCAACCTAATCCTTAAAAAAGTTGTTTGCATTGTTAAGAGTTTCTAAAGATCTGTTGGAAGCAAACTTGTTTAGAAAAATTAGAAAGCCAGCCTGCTACAAACTGTCCTGAATTGCTCATATGTCCATATCAATATTTCCTGTATATATAGTCAAAGAAAATTAAAATTGTGTCCTGTTAAGATTAGGAATTAAATACTAAAATGTTCAGCAAATATAGCAGAATTTACAGTGCTTGTGAAGGATTTAGTTAATTGACTTATAAGCACAATGCTAACTACTTCTGAAGTCTGTTGTTTTTCTTTTATATTTCAATGCAAAACCAATCCAGTAAGTTTTACATCTCAAAGCTGCCCAGCAGATCACTAGCTATGTAAATGTCGTAAAACTTTTGAAAGAAAATTCATAAAGGGAAAAAGTGCCTGAAGCTGCAGGACAGGTGTTTCCCTTACGCACAGCTGACAGTTGGTCAAACCAGGAAATATCGCAAATAGTAGAAAACAGGGCAATTAAACATGAGAGAGAGGAAACACTCAGAAATACACTGCTACGTTATGAAGACTGACACAACAATAGTCAGACTGCTAACCATGGTTATAACCCAGGTTCATATCAGTATGTACAATGCCAGGGAGCTGTCCGAGTTGATAAATCAGATTCTATCCTTTTAAAGATGTTGCTTGCTACCCCTTGCCTATAATAGTACAGTTCTTTACTTATTCAGAGCATGAATCCTCCTTCACTTAGATCCTGTCCCTTTTGGCTCTGTGCATCTCCTGGGAATGCAGAATGATTCAGTGGTAACTTAGTCATTTGTGCACTCTACAAGATGATTTTACTGAAGAGGGAAAAAATAAAGGCTGCACTTAGCAGTGGAATACTTTGTGTTAAATACAGATAATTAAAGCATCAACAATCCATCTTTTTCATGTTTAATTAGCCTCTCTTTCATCATAATTTGTTACTGAAGGTCAAATGTGGGTCACTTTTAAAAACTAATTGTAAAGTATTTAATATAATGCAAATTGAGAACAGAAAATTTAAATATACTTCTGTACACTTTGCACCAAATAGCATTAAATGCATGAAAGTCGCCAATGTAAATGTTTATACTCGATGACAATGTTCTCATTTTTTTTCTCTGCGTTGCACTTAGTGCTGCCATAACATTGTTATTTTTTACAATTATTATACTGTAGGACATTTGCTTAGCTGGAAGCTGTGAAATTTGATTCTTGAGAGTTGGTTTGTGATTATAAAAAAGCAGTCTTTGAGATAAGGGTCTGCATGTATCCGTGTGTCTGTACATAAGCAAGAAAAAAGATGATGCTTTCTTGCATGGTTAAACTGGTTGCTCCCTTAATGGATGGATTTTGGGTCCTATTAAGGCTGCTGGTTATATGTGTATTATTTATAAGGAAATTGACCAACTTAGCTTATAAAAACAATTCACATACATGATAACCAACTAGTAAAAATGCTTCTACATTGCAACAGACTGATTAATGTTTGAAGTGTCAGGAAACAAATTAACTGGCTAGGGTACATAGATTTTTTTCAGAAATTAATTTCTACATATTTCACTTTCATGGAAATAAGACTTTACAGGAAATGCATCTAGTTCTGACTAGTACATCAGCATACTCTGGTATGATAAACATCACTGAACAGTACATTTCCAATAAGAAAAGGCATAGGGATAATTCATAAAGGATTACAGAATTGGCCAGGAAGCCAGTACCCAAAGCAAATAAATAATGCTGCTCAGAAATTCCCGTACTAGTTCTGCTAATTCTACCAATGGTAACCAATATCACTTAAAAAAAACCCTAAAACCAAAACCAACAAAAAACCTACCAAAACCAACAGCACCACAACTGCAGTGTTTTACCTAGTTAATAATCATTGTTTGATGAGCAAAGCAAGTAAAAAAGAAACCAAGAGAATATGATAGCCAGAAAATGTAAACATATAAACATAAAAAAGGGTTTAAAGGGCCTGTTCTTCAAACAGTGGTTGTTAACATGCTAATCTCACATTCTTGATTAAAAGCCTCAGTGAGATAAACCTTGTATCCCACTATTTTGCATTGCGAAACAAAGTGGAAAAAACAGCATATATTATAAAAATAAATCTGAAACTAACATAAAAAATAAACAATTGTTTAAAATTAAAATCTATTATTACAATTATGATTAAGGATGCAACCCTCCAAGCTGCTAAGCGACTCCTGTTAGGCACTGAGCTTTCTTATCTTTGGCTGTCTTTGCTGGAAGTTAGTAGTATCCAGGCTCCACACAGGCACCGTGCAGCACCTGGAGGGTTCAGGTTTTAAATCTGTGATCCAGAAAAACACTTGCTTAAACTAATCCTCATTCAGCAAAAGACTTCCACACAGCTTTAACTTTTGGCAAGTGATTAAGACCTATGGAATACTAAGTCATTTAAACATTTGTTTGCCATTAACTAGATATGTTAGTGTTTTATTGAATAGGAGAGAATTGGTAAATGGGAGGCTAAAAGAATATTTCAGAGTAATACCATGCTAAAGATGACCAGAATAGGAGTCACACTTATGGAAGATCTTCTAAAAAAGTGACAATGAACTGTCAGAAGTCTGCTGAATACAGAATTTAGTTTGAAACATTATATAAAACACTTGATGTCAAGAAGGAGGACAGTTAGAAATTGTCATTTTACCCACTGAAGTTCCCCTATACAGTACTGTATCAAACAAGATGTATTTAGGAACTCATTACCTTAAAAAGAAAGTATCAAATAATCGGCACAAAACCAACTTGCATTCACTGGGGTACACGAGTTGGTCATGTAAGTAGAGACTCTATTTCCTGACTGCTATATCGTATATATACGAAAGTATCAATTACGAATTCTAATTACACTAATGGGAAATTAGTATTGCTCTCATCCTCAGTAACTTAGAGCAGTTACATTCTGCTGTGTCCACTTATTTGTTTTAAAACTTTATATACCTTCTAATGTCTCCTTAAAACAAAGGGAACTGTCAACGAGTAAATAAAGGCAGCCTTAGGGATTTCAACTAGTCTCCCTAGCACGGCTACATCAATATGCCACTGATTCTGTTTCACATGTACAGCTGAACTATGAAACGATCTGATATACACCACATCAGAACCCTTTATCTGTTTAGAGAGAAATGCGACGCATTTGCAATGTGCTGAACATGAGCTCCACATGGTTTCAGTGTTAAAAATCCTCATGTGTTTTGCGTGATAAACAGAGAAATGCTCCATTGTCAATGTTTGAGATGTGAAAAGTCTACATTTTTTTATGCAAATAAGTCTTAATGTACCCACTATTATGCAAAAGCATGAATAGAACTATGTAAGTATCACTCAGCACCAAGCTGGCAAGTACCGTTAGAAAAGCAGGGTAACAGTTTTGTGCCTGATAATCTCTCCTACAAAGTCTGTTATTTAGCACTACCTTTACTGTTTTCTTGGACACTTTCCTCAACCTATGTGCATGCTTTGAAAGTATTTGCACACTTGTTACACGTTTTAAAATAAGAAGACAAGGCATTAGAATATTGGCTCTAAACTACTTGGTTAAACTAACCTTCATAACTAAGTATTTAGCACAGGAAAATCATTGACAATGAGAAACTGGTTTTGTAAGAAACTAGATAAATAACGGAGCAATCCAGCATGTACTTCTTTTGGTTTGACTGTTGCAAGTAAAAGTAATAATGCCATTTTCCTCTACCAAGAAATCCTCTGATGTATTGTATATCAAAACATATCCTTGAAAAATGTTAAGTAATTCAAAACATATTTCTGTGATATAATCTTAAATAAGTTTTTTTTTATCAAGCAAAATAGCAATTTGTATGGTGTAATCCTTTACCATTCCTATACTTAGCATGCAAGTCATTCTTCTACGCTGAAAATAAATCACACTTTGACAGTTTATAATTCATATGTTGATATGAATTGCAGCATCAAGAAAGAAGTAGTATCTGATTAGCATATGATCCACTGGCTACTTTGCTATTCCAGTGTTAACTAAAACAGCATCATTACTATGTGCTTAATAAGCCTTAGTAGATGTGAGTTTATGAACTTCCTTAGGACTTTGTATTTTATACAGACTATTTTCAAACTGAAATGGTAATGTACTCTCCGGAAGAGGGTTAATGAAATGTATCACCCAGAAACTACCGTGTCAAACATTCTGTAAGTCTGTATCACTTGTAAAACAACATATGCAGAAATACTGGAAGACAGTACATCAATCACACTTTTTTGGTGATCTGGAAGACCAAGTGGCTCATACAAATAATTTTACAGTATTTAAGTATTTCTAAGCAGAATGCAAATGCTGGCAACACATTGTAAAACTTCAATTGTAGTAGACTCACAGATGTTTCAAAGTAGAAAAAAAAACCCATAATGCACCATATTTATATGTTAATAAGTTGAAAAGAAAGCATTTTTGTCAAACTAGTCAGAATTTCCCTGTTGCAGACTCGACTCTATATTTACATGAATCAGCAATTCATTTATGTGGAGATTCTCGTGTCACATGCATTGTAGCTGAGGAAACACTCAGAGCATTACCCTACATGGAAAGATGTAATGGAAATCACCAGGTGTTAAGTATCTCATTTTACTATCACCCAAAAAGTATTCCCCCAAAGAAAAGCGACCTCTCTTCAGGCTACATATGTGTCTTATAAAATAAAACAGACGCTTTTATGTAAGAGCTCGATTCCTCTTTGTGGTATCCCTATGTTATTTCAAGGACTGTAAAGAAGTCCTTACCATCACCAGTTTTAGGCTATCGGAGCTCCACTGAACCGACCTGTGCCAGCACAGCCAAGATCAAAACCAGTCACTTGTGGCACCCCTGAAAGCACACCTCGCTCTGAGAAGGCTCACGACTGTCGCACTCGCTGCAGACGGAGCTATGCAGCAGCTGAGCTGGCAAATTAAGGCCTCTCATCTTGAATGAATGAATTTCACGTGATATGCGGGGGGGGGGGGGGGGGGGGACACGACATGAGAACATACTTGGGTGCGATTCTAGGCTCGCTAACATTTACATGTATTCAGAGCAACTGCTGCAAAGACTGCAATCACTGTGGCGTAAATGAGACCGCAGATAGGCTTTCCAGATTATTTAAGCATTTTTGGTCCTAATGAAAGACGTGGTAATTACAGCCATTAACGCTTCAGCGCCGCTGCTGCAAACGCACTCTCGCCCACGGCTGCAGGCCGGCAGCAGCCCCCTTTCCCCACAGCATCTGGCTCCTGAGGCGAAACTTTCCTCCTCTGCCGGCGCTGGCTGTTTCTAAGGCTGGGCAAGGAAGCACCGCGGGGGGGGGGGGGGGGCGGGAGCGGGGCCGGGAGCGGGGCCGGGGGCGGCCGGGTGGCTGCGGCTCCGCCGGAGGGGGGGGGGTCCGGACCCCCCCCCCCCCAGCCGCCGGGATTGGCTTGCGGGGGGGCGGCTGATAAAAGCATCTCACGCCGCCTTGCAGCTCGCTGCCTGCCCTGCCAGCCGAGCCCCCGGCCCGGCCCCCAGCCCCGCGCCCGGCCGCCGCTGCGCCTGCGGGGGGAGCGCCGCGCCCGCCGCCTCCTCGCCTCGGCGGGGCGGGTCCGCCGGCGACCCAGTCGGTGCGGCTGCACGGCTCTGAAAGGGGAGGGAGTAACAACAGTAATAAAGATCTGACTCTCCTTCCTGCGTGCTGTGTGCTGGTCCGGGCACCTGACTGCCAGCGGGGGGTGGAGGTGGGGGATGCCAGGCTGAACGGGTCATTGATCTGACGGTCGTGTCTGGTTGTGCGGGTGCGGGAGGCGGGGGGAAGCGGGCAGCGCCCCTCCCCGCCCACGGTGTATGTGTGTGCGTGCGGGTCGGGGGCTCCGCGGCAAGGGGGGGCGCGGGGCACAGCGCTCTTACCTGCTTGCTGTACTTGCTGCTGGCCTGGCAGCTGTACTCGGAGCAGTGGTCCGACCCGATGGAGATGTTGTCGCCAGCGCCCACGAAGGTGTTGGCCGGGGGCAGGTCCTGCACAGCCTGGTGCTTTTTGCCGGCGGTGGGGGACTGCGGGTGCAGCTGGACGGTGGGCAGCGGAGAGCTCGATTTGTAGTGCCTGGCCAGGTCGGGGCTGCCTGGGCCGCCGTTGACCGAGCGGTACCGCCCCATACCAGGGCTGTCCGAGAGCTTCTCATTGACGCTGTCGTAGCGCTGCCCATTGGGCTTGGAAGCCTCGACGGTGACAATGCTGCTGTAGAGAGGCTGCTTGCCCTTCTTGCCTTTCTTGTCCTTCTTGGGTTTCTTGGCCTTGTCGTGCTGCTGTGGGGTAAAGAAGTCCTCGTGGTCCTTCTTGCCAGCCTCGTAGCCATGTTTGCCCTTGGAGCGGCAGTAACGCGCCATAACCACCACCAAGATGAGGAGGATGACGGTCATGATGCCAGCCACCACGCCAATGACTATGCTTAGCCGTTGCTTGCTCAGCTCGTAGCTGGGGTCACCAGCAATGTCCTGGGCCAGGGGCGTGTGGAGGCTGCGAGCCACCTGGCTTTCCACTACAGTGGCATTGGACAGGCTTTCGTTGACAAAGACATGGAGCAGGGCAGTGGTGGACTGGGGCGGCTGCCCGCTGTCATTCACCTGCACCACGAGGCGATGCAGGCCATAGTGCTTTGGGGCCAGCTTACCCACCAGCGATACCACACCACTGGCCGAGTCGATCTCAAAGAGTTTGAAGGGGTTGCCCCCAATGATGCTGTAGTTGAGGTCTGCGTTGAGACCAGTGTCAGCATCAGTGGCGACCACTGTGGCCACCACGGTGCGCATGTTGCTGGAGGGTGGCAGCATGGTGTAGGAGCTGTTGCTGGGGAAGGTGACCGTGGGCGCATTGTCATTCTCATCCATCACAAAGAGGGACACAGTGGCGGTGGCAGAGCGTGGTGGCTCCCCTGCGTCCACTGCCTTCACCTTAAAAGTGTAGCTGGTCTGCTGCTCACGGTCAAAGGAAACAGTGGAGAAGATGGTTCCAGTGTCGTTCTCGATGGAGAAGATGCTGGCTGCCTGGTCATGGTCACCGGGCTGAATGGAGAGACTGAGCTCAGCATTGCGGCCCTTGTCGAAGTCCATCACAGTCACCATGCCTACAGGGCTGTTGGGCTGCAGGTTTTCCTTCACGTAGAAAGTGAACACGTCTTGCATGAAGCGCGGTTCATTGTCATTGCGATCCGCAACCCGCACCACCACTGTGGTGGAGCCCTGCAATGATGGCACACCCTTGTCCCGGGCTGTCACCTGGAACTCATAGGTGTCACGTTGCTCGCGGTCCAACACTGCCTGCACCGATACATCCCCGGAGTCAGGGTCAATGCTGAAGATGCCGCTTGGCGCCTCTGAGGAGAGGGGCGAGGCCTCCAGGGAGTAGGTGATCTCAGCGTTCTTGCCGCTGTCCGCATCCGTGGCGACCACTGTGGCCACCCTCTCACCAGGCAAGTTGTTCTCTGGGAACGAGACCTCCAGCACAGCCTGGCTGAACATGGGAGGGTTGTCATTAGTGTCCCCAACCCGCACCAGCAAGGAGTTGTTGCTGGACAAGCTGGGGCTGCCCGAGTCCACAGCCACAATCACCACATTGTAGTCACGGACAGCTTCGTAGTCCAGAGGGGCTGAGGTGTGGAGGAAATACTTCCGCTTGTTCTGTGGCTCCCCTTCGCCTTCGCTGGCTGGCTTGAGCTGGAAGGGCACATCACCTACCACGGTGCAGGTTACCACACCGTTTTCACCTTGGTCCCGGTCCGACACCTGCACCAGGGCAATGGGGGTATCTACCAGAACGTCTTCAGCCACGCTAGCCACCCCCGTCCCGGAGTGGGATGCGCCCAATTTTCCGGATGTCGATGGTGGGCACGTTGTCATTCTCATCACGGATGTTGAGCACGACTGTGGCCTTGTCTGTCTTGGGGGGCTGGCCCCGATCTCGGGCCATGACGGTGAAGCGAAGCTGGTTCACCTCCTCCCGGTCGATGCGGTGCAAAACGCTGAGCCAGCCCGAGGTCTCATCCAGCCGCAGCAGGCGCCTGACTGACTCTGTGGCTGCCCCGAAGACATACTCGATCTGCCCATTCACCCCCACGTCCAGGTCGGCAGCTCGCAGCTGCAGGATGGGGGTCCCAGGGCTGCTGTTCTCTGCCAGGTCTGCCTCATAGACGCTCTTCTCGAAGCGGGGACTGTTGTCGTTCACGTCGGTGATCAGCACCCTCAGGATAGCCTGCGAGGACCGCGCCGGCTCGCCGCCGTCCCGCACGCGGAGGCTGAGCTCGTAGGAGTCCCGCTGCTCCCGATCCAGCGCCCCCTTGACGATCAGCTGCGGCTGCTTCTCCCCGTCCAGGGTGTCGGCCACCTGCAGCTCGAAGACGCTGCTGCGGGCCGCCGCGTCCGCCTCCTGCCGCCGCTTGCTGCCGCCGGGGTAGGGGGCGCTCTCGGAGGCCGCCGAAGCGGAGCCCCCCCCGCCGCCGCCACCGCGGCGGCCGCCGTCCCCGCCGGGCTCCTGCAGCAACTCGTAGCGCTCGATGCCGTTGTGTCCGAAGTCCCTGTCGGTGGCAGTGGGGAGCAGGTAGAGGGTCCCCACGGGCCGGTTCTCCTCCACGGTAAGAGTGAGGACGGGGGAAGGGAAGGTGGGGGTGTTGTCGTTGATGTCCAGGATGATGACCCGACCCTCGAAGAGGTCCACCCAGCTCTGCGAGGGACCGATGACCGACACCTCGAAGTCCAGGAAACACTCGTTCTCGTCGAAGATCATCTGGCACTGCGGCAGCTTCTCGCGGTCGATGCGCCGCTCCGTGGTGCTCAGCTCCCCGGTCATGTTATCGATCTTGAGATAGTCGGAGCCCGATTCCAGGCTGAATGTCACCTCTCCGGAGCCCGTCACGATTCCCAGGTCGGAAGCTACGTTGCCGATGCGGATGTCGGCGGGTCCTTCCTCGGCCAGCCGGTACCTCAGGAGCTGCTTGGCCGCTGCCAGGCTGACCCAGAGCGGCGGAGGCAGGAGGAGCAAGAAGCAACAGCAGCAATGCACAAAGCCAAGGAGAGTCCGCATCTTCCTCATCTTCCTCACACCGCCCCCCCCCCCCCCCCCACTCCCACCTGCCCCGCAGTAAAATCCCCTGATAAGCCAACAGAGCGTCTGAGCGTCCGGGTGATCAATTATAAATTCCTTCTGCTCCTGGAAACTTATTGTCTCATGTCTGGTGCAATTGGTGGTCAAAACCCTGCTGCTGGCTCCTCTGCTGCTCTCCCTGCCTTCCAGTTGCGATATGCTTGCAGTTCACGGGACAGTGTATTTTGCTGTTTAAAGATTCATCTCGGTAGATAGGATAGGATTTTCCTCCTCCTCCCCCTTCTCCTCCTCCTCTCTGATTTTACTGTAACCACTTTGCAAGGTTTGCAATAAAAGCAGAAGCAGCACTGTGCGATTCGAAGCCCCCCAGGTCGTCTTCTTCGACACTGGAGTTAACTACAATTCACACACGCTCGCTCTTTTCTCTCTCTCAGCCGTTTATGACCAAGGCATTCTGCCCCTCTCTGCACACGGCGGAGGGAGGGGGGGGAGGGAGGGGGTATATGTGATTCGCTTTATTCAAAGGGCTTGTGTCCGTGAAAACTCCAAATCCTCTTAGCAATGGGCAGTTCTTAAAAAAAAAAAATTAAAGGAAAAAATAAAAATCCCAATAACGTCGGTAGCTGCACAGTTGATAGGAGAAGAACCCCGTGTATTACAGAGCAGTCCACAGAATATCCCCTTTGGTTGGCAGAAAAGCACCCAAATCCATCTTCAGAGATCGTCTAAAATGTTCAGCTCTTTCTCCGGAGCGGATTTTTTTTTTAACAACTCTGCGCAAGGTCATTAGTCACAAAGCAACGATACAGAAACTGCAAAAGCCGTTTGCCCAGAATTTGCAAGGCTGTAGATATGAACATAGACACACAACAGTCCCAAGTTTGTTTTTGCATCCGCAGTTTGTGTGTGTGCCTTACCTGCATTTGGACTGCATGTGTTATAGCAATCTGGATCTGCAGCACTGAGAGCGATTCACAAATGAGATTGCAGTCTCTCTGTGTCTCCTCTTCCTTCCCGTCCCAATGCAGGTAACCAGATCTGAACTTGATCCTTTCAGTTCAAAGGTTAGCAACAAAACTATGTGTCCAAAAGCGAATATTGGTCTCTCGTAAATACACCCGGAGTGGAACAAGATGTAACTGGATCCCCCACGTGAATTAACACAGATTCTGAATTACATCCATATAAGCGGAATGGCAAAGGGGAGGGGAAAAGAGCCGCGACGCGATTTAAAAAAAAAAAAAAAAAAAAAAAAAAAAAAAGAACACCAAAACCAAAAAAAACCCCAAACAAAACCACCAAAGCAGAGTTCTATTTGCAAATAAATTGTATCAGTCAGTTGTTTCCTGTGATCTGCACCGCCACGGCGGGTGAAATCTGCAATTGTGTATTCCCTCCTGTGTCTTTCAGAGAAGTGTGGATCAGGCGCTTTCACGGCAGAGCGGCTTGTGCTTTAAAATGTTGAATGGCAACTGAGAAGCTTCCCACTCGGAAACAAAAAAAAGAAGCAGTAAACCGGCAAGTTTGCCCAAAGTGGTGGGAGCTGCTGAAGCCTCTCTCGGTAGCTCTTCCCTGACGCTGCAGCAGCAGAGCCGCCTGCGCTACATACACACAGAAAGACAGAGGGAGAGAGAGAAAGAGGGAGAGCAAAGAGAGAGAGAGAGAGCGAGAGGGAGGGAGGGAGGGAGGGAGGGAGGACGAGTCAAGCGCTGCACTCCAGAAAGCCCAGCCTTACCCTCTGCCTCTGCTGCTGCTAGTGCTGCAAGTGGGATAGCTGCTCATCACAAAACACCAGTTCAGTCCTCAAAACCGATTCTCATTACACGCCCGAGTGTTGCTGCTGTTGCCTTCTCAAATCCGTGATCTGTAGCGATTCTCTCCTACCCCTTCCCTCCCCACCTCCGCTGTAGACTGTGAATAGAGCAACGATTTTTAAAGCAAATGTTTATTCGCCTTTTTTTTTTATGGCAGAGCTTGTGCACGTTCGGGGCTCTACATTTTGCGGAATCACGCTGGTAAGAAAACTCGTTTCCCACAGATTCCCACCTTCCCCTGTCGTGGCGGTGCTTTTGTGAAATAGCTGCAGTCACTGTAACTGCATAAAACTCCAGGGAGGATGGGGGGCTGCCTTAGATCTCAGACTTTCGTCCTCTTTCCCAGTGCTGTTTGAGCCTTTTGGTCTTTGTGTTCATGATTTGAACGTGACTTTTCAGCGTGTTTGCGGGTTTCCTAGGAGGAAAAAAAAAAAAAAAAAAAAAAAATCCCTCGGGAGAAGATGATCAGGAAGTCAGGAAGGGGGCGAGAGGGTTAGTAAGAATAAACGCATGTAAGAAGTGACAGATTTATTTCCGAACAGACTTGCTGCTTCGATGACTGCTAAAATGTAGCGTCACCTACCTGGGTAAGTGGGAAATAAACTTCAATGTTAAAGCTCTCCGTTCAACTTTGTTTATGCTATCGTCCCTAGTTTATTCTCCTTTTGACTTTGAGCCATTTAATTGCCTACGGCTTTTGTGTGCTTCTGCCCCTGCGCCCTGGGTGATGCCTGGCTCCTGTACCTGTCCTCTCCACCCGGATCCCGGAGGGAAAAGAGGGAGACTGCGGGGGGCTGGCAGGAGAGGGAGGATCTGGGCGAGCATGGGGCAGCCAGTGGGAACAGAACGGGGGTGGGGTGTGGGGTGCACGCTCATGTGGGTGCGCAGCGGGGGTGGGGGTGGGGGGTGTAGGAATCCAGTTGCTCTCTCTCCCCCCCCGTGAACACATGTGGGAAAACAAGTTGTTGCCAGTTGTGCGTGTGCGTGCGTACATGCCTGGTTTCAAATGGTTATTTTGAATAAAGATGCATGCAGGCGAATGTAGTGAAATGCCTGTTTTTCATCGCGATGACACACTTGAGCGGAAAGCGGTCGGGTATGCTGAGGTGGTTCAAAGCAGCGGTCGCAGCGTGCCTTTGTCTTTTGGGGCGGTGAGTGCATGTGGGAGGGAGGGAAGGTTGCCACCTCTTTCCTTGGGGAGGCCAGAGGCACGGAGGGGCAGAGTCGCGCCGCATGAAGTCGGCGCTATGGAGCGAGTGACCGCTCCCGGCCCCGGCCGCTTTCCCTGCCTCGCCAGAACAGCATTCCACCACCACCACCCCCCAACCTCTACCCGCCACCTCCTCCCCCCCCACCCCCCCTCCCCCCCGATGCTGGAGACACTCGGCTTTATATCTGCAGCATCAGCGAGAAAACCCGGCTCGGCGCAGGCTCAGTGTTCACCGCCGCAGTCCCGGACGGAGGCGGGGGGCTCGGGAGCTCAGCGTCTTCGCAGCGGTTTAAGTAGGATTAATACCAAATCCCTATTATATTTGCCAAGCAACTTGAATTTATCAAAATTCCCCCTCGCTGTTCTGGAACTCTGAGAGGAGGAAATTTTGCCCACAGTGTACGATCCAGACACACCAGTACGTAGCAATACCAGCATACTGCATTACACTGGCTTCCTGCACTAGCAATACAACCGCAACCCCAAGCTCCCGCTGTTCCCTTCCCTTTGTGCTTTTAAACTCAGCCAGGAAACTTAATGTATTCGCCAGGGGAGGGGCGGGATAAAAGGGCTTTTAACGTCCCTGCCATAAACTTTAATCAGATTCTGTGCTGTTGCGCGGCATGGATACCTCGCCTTTTGCCTGCGTCTCCCTCCCCGTTGTCTCCCATGTCTACTTCTACCACGGTCTGCTTTGCGATAGCCTCTTTCGAGCGAATGAGTGATTTCTTTCTCTTGCCATGTGCAATCGCTCCCCCCTTCCCCTTCTACCCGCGCTGGCCTCTCTTACACACACTATGCCTTTCACATGCGGTCTGCGTCCCCCAACCCCCCTCCCTTTCTTTCTTTTTTGCAGTGTCTTCACATGCAATCTCTCTCTGAATGTACAATGTCTTTCCTGCTCGGTAGTGCTGCGTCCTTCACAGTGGATTGGTTCCTCTTTCGGAGCAGAGGTAACGGCCCCCCCTCCCTCCCCTTCCCTATGATTCCCCCCTTCCTCCCCCCTCCTCCTCCTTTCCTCCCCCAGGGCAGGCGACCGGCGTGGGAAATGGGCCCGACGTGCGCTGCATGGTGGAATGGCAGCGCTGCTCCAGGTCCACGTGCCCTGGCTGCCGGGAGGGGGCCGGGGCTCTGCTGGCCGCCCTCCGCCCCGGCATCCCGCTCCTTGGCGGGGGGGGGGAGAGGAATCACCCCCGCACCCTCCCGCCGGCACCGCGGGCTCCCGGTCCTCCGCAGCCAGTGCTCGCCCATCTGCTCGGGCGCCAGTAGGAACCAGCGCAGCGCTCTCGGGCGGGGGAGGCTGGGCCCCTCTTGGTCAAATCTGTTGCGCAGTGCAAGTCCCCTCCCGGCGCCCTCCCTTCGCCCAGACGCACACAGACGGCCACAACGCTCAGACACGACACGGCATTTGTCCTCCTGATCTGGCGAGATCAAGTGGGAAGCGGGATCACAAATGTAATCGGCTGTAATAAATAAAATAGCCCGAGGTGCTGGAGATATACAGAGGGGGAATAAGAGCTTGTGTCCTTAAAGGGAACATCTGATAAGGCCACCGCGGTGGCATCTTGCATGTGGGAAGGAATCCGTCTTGCTGACATTCGCAGCGTGCTTTACGTGGGAAATCCTAAAGCAGCCTGGGAGCTTCCCCAGCTCCTCTTGCGCCCCCCCCCCCCCCAGCTCCCTCTTCGATGCTGTGCAGCGGAGCTTTGTTGTCTTTGTGGATTGAAAAGCTGGGGTCATCGCTAAAATATGCAAATACAATTAATGGCTACTTCATTTGCATTTCGTGGCGGAGCCCCGTAGCTACCGCCGGCGCCCGAACTCGAGGCAGTCGGAGCTTTCAGCCCAGGACAATTTGTTTTTCGCAGTTCAGGAATGTCGGTGGCTCTCACTGGAAAATTACTTCTGGGATGTGCAGTGGGAATCCATCTCGGGTTAAAGAGAGACAGATAATTTACATAACTATACCATTCTATACATTAACAAATATATACTATGTACTACTGTTGGCACGCACACAATCGAAAAAGCTCCCGAAGGAAAAAATAAATAAATCAGGTGGGCTTGAAAGTAACATATTCATAATAATACGAGGAAAAGGTTAAATACGGTAAACATGACAGCAAATTTGAAAGCAGGGTAAAAACAAGGACAAAACCCCCACAAGAAGCAGTTAAAGCCATTTGACGGAAGGGAGAAACTAACTCAAGAACTCCACCAAGGGACAAACAGATGAAATGACACCACCACAGCACTGAGCCCCGCGTTGACCTTTCATCTTTCGAAAGTGTCGTGCTGATCTGGTGCAATCTGCTGTGATCTCTTGACCTCCCTTCCCCACCGCCACCTCCCTCCGGCCGCTTCCGAGCTCCCTTCGCTCGTTGCAGTGACTGTACCGGGAGGTCGCCTGAATTATAGGGAGTGCTGACACTTGTCTGCTGCCTTTCACTGCTTTGCAAATACATTTGCCGTGTAGTAGTAGCATGTAATAGGCAGAAGTGATTAAATTATTCATTGCAGCAACAGCATTTCTGATGGACCTTTAAACTGAAGAGTTTAAATAGGGAAACCACAGATTTACTCTTAAGCAGATAACAACTGCATCTGTGCTTATTTAACTGAATGCTAGCTAAGCATGGAACCAGTTACTTTGTTTAAATCCTCTCTTTTGCTCTCTGTGAGAATTTTGAACTGCATAATACACTGTAAAAGTTACTACAAGAGCAAAAATAATCTATGTTGGATAACAGTGCTTAAACCTCACATGATTATAATTGCTTATTCTTTAGGTAATATTTGAGGTCTCTTAAAAATAAAAAGTTTTTGCACAGGCATGGTTCCATCAGCATTTCTAAGTTCTCACATTTATAAAGAATGATGAAAACTAACATTTAGTAAAAGTGGTTGTGATTCAGTTTACTAGGATTTTTGCAGTGTATATATATTTCTTACAAGTCACAATGGTTAAGTTTTAAGTGTTCTTTTTTTTTTCTTCTTTTTTTTTTTTTAAAGACACTATTCTGTAGAATCTGTTATGAAAGGTCTTTTACAGAGTGGCTTCCCCCCCCCCCCCCCAGATGCTAACAAAAAAATTTATCCATTCAAAATCATGCAGAAATGACAGATTATGCTTAAAATCAGAAGGAAAAATTAATGAAAGGTCTTTAAAAAGCATATGAATTTTCATGAGGGAAGGCAGATTTCAGTTAGATTTATGCTCCATATGCAACTACTGGATTTCCTGGATTTGCAGGGATATAAATGAGTGCTGCATCCAGCTCCATTATTTTATAGATTTGTTTTTTAATTAAAGTAATGTTCAATTTCTCTAAATGTGAAGTAAACTATAGAGGGGGGAAAAAAGCATTTAAGGTGAGTTTGGGTGAATTCCTATATAAAATAGAGGAAAATTAGGAATCATTAGTATATATTCTACATAAAGAGATACAATGAGACAGTCAGGGGAGATAATTAAATCTGGGTTTAATTTAAATGAAATGTATGAGAAACAGGTAGCACTGACAAAGAAGGAAAAATGTGTTCATTGTTGCTGAAAATTTTAAATGAGTACAGCTGATATGCATATGGATTCACTAGCAGAGAATACCACAATTACTTTTGGAAATAATGTAGGATTTTTCTGATATAATGTTTCCAAGCTTGATATCAATAGTGAGCACACTGAAGGTCTCAAAAGGTCTTTGTAAACTATCCTTATGAGAAAAAAGGATGTGCAATGACCTGCTCAATCACCCAGCAACACACTAACAAATGTGGTTTTTTTTTCAGATTAAGTTAATCAGACCAGTTTTGCACTTACATACTTCTTTTAGTAAATACAGTCTGGATTCACCTCAATATTTGTCTTTGAATAAGTGGCAATCACTTCTGCTTTATTTTATGGACTGCTGGAAGTCAAAACAGCTCATTCAGAAGAGAGTTTAAAAGAAGTTTGTGTTTCAGAGACCTACATATACAAAGGAAGGTCTTGTATCATGAAATTTGGTGGGTAGTAGTAACATATACTAAACTGTAATAGATACATTGAAATACAGTTATTCTTAAGCTCCTGCTTCCACCTATTTCTGTCAGTTCTCCCTTATATGCAGAACCGAGTACGCAGACTTTGTAAAACCATTTTGCCTCTATACACTCTTCAAGACTTCTAAACCTAGTATTATTTTTCAGTTCTATGCTCTACCTTTTTTTAATTTATTTTTTTTTAGGATGCTGCAAATATCTTTGCTGTGAGTAAAAGTTTTCTTTCATTTTTAAACAAGAACCACTAGATCATAAAATCTTTTGTTTGATATTACTAATTCATCCTGCACAGCTTTAATTTATTATTTATTTAATTCAGAATAGCAGAAAAGATCTGGCATGTCTTTGTGAATCTGCTGTGTCAACTGCCTGTTGAGTAGAAAAGAAAATACCCAAGCAAGGTGGCAACTCTGCAGAGTTCAGAGGAAGAACCTTTGATATTGAAATTCAAATTCTGTTATGGATAATTGAATTCTGTGGTGCTCTATTCCCTTCTGTAAGCTAATGCCAATATATGTTATTTGCTATATCTAAAATGTAATTTTTAAGCCTACACATCTACTCACTTACGTATTTGGGAGCTTTAATGTTTGTCTACTTCATCAAAAATAATCATTCCTCTCCAGCTGAAGTAAGGGTCATATAAATACACCGTTATTATAAATTAGGGAAATAATATGATGGCAAGGAAAGTAATTTAGAGTAGGACCAAGTTGCTGATTGCTTATTAGACAGTCTATTTGGCCTTGTTCTGCAGCAATTAAAACTGTTTTATTAGGTATTTTATAATGTTAGACCTGCCATTTCTTTTCATATGAAAAGTGCATCATTAGAACCCTTAGAGGTCATATTGTTATAACCCTTATTTAGCTGTACAGTGCAGAAGCATACCATTTTTCCCTTAAACCTTCATTTGACCCTAACAGAGGCATGACTATTCAGTAAGGGCTGTTCACCTGTTACCATCTACTGCTAATGATGAACAAAAGAAAGCAAGTGTGAACAGGTGGAGTCCCTTGCACCTTTCCCTGAACTAGATTAAAACATAAACATATATATCCATGCTTCTACTGCACAAGGTCTAGTGAAGAGCTTTGGCTTTTAGCCAAAATGAAAATTAGAAGCTGGGGAAGGCCCTGCTTATTATCACACTAAAAAAGGATCCTGTAAGCATCAATAGGAAAAAAATTAAGCAAAGTCTATCCAGTAGCCAAATACATTTTAGGTTGCTAAGCACTGATCTGTCTGCTGGTACAACCCTGGGCAGCTTTGCTTCTGAATTGTTTTGCACTGCTATGTTAATTCTCCGAAGTAAGAGTGAAGGAGTTGCAGCCACCTTTCCTGGGGGGAAGATTACATAGCCTGTCTTTGAAACCATTTGTTATCCTGCTGCCTCTTTTGCACTTTTTGCCATGCACAAGCAGCCATACTTTTATGCCTGCTTTAACTGTTTTGCAAAGTTTCTTGGTGATCATCCTTTGCATAATTACATTTTTAGCTTCCTTTATAAAAGTAATAAGTGCTGTACAGAGTGGGTTTTTGTGACCTACAATATATCTAGAGGAAGAGAGCTGCTGATAAGTTTCCACATTTTTCATCTTCTGATAGAAGCCTGACATATCTTCTAGTTCATTCATTCTGTGAGATGATTAAAAATTTTCTCTTCAACAAACTAAACCTCATCCAGGGCTCAGCAGGAAATAACTGCAATCTAAGCACATTAAAGAACAGACAGGGCAAACCAAAGTATACCTCTTTCTTTGCCTTTTAAGATCATGGTAAAAAGAGAAAAGCAGTCTAATATTGTGATAAAACTGGAAGCCTGCAGCAGCTGGTTGATGGGTAAGGATATAGAACCTAATCCAAAGCATACAGAAGTCAATGGAAGTACTTTCACTAAATAAGCTTTGCATTAGGCACCTAGTGAGTGAATGATGTTCAAAGCATTCATGTAGATCTTAAGCAGATGAGTGAAGAAGAAAATTATGTGCATTTTAATCCAAATAAATGCCATTAAACCACTTGGTGCTGTAAACATTATTTTGCCTGACCACAGAGATCTTGTTTACGACTCAGAATAAACTGACAATGGATCCTTGGGTGCTGAATCCTATCCTGTACTACTGCAAGCACTCATGGTGCATAAACCCTGTATTATTTATATGTTTATATATAAAATTCTCATATTGATATTTATCTTGAAGTTCAGTCCATCACTATAAACATCTGCAGACTCTCTTTACCCATTCAAGTTTTTACAGAGAGCATTTCTGTCATATTAGTGTTGTTTGCAAAATAATAAAAGATTTTTCAATTTCCTCTCATGAATTAAGTTCTGTTTTCCTGACATCACACTGACGGACTTCCCCTTTACATCCACTCCATTTTTAGTGAAGCTTTCAGTGAATCTTTCTCTAATATGGAGAACAGGAACTGTTCATAATTTCCATCATTAAGACGTATTCTACCTGATGTAATGACATTAAACATCACTTTCTTTCCAAGAAATACCTTTTCTGATACTCCATATTAGCATTTTTCATAGCTACATTGCATTTTGGTGGCTGAGAGTCCTTCTCTAGTAGATTGGTTGGATCTTTCTTTTTCTGTGTCATTTCCAGCTGATGAACTCAGTTTACAGCTGAAAATCTTGTTACATTGCTCTTTGTACTATTAAATTTAATCCCGTTTCTATTATAGAAGTCATCGAGATAATCTGATTCTTTTTGTATGTTTTTATGATTTTGATGATTCTCAGACTTGTTTTACCAGGAAATTTCAGCAGCATGTTCCAAGTTTTTGTGATCTACTCTTTAATTTAAATATCAAAAAGGTCTATTGCAATACAGTCCATGAAGAACTCCTTAACAGCTTCCGTCTAATGATGCAAACACCTCGCAGAATCTGTTGTCCTCTCCTGCTTAGTCAATTCATTATCTTGTAAGTCTTAACTAATAACTTTTCCTATCAGACAGTGTCAAAAACCGTTTTGAAATCCAGATAGGTGAGATCTTCTCCACTTGCCTTACTTAGAAGATAAACTATTAAAGAGAGATATCAGGTAAAAAGGTATCATCTACTCTTTGAAACCTTTAGGTAGATTTTATTAAGTTTGCTTTGTACTTCTCTGTGGCTACTCATTCTTTGCTTCAAAATTTACTTTGAAGATTTGCATTCTAAACCCACATAAAAATCATGCTGAAACATCTATTTATTTCCCCCCTTCAGCTTCCCTTCTCAAATGTAGGCAGGCAATTTGCTATTTTCCATAAATGATCATCCTGATATACTTACTAAGGATCCTTGTTCTAGACACTTCAGATGTATGTATTAATTCCTTCAGGATTTTGCAGTGAAGATTATCAAGACTTTGCTCTGAGTATTTTGTAGTCTTTGAACTAATTTAATTTCAGATAAGATAATTCTTCTTCCAAACTTTTACTTTCAATGATAATTTTCCTCATTTCAACATCACGATCCTTGTTGTATAGCTAAACAATGTATAAATTATTTGGGTGTCTCTAGGTAAACAAGTATAATTTTACTTAAACTTTGCTTATTTATAGCATGTTCTCCAAAAGTGAAGCCATTGCATTCTGAGCAATTTTCTGAATAAGATCCAAAGATTTACATTTCACACTTCACTGAAGTCTACAAGGTGATACACTATTTACATATTCTGCTATTTTGCCACTGTGTGTCTGTGTGTCTGTCTTGTCCATGTATTGTCTACGTATTATCTACATAATTAATTTGCAAGTTCATTATTTTGCACATCTGAATGCTTCACATTAAAAGAATGGGAGTGAGAGTGAAAAGGTAGGTAGTAAATTGAGGACAAAAGAAGCTATATCTGAACAAAAGAATGTAGCACTTTCAAAGAGTTGAAGAGTGCACAGACAGAAGGAAAACCAGGTGAAAAGGAACTTAAAACATGTATGGGTTTGGCATTTTACAAGAACAGCTGTGCAGAATGTCAAAGGTTAATCTAAATGAAGAAAGGTGCTACCTACTAGATGTCACCAGGCAGAATATACAGAAAGTATTTATATATATGCACACACATATAAATATTTTACATCCTTGATGAACAAGCAAAATCCATATGCTAGAATAAATAATTACATGAAGAATCTTCTATTGAGTAACATACAGAAGTTTAGAAAGACAGATTTGAAAGAGACGTTTAGAAATACAATAATGGGGTGGTAAAACAGGGAAGAGGTTTAGAAATACAATAATGGGGTGGAGAAGACAGGTTAGTGGCTTTTTTTAATTTTATGAACAAATACAGTTATGGTTTTGTAAGGGAGAAATGAGCAAAAATATTTCAGAAAGCTGAGGGTGTACCAATTTTAGTTTTAAAACTATGCATCAACACAGCTGGGTGAATCTACTTTTTAAGTAAATTATTAATCTTTTATTTATTAACTTTTGTTTTTCTTTTAGAAACATTTTGACATTTTTGTACTAAACTATTTTTTTTTCTCTCAAGGGAAACTATATGACTTGTAATGTGATTTAAGGAGGATATATTTAATCTACTACAGTTTCAAAATACCTTGAATGCAAAGTAATGAGAAGAAAAGTTTTCTACCTTTCTTCTAATGTGTCATTCTTGGAAGAAGTTATTGACTTAACTTGGTATTATTACTATGAAAGTTTTAAGTAAGAATGATAACATAAGCTGTTATGACTTCATGACACTTCAATAATATACCTCTTTTTTAGTTGCTTATGACTTTATTGAGCTTTAGCACATAACTTCTTTCTAGGTCTGAAGATACAGTTAAATTTGTGAAAAAGTCAGACTGATTCAACGACATCTGAAAATGAAGCTAGGTTATTTTACCTGTGATGAAATGTATAGACAATCTTATTTAAATCATTCCTTCACTTTCATAATTTCATTATGAACTTGAGCTTTCAAGAGGCTAGCTTTTGTGAGTATTTTGTCTGAATATTAAAACCCATCCACTCAAGTTTGTTCAAGTTGCAATCCACTAAAACCCTGTATTTTACATAAGATTGGTAAGGACTTTTACATTTTTAGAAGATTAATTTCCCAGAGATGTCATTTACGTTAGGTGTAACCCAACATGTGGTTGACTAATACTTTCTTGATGATTTCAGCTCTTTGCCCAGAAACTGCTTTCCTCCTGTATTATGTGGCCCATGTTTCGGGCCATAACAACGTGGAGCAGGAAGCTGCCATGTTTGAACACAGAGGGGTGAAAGCTATTTCTGAATAGAGACAAAAGTATGAAGAAAGGTTATTTACTGTCCTAAGTATCAATGATGTCAAAATAACTGCAAAATTTACTATACAATTATCCCATTCAAGCTCTCTGTAAAAAATGGCAACATTGTATATGTTTAGTGTTGTTTAAATAGCTAAGTTTTATCTGGCAGATCAAAACGAAATGATCCTGATGACCAAGTGTGTAAGCATCACTAATATAGCTTATGATTAAACCTTTGTTCTGTGTTCAGTTTGTTTGGTTGTGTTTTGGCTGGGAAATGATATAGCAAAAAAATTAATATTATCCCCCCCAATTGTTATTAAGAACATTATTCATAGTGCCAGATCAAACACTCAGAAGTTAGAAATTATCAGAATAATACTGTCAGCAGACCCTTAATTTAGATGCCAATGTACCATCCATTAAAATGTTTGATTGTAATCTAATTACATGTTCATGTACTCTTTCTCCATTGAAATTCCAATTTCAATTTGGAACCAAATAAATAAATAAATAAAGATTTAATTAAACACAAATGAACAAATACATACTAAATAACTAAACAAGTGCATTTTTAATAAATGAAAACATATTTTTATTTAATTACACAGAACAAATGTGTAAGGTTTGATTTAATACAAAACTATTTGGATTTTTTTTCATGCTCTGTGTTTATCTCAAGGCCTTATTTACCGCACATTGTTCAAATAATCTTTTGGAAACAGAATTACTAAATGGAATTTTTTATTATGTACATTACTGCATTGTCTAAAAATATTTTTAAAATATTTTTTTTTAATTTGTGAAGGACTGTGTTATACTGGGGGTTATTATAATTCCAGTATTACAAATAGGAAAGTAATATGGAGATGTGGGTCAAAAATATGCACAGATTTAGGATATCTAATCTAAACCTTTTAGGTCCATGTTTTGGGCTGTGCTTAGAATTACATAGCTTTTACATGTGCAAAACAAAACTAACTGACAAAAGGTGTGTCTAGGCATGCTCACTGTTCTGCAGAATAGTCTCAGGATTTCAGGTAGGAACTCAGAAGCAGGTGAAATCACAATCAACTGCTGTGGTTTAACCCCAGCCAGCAAGTAAATACCACACAGCTGCATGTTCACCCCCCTGGTGGGATGGGGAGGAGAATCAGAAAAAGGGTAAAACCCATGGGTTGAGATAAGAACAGTCTAATAATTGAAATAAAGTAAAAAACCCCACAAAACCCAATGACAATGCTAATTGTAATTAAGGGGAGAGGAAGATCAAGGAATACAACCTAAGGGAAAAAAACCCAAACAAGTGATGCACAATACAATTGCTCACCACTTGCTGAGCGATGCCCAGCCAGTTCCTGAGCAGTGATCGGCAGCTCCCAGCCAGCTGCCCCCAGTTCATATATTGAGCATGGTGTTCTATGGTATGGAATATCCCTTTGGTTAGTTCAGGTCAGTTGTCCTGGCTGTGCTCCCTACCAGTTTGTTGTGCACCCACTCACTGGCAGGGGATGGGAAACTTGAAATGTCCTCGGTGAATGGAGAAAGAGTAAGTAGAGTAAGCATTACTTAGTGACAACTAAAATGCCGGTGTGTTACCAAAATCATTCTCATACTAAATCCAAAACACAACACTGTACCAGCTACTAAGAAGGAAATTAACTCTATCCCAGCCAAAACCAGGACAGATCTGTGACTTAATGTCATGAGGGAATTCTATGATGGAAGTGTCAGGCTCCAGCTTTAAAGTATAATGTTCTAACACTATGAAACATTGTTTTCCTCCTTGATTTCACTTTAGAGAAGGTCAGTTCTTTACAATGAAGAGACCAGGGGCCTTGAAGGGAAAAAATATGACTCTAGTGACAGACTATGCCAGACTGCACAAGTACAAGTGAGTGGAACTGTGATTCTACCTATCATTTAATTTTTATAGTTTTCTAACTATGAAATAAGTGTTTCATTTTTTGACCCTAATAATATCCTTTTAATATAATCGTGTGGCATATAGTAATTTCTGTTGCAGACAGAGGACAGTAAAGATCTCTGTCTTTATGAAAGGAAAGGCATTTACGCATGAAACAACACTTTGGAGAAGAAGGAACTGGGGTGAGGGAAAGGACTCTTGAATAAGCATAAGTGGGAGATGCACAGATGGCAGAAGTTCCCAAATGTTCTAGTCTTCTCTCTGGGCATCTTTTGCTATGTAAGTGTGATAACATTTGTTAGGAGGCATGATTAAGTCTTTATAGGCTTCACAGATGGAATTTAATTTAGTGGAGAAACTTGAAAGATAAAAGATTCAGACATGAATTGGATTCCATGAAAGGGATTAGAAAGAGTCAGGTCCAAAGAGGCAACATAGATGTAATGACAAGTTTGGATGACCAGTTAAATTGCCATTGGTAACTTTACAGGGGTTAGGTTATGTTGGAATACCTATCTGTGAAAAAGAAGATCTGAGACAGTTCCTTTCATCCAGGTATAGCTCTGCTTTTCTCACAGGAATATTTAAGTAAAACATATAATAAGCAGTTCAGAAAATGTAGTCATTTGACATATAGCCACCCTATAGTCAATTAAGTATCCTAACTATTAGGTTACAGAATTAGGTAAGTTTTCTGTCCTTCCTTTTCCTCCAGCAAAACTCATTTATGCTTCCACCCTTCCTCCAACTTACAGCATGCCTCGTGTCCGCTATGGTGTATGTCAGGTAGGAAGAAAGCACCTTGAAGACATAGGTCAGTAAACTTGAGAATGTTTTCCTGTTGAGGAAAATGGAAGGATGTCATACCAGATAAACTGATTTACCTGGGCTCAATTTCAGAGATTTCTACGCAACATATATACATATGCTGATATGTATAAATTTGCAAAGATATGTGTATCTGGTTACCTGATAGTAGCAAGAAAATATTTGGCAAGCAACTGCTGACAGATGTAAAAATAGAATTTTACACTGCTACAGTTGTCAATAGGACATCAAAATTATTTATCAGCAATGTACAGAATATGATCAATTTTCTCAGGTTAGATTAATTGGTAGAAAGACTTGGAACTAATAATTTAGGCTGCTTTTGTTTCTGCTATATGTACTTTAAATGCAGAAATGATAGCTTTTTAGAAAATAGTTTTGTTTTTAATTAGGAAGAAGAATTAGATGTCGACTAATACCTGTAGAAGAATGGAAACATCATGACTGATCCTCAGTCATGCTAGAATTTTAAGGTGTAAGGCTGAGAACAGCCCACATAATAGTGCTTTCTCACCACACAAGCACTCTCATCAAAATCACCATTCAAGGCTGCTGACACATGTGACTTGCTGATTCAAAAAAATTGACCTCTGGGCCAGACTGAGGACTAATCAGTCATGAAATACTATGTTAACAATACTATTTTGCTCTTTATAAAGGGAAAAGAAAGCTTTTAAATATTAAGTTCTTGCCTTATCTTTACAACAGTAAGATTTTGTTGGTGGTTCTTCATTACACCTGATTGCAGACTGGAGAGGCAAACATATTCCCATCTTGTGACTGTTGTGAGGGACTTTTGATATATTTGAAGAAAAAAGCATACCTTTCTAAAAAAAAGGATGCATTTCTATTTTAAAGAAGGATGTCAGAGAGCCAAACTTTTGTATTTCATGTACAAGTATATTGTGGCCAGAATCCCATTTGCTTGTAGTCTGTTCCTGATAAGATCTTTCGTTTGACTAGCTGGCTTTCTTCAGTGTTTTGTTTCCCAGAGCTGTCTATCCTTTATAAAAATACCTATGTGCCAATTTAAGGCATTTTGAAGTCAATCAGTTGTAAATGTAAGTGTGTATTATGGGACTTTCCTTTACTTTAATGTGGTTAATGAATATGTTGCCATGACTTTTAAATGGACTGGTGACTCAGCACATTTTCAAAATTGCTCTGATGATATGTCCATTTATAATGGGGCTTAAATCTCATTTCCCTCAATATCTGCCCCCACTTAGTCTCTTTTAAAGCTTCTCTGGAAAAAAAAAATATATATATATATATCAGCTGCTGTTCCTGCTCTTAATATTTTCCTAGGATCGGTAAGAGCAGAAATCAACTGATGCCTTGCTCTGCTACTCATACAGAAACAATATGCAGATGCTGCACTATCCTGCTTTCCCGGCTAAAGAGCTCCATGCTACCATTTCATATTATCTACAGACACTGCTTCTGTTTCGTGCATCTGCTAAAGCTTCATGCCTCACTTTAGTCTCTTCGACACTTCACATTTTCCCTATAGGAACTTAGAGTAAGACTGGTAAAGATTGCCTTAATTTCAAGGTGCTGTGGAACCTAATTGGGGGGGGTGGGCGGTGGGGGGAGGTCAACTGAAACAGTAGTACAGACAGACAGTCCTGGATGAGTAGAAAGAGGGAAAATAGAAGGGGATATAAAGAAGGTGAGAAAAGAAGAGGAAGTTGTATTATTTGATCGTGTCCTTCACTCGCTAAGTCAGCAGGAGCCAAGAGCTCTGCAAGGGCACACTTAGCCTTCACATTTCTCCACAGAAACCCCATCTGGCCAACTAAATTGCCAGCAATTGAGAAGCCATGCAGGAAGCTGTATCCAGCTATTCTCATTCAGTGTGAAGGTTACTGTGTTGTGGAGGTAGTGGGAGCGGAAAGAAGGAAAACATTACAAGACTATGCCTCTCACATGCAGTAAAGGGAAGCATCAGATATGTGACCAAATTTGGGCTGTTCACTGCTGTAGTTCTTAGACACATAAAGAATTAGACATTCTGGGAAAATTTAGCTACTACTTTAGAAAGACCCAATATCAGGCAAATCTGGGAAGAAAAATCTTAATGGAGGAAAAAGCTGAAGGAAATAGAATAATCACATTTTACTATAGAATTTGTATATTAATTTCAAAATCAAAAGCTTTTACTTGTAATATTTCTGCCAAGTTAACTGAAGGAAATTTCTTGGTGCTCTTTAACCTCCATTTAAAAGGCCTAATTAAACAACATATCTTCTCTGGGCCTTTTAACATGCAATGTTCACTCAAAAGCAAGTATGGAACTGAGATGTAAAATAGAGAAAAGTGCGTTCCATAAAAGAGCCCCCAAAACCAAAGAAAAAACATTGCACAAAAGAACCCCGAAATCTATGTGGGGAAAGCTCCAGAATATATCAGCCACTTTTTTTGTAAACAAAACACAAATTACACTTTAGTCTTTTAGTTCAGTGTTTCCCAATGAGTGACGCTGCTCTCACTGGAGAAATGTGCCAGCATTAAGGGTGAGGCACAGGACAGAGTATAATCCAGTGAATGTATTAACTTAGGCTCTGTGCCCAGGGTGGCGTTGCCAGCAGTAGCAAACTGAAGGAAAGAAGATGGTCAAGTGCAGCAGTGTGAAAAAATGGAAAACGGGGGAGAAAAGTCCAAAAAAGCCTGGCAACAGTGTTTTTTCTCTCTGATCACAGTAAAAAATATTAGATAAGCCAATATCCCTTTTTCATATCACTTCTTTAGTTCCCAGATGCTAATTGTAGTTTAGTGTCAGCAGATTGTGTTATCCTGGAGATCTGAGAGACTCTCAGGTGACTAGGTCTCTTGATGGTGCTTTACTGATATATTCTTTACATGATCTAAGCAGTTTTACAAGGCGATCAGCTTTCAAGTTGCAGTATGGAATGAGTGATCATTCCAATTCAGAGTTGTCAGTCCTTTGTATTTGATGTGAAGTATTTGGGTTTTAGGAGGTGAACTTCAATTTTAATTTGAGATTTTTTTTATTTGGTTTTTTTTTTTTCCACTGAGTGAAATTTGTTTTCAATAAGCCTCCCAAAGTTTTGACAACTGGTGACAGAAAAAAGAGTACCAGAAGCAAATCAGCAGGTTGCTCATAAGAACGCTTACCACCTCTTGAGTTTTGTAAATCACCAGATCCCAGCCAGAAAGGCTGGAGATGTGCGTCACATCAGCAGTGAAGCAGACAGCAGAACAGAAACTAATAAACTTCCCTCAAGGATAACACAATATACTTCATTCTATTAATGAGCAGGTGAAGCTAGATACCAACTTTTTCTACTATCCTGCAGCTGTTAAACTGGTACTTGGGGCAGATTTCTACTAGCCTTGGTTAATTTTAAAATTTTAAAAAACTTTATGTAAGACTTTCCCATTTCTTTTACTAGAAAAGATAAAGAAATGGACAATTAACTACATTCTTCCCAGCAATGTAGAAGCACTGATGAATGTTAAGTCAAGTATACAGTGAATACTGAAGAGTGTTACAGAAGCTGACTTGCTGCTACAAGCAAGCAGAAAAAGTAGATCTATTTGACAGCTTCTAGAAAATGTGCTTTCTTGTAAATCGGATTTTAAGACGTAAAGCATTTTTTTAATTCTCTGCAAAGATGAAGTATTAAGAATGTATGTCTAAAAAACCCCAACACACAAACCCCAAAACATAATTGCAGTACTAATCTTACTGTATTTCTGTTGAAATTTGTTAATGGATACAGATTTAGGCATATTCAGTCTGTGTGTTTGCAAAAACTATCTATGAAACAGCAATGTCCTTATTCAACTAGAATCACTGTCCTTGAAATACTGATTCTGAATATGTATGTTTCTTTTTTTCTGTCTTTTTCCAATACAGTAACTGTGGGACATTACACATATTTAAAATAGTGTTTTGATCCGTTGTACTTTTGGGGTAGCTTTCCAAGTCTTCAGGACACGTCAGTGAATGTTAAGAACCATAATTAGGTTTTCTGCTGCTGCCCTCTGCCATTTTATCAAAGTGCTTTTTTGCTGCAGAGGTGCCTTCCTATAATCACATCTGTATAATTTCCTTGCAAAATCTTTGGCACTGAAATAGGATCAATCACATGACCTTTGAGCCGAGCCCTAACCACAAATCAGAACCTTTTCTTTCTTTCCATGCTGTTGGGAATTTACATGCATTTCTGGTGTGTCCTAAAGAGCTTCCCCGGTAAAGCTGATGCAGAATGGCTTTTTCCCAAGCTTCAATTCCCTCATGCATTGATGGGAGCAATGGTGGGATGCTGGAAGCAAGCTCATTCTCCTGTGGACTTCAATTCTATTCCTAATTTATCAACAGATGGCAGTAGAAAACTCCCTACCTACCTATCTTCAGACCAAAGAATTTACAAATGAGCCTAATAATAACAAAGGAAGAAAAAAACATCCAAACCATTGCTGCCTAAATCTTCTCTCTATATAAGGTGCTCTAAACTTTTCAATGCAGTGCAAAAGTCTCCTAAAGATTAGTTTTATGCTGTGTCTGAATGACCAGAAGCAGCTGTTGCTTTTGAAATTACTTTCCTGTCACCTTCTTCTGTTTTGAAATGATTCTTTTATTGATTTACTTTATTTTTCTAGTTGTGAAAGAGTATATTGAATATAGATTATAGCAAATAATTTGCTTTTCCCACAGATAGATTGCTGTGATAAAAAATTGGTTCTCTGATCTCAGTGAAGACTTTTTCAAATGTCATCATAACAGTGACAAAGCAAGTAATTACTAAGTAAGTTTTTGAAATATGCCTCACTGGATCTTGGCATTTCATTAATTCCTCCTCCTTCAAATCAAGTAGATGGTATAATAAACTTAGTGAATTCTTTAGATAGTTCGAAACATTAAGATGCATGGAATATACAGTAGTTTCTTATTTCATTTTTAAAAAGACGCTGGTATTTTGGCATTGCCAACCAAGGAAAAAGCATTACCATAAAATTTTCTGAGAGGCATTTTCTTGTGTAATGTATAATAGCGGGTGTCTGATATAGGAAACCTCATATTATAGAAATATCTTTTAGCCTCAAGGAACATGAATTAGGCCCAGAATTCCTGATTTCTATTCCCACCTTTTTCACTAACTTATCTTAATAATTCTTTGCACTTCACTTTGTCAGCATGTTTCCTATGGTGACAGAAACAGATTTCAAAGGAAAGGAAGAAAGGGAGAAGAAACGGCTCTTTCAGGCACTGCTGGAGGGAGTGGCTTACTGGTCTAAACATAATGGAAATGTTTAAGTTCTCTGAACCAATGATTAAAACTGAGGTAGGTTTGAGTCAAAACTTCTTCAAGACATGAACACTAATTTCCCTTCAATGTAACGAGTGGATTATTTTAGATCAGCCTTTAAACATCGATGATGTGTTGGCTGTGTGAGTTTGTTACTGAGGCCTGGTGTACTTGGCAAAGGAAAGTGTATGTCCTAGAAGCAGTGCAGAACGTTTTGCCTCCACACACTGTTCTACAGAAATCTTGGGGGAAAGCCAGCATAGTGTCAAAGCCATAAAGGCTGAAGCCTCAATTTAAAGAGTTTTTACTTTTTGCTTTCTCACTTTTATTGCTGATTTGGGTTGTTGGTTGTGTGTTTGTTTTTTTTTTTTGTTTGCTTTTTGTTTGTTTGTTTTTGTTTTGTTTTTCTTTTTTTCCCCTCTAAGGAAACAAACCAACCTGCCATAGTAAAGTATGTTTTGGTCCCATATGTAGGAATATAACCATTACCCTGATCTGTTTTTAGTATGTAAGTATTGTAAAGTTTCCCTATAACTGGGGAAAAGATGTAAATAATATGGTAAATATTCAAATGCTTTCATATACATTTTAGCATTTTTTTAGTTATCTAACTAGTTTCAGGTTGTGTCATTTTCATATGAACAATTTTGGAAAAAATGAAACATTAATTCTTTGGCTATAGGCATAAGTAGTGGTACTGCCCCAATGCTGTCTTATTCCTATGAAAAATAAAACCAGTATTATAAAAGGTTTTAGTTCAGGTATATCTACTTGAGTGAAAAGACTGATAACAAGATTGCTCTGTGTTAGCTGTATGTAAATATAACCCAGTAATAAAAGATACGTTTACATGGTAAGTGTTCATATACATAGAAATGGTTGCAGAATCTTCATTTAGTCCTATCATGCTTCTTTAATATATTTATTTCCAAAGGACACTGGATATTAAACATACTCCCTGAATTTTGAAGAAATTTATTCTGTGAATGAACTGTCTGTTCAAACTGTTCAGCCTGTGTCCTCTGGCTCCCTATGCTGTGAATGGGTAAAGAAGTTAGAGAATAAAAAACTCATCATGCATTCATTAGGGTTTTCTCATGGTAGTGCTAGTATTTGGAAGATAGTAGCTTCCTTTGTAAATAACTCTGAGATATGTTTTAATAAAATGTTATACAGTATTAAATGTATGACACTGACAGTGTGAAGCTTTTGTGTTCTGAACTCAACCATTTTTCAACAATCCATCAACAAGTGCATCTGCAATCCTGGGAGCATGTTCTTGCTGAATATTGAACTCCTACATCTTTTATTTTCCTTTTTTTTTTTGAGAAACTATCTGCAGACAGCAGGCCAGAACCCAGCAAGCCCTGTCTTATATGAACCTTGCTGTATTAATTCAGGCATAGGAGTGGATATTCTAAATATGTATGTATTCAGTGCAATAGAACAGCTAATAAGAGGGTTACTGATCTGGGCTAGGCACAGCAATAATAATAATAATGATGATGATGATGATGATGATGATGATGATAAAAGTTCCCAGCCACCGCATATGATATACATTGCTCTGGTCATCCATCCCCATAGGGCTTAGCATGCCTAGGGAAGGCTGAGGCCCTGTATAACCCACAAGTGGTGTTTTTATAAAACTATACCAGAAATGTGTGTTGCATGACTGGAACTATGACATGAGAACCTGCAGGCAGTTGAACTTTGGCTTTGCAGTAGAAGACTTGGTGTGTACATGCATAGGTGACTTAGCTCACATGTATCTTGTCAACTGTATCTGCATGGCAGTGATGTCCTGAGGAGACGTACCCTGAAACACCATTGTCATATTTTGAGTTAAGTCTGCAAAGATTTCTGCAAAGCCATGCACACCATAACTAGTTCCTTTTCTTTCACATATATCTCCTTGTTTTTGAAGACATTATAGTGTCAATATCTTTCACTTCTCATACATTTACTCAGCTTTTTATACTCAAAATACTCTACTTTTCCATTTTCAATGTGTCTCTGATACAACATGGAAAATTTAAATAAAAAATTCCTTCTACTGGAAATTATTATTTCCAGAAGAAGGCCTTATTTTTAAGGACCACTCTTTCTCTGTCCTGTGATATAATGCATTTCAAAGTTACTCTTGGTAATTTCTCTCTGCTCTATTTTTAACTTGCCAGTTTATTTTCTGTATTTTTTTTTCCAGAACATCCTACTTCTGTCTAGTTTTATCCAGGTATTAGAAATTTGTATTTCTGTCTTTACCTTCCCCTTATCCAAATTCCTGTATGAAATTTTATTTCAGTAAAAATATCTTCAGTAAGAGTAGCAAATTACATCGGTATTCATCTTGTATTGTCTAATACATAATTGTCTTTTAAAAAGAAATATTTTCCTAGTTTACTTAGTTGAAATTAGACAGAAATGAAATTAAGAGAACTTTTGAGAATGTGCCACTCTAAACCTTCTTTTCTTTTTAATTTCTTTAAAAGCATATGTCTGTAATAAATTTGAAGTATTTGTTTTGTAATGGCCTGTCATTTCAAACTCTGCTCTTTAAAATATTGTTGGAAGAATATTGTCTAATAGTAGAATATAAATTTTCAGGTACTTGAACAAAGTATTCGTAATTAGGTTCATATTGGAAAATCAAAGTGGTCTTTAAGCAGAAATTAAATGCCTACTTTCAAAACAACACTTCACAATGTCTGTATCAGGATCAGTTCATAATGGAAAAACTCTTATTTTGGACGACTAAAATTGAGGTGATCCTCAATCTCTGGTGCACCATCTAAGAGGGAGAGTGAGGATTTTGGCCAGAAGAACAGGAAGGAAGGAGCCCAGTCGCTAAATTTCCAAAGCGACATGTCTTCATATTTGTTTTTTTTGTTCAGGGTTTTTCTGGTATGAAATGAATAAACTGAAAATTCAGACCCTACCAAATGTCTTTTGTCTACTACACTACAGAAATTGTATGCTTTTGTTCAGGCCAGGGAACTCCTGCATATGCAGCTGAACTGTAGCACAACTTCAGTAGAAAGGGTAGGTCTGAGATGTAGGTTTAAATATCTTTTGGTGACTTGAGCCCTTTTCGGGATTTCTGTGTGAATTGCTGTGCAAAACTGGACAACTATCCACCATTTACAAGAGGTAAATTTCATTTGGCTCACTAGGTACTTTCAAAAGGTAAGTCTGTTCTCACTGAACAAGACACCTAACATCTAGAAAAAAGAACAGGACCTCAAAAGCAAAATTATAGTTAGTGTGTCCTTGTTAAACAGCTTTAGATAGCTTTTTGTGCATCCTGTGCTTATTTTTTTATTGTGGAAAGATATTAAATGTTTTAAGTAATTGTGATGTAGCCAGTCATTTCCTTTTATGCACTGGGATTCCTAAAATTGATACTCACAGTAGAATATGGTTTTCTGATACATTCTATTTTTGGTGTCTTTTATGTAAAGAACGGCAGTCAAGAATGGAATTATGACACCCTTCTATTGGAACATGAAAACACAGCCATCTGGCATGTGTATTTTTTATCATTTTGCCAATTTCTTTGCCACAGCCTATTTTAGTATGTGGGAGAACCTCCTCTTACTCGGTACTTTTGTCAGAGTGAAAAATGAATGCTAAAAAAGCATCCAGTCTATATTAATAAGATCTTTTCATAATCTACTTCCTGCTGAATGATTTGGTAATTAATTTTTTTAAAGATTAATTTAAAATTGCTTATACTCACAGATTATTCTATAAATATGAAGTTTTAAAGATCTGGTGGATTTTTCATCACCTGCCTGATTTATTCAATTTCCCAGCATATTTTTTCCAGTGATTTTTTATGATGGAAAAACCTTCTTTCTATTTTTCAGTTAATTTACTCAATATCTGCATAAGTATGTTTTTAAAGGAAACACAAACAGGAAGCAATTCAATTGAGTTATGAAGAATCATACTATATAGCAATTGGATGTGGACAGATAGTCAAGAGTTATCCTCTCTCCTTCTCCTAGAGAGCTACTATTTATTTTTTCCCTTTCCACTTTCTTACCTTTTTGATTGAGTGAAAAGGTAACATGTAGTTTGAGATTCACTTTTGTGGACCAACGCCACACTGTAGTACTTGTAAATATATTCCTGGTTATTCTACAAATATTTAAAAGATAAATTGCCATTTTTAGCTGTTAATTTAGGGCTAGGTTAATCTCCAGGACATAACTCAGTAAATGGAAACAGCAATTGCTCCTATTTGAGCATTCCAAGGGGGAGTTGTGTGGTTCTAGGAAGTCTTGATCAACTCTGTGCTACCTTGGCACTAGGATTGTGATGATTGCTACTGGCAAGTATCAACAACAAATTGAAGTCTTATTTCCAAGTTTTACTTTGGTTCACCAACTGTAGGCAGATGAAGATGATCCTATCCATATTGCATCTTTGCTTTCTGGAAGGAGAAGAAGTTACAGAATGTACAACATCCACCTAATTTTGCATATTCTTGTATTCCTTTAAGTCTCCCTTACTCCAATGCATAGGCATCTCACTGAACTAAAAATCTAGCCCTTATATAGTATCTTTTCCAGAAACCTCTAAGTACTTTGCAAAAGTAAGAAAGGCAAGGCGAGGTCAGAAGAACTTCAGAACATGTATGAAAAGTAGCAACCTCTGAACTATTGCTCAGAAAATAGCTTTAATCCATCTTCTCTACACTTTTTTTAGCATGTTTTAAATACTTCTTACTTTGTGACTCTGGTCACATGAGCTATTAGTTTACATCTACTCTGAAACTTCATTGTTAGAAATGACCCCCATTTCTGCATGTGACATGCAGAGAACGGTATAATGCAGAGAGAGGTATAATCAAGAGATTTTTGCACCTGCCATTCCCTAAACAGGGAACAGATAACTGCTTCTCACAATGAATCCTTGAAAAGCAAGCTATGGATGAGAATGCTGAGAAAGTCCAAAATAGAGTTTAAAAAAACCCTAGGGTGTGAAAGCTCATCTGCATCGTACCTGCATTCTCTGGGTACTTAACTTCCTTTGCCCCTTAATAGGGTGAGGAGTTTGGAATGCTATTTAGCTACCTCTCCCTTGTCAGTTGTGCCAATAAATAGGGAATTAAACTAAAGGATTAGCCATAAAATAGATTATAGTTCAAAGGGTTCTTGCAGAAAACAGTAGTCAGATAAACAGAAAAGTAGTCTATTCTCTTGGTATCCTGCATGTCAGGGTCTGGGAAAGAAGTGATAATGCCCCGTTAAAGAAAGAGTACTTTTTGGGACACAGAAAGGAGTTTTAAAAATATGAGAAGCTGATAAAGCTCTTTGGAACACAGAACCTGTTTCTTTTAGTGGCTGACAATCATTTGTGTTGCCTTCAGTATTGTGTAACACTGCTAACTTTAGCAACATCTGACAGTCTCTGTAGTTAGGAGTATGTAAATATTTTCATTACAAGCAACATTTGCCAGACATGAAAGCTTTAGATATTTCAAACTGTTTAAGTAGAGAATTTTTTAAAGATGTAATAACCACCATCAGTGCTTAACTTCTTGATCATGCCACAAAATTTATTCAGGTCTGAACTGGAAATATACCCTGTTGCTGAAGTACCTCAGTAAGCAATTCTATGAATCGACACTGAAAAATGTTCAGCTACTAAGGAAGACAGGAAGAAAATATTTTTTTAGTGTCAGAATAGAAAGTGCTTTTTTAATATTTATTAATTCTCTTCTCTGTTGAAGATGTTTTGTTCTGTATATACCTACTGCTAAAATAATTTCAGTAGCAATTCTATAACACTGTAATAGATCACCAACTGGTCAGCCTTAATGCCTTTGAGGCAAACCAGCTCAGCAAGTCTGGCAAGTTATTTAAATTATGTGTCATCAGAGGCTTTATAAGGATAAGTGAAACTGCCACTTTTTGATACCCATGGCAGCAGGTAAACCTCTTGAGATTGTTTGAAGGTTTTTTCCGCAATGTGGTTCCTTAAACAGTAGAAAAAGAATCTTTCACAGAAATTCCATAGGTGAATTCAATAAAAGCAGCATTTTGCTTGGAGTTTAAAGTGTTATACAAGACATCTGTACCTTGATAACAATAGTAGCAAATAAACTATTAGCATTAAAACATAGGAACTCCTACACTGAGTCTAGTTAATCACTCATCTAATATAGCCTTTATTTCCACTCCTGTGGAAAATATCCTGCTACCCTCTCCTCCTTCTTTCTCCTCCTTCTTCTCCTGGCAGCTTGATCATAGATAGCAATATAGCTGTAGAAGTAACAATGTGCTTCAGCAAATTATTGTGACTTTTATTTTCTCTCTTTTGTTAATATTTCATAATTGCTCTCACTAAATCAATAACCTTAAGTCTAAAGAGGTAATTATAATATCTGGAACCACTGTATTAAATAATCAGGATGATGTCTGACTAACAATAAGACTTTGATTAGCTGTAAGGGTTACTGTACTAAAGTTCTGTTTTCAGTTTTCAAAATACTGTTTTTCATGTACTTTTGTGTTTGCTTGTATGTAAGGCACATACTGTACTTTGCAATCAAGAAAATAAAGGAAAATCAAAGAAATGCCCACCTCTAGTGTGGTTAAAAAAATACGCATATCACCCACTGCATTTCGGATTGACAGTTTTTGAAACTAAGATTGACGACATGTAGGATGTAATGAGTGGGAAGACGACTGGAGTGTTCAGCTTATAAAAATGAGGTCTGCCTTCACAATAGCACCGAAAGTTGTTACAGTCATCTGTTAGTGCATTTGAAGAAGAATTTTGATAAACATTGTCTGTGTGAAAGACCCCCAAATGATTTAGAAGTCTACTTTTTAAAATAATGATTTGTATTTATGGATCCTTGCATTCATATATTACTTTCTTAGAGCAGTGCTATGCTATTGATATTTTTCCTAAGAAATTAATAGAAAGCTAGCAGGGGAAAGATAGGTAGTGATGGCCAGCAACTTGAGTCTATGCTCACACTACAAAAATAGTCATACAGTGAGAGCTTCTAAGAAATGGGTCTCAGTATTTGAGATCAAGTGTAAAGGACTAGCTCATTTCCACACTGGTTAGAGATAGCCAGCCTTGTATAGGTTTGCCAGATCCACACTGCATACATAGTACACAGACTTCTGGGATCAGCTCATGAAGCAAACTGTCTCCAAAAGCCTGCTAAGACTTTGTCTTGAAGAGAGGTATTTGGAGCAGTCTAAAGCATAAGGAAAGAGTTACCAGTTAAGCAGGTGTAGATGAACAGAGGCCTGGTGCTTGAGCAACCTCCCTCTTTTTATTTGTTAGGGTAGGTGGAACTGCAGATACCAGGAGCCAGGAGTAGGTTCTTTCCCCATTGGGCAAAGATTAAATTAGGATTAATTTGTAGGTTAACAACAATGATAATGCACAAGCCTAAAAAAAGTCGCATCATGACTCAAAGCCACTGAATTCTGTGTTCTCACACTTCTTTCCTGCTTTTTTTTTTTCAGGTAGGGAGATATGCCAGTATGCATCAGCCTTTTATTTAGGGCAGATAACTTTACATGACTACTAAGCCCATGTACTGGAGAACTGAATACTTTTTATGGCCAAATTTCTAGCTGACTGTTCTCCATACTCTTGCAAAGTGAGTAAATCAATGGTCCTGTAGAACCCTCTTGCTTGTAATCTTGACAGTGCTTATATAGGCAGCAAGTGTAGGCAGCATGAATGCTGAACAGCCTCATAATTCCTGGTGTGGGCACAAAGCCAGGATCACAATCTGGCTCTTCAAGACTTGACAAACGCACAGAACATGGTAATACAGTATTGTTTATTTATAGAAATTAGGACCTGTTTGAACTTTCTTGTTTTTTTTCAGAGGATAAAACCTGAAGATATCTTCTATAATCTATAAGACATGGTATGTCTTTTTCTGAACTCTGGTAAAAATTAGTGTCCAAATGGCTCAAGATCTTTAAGGTACGTATGTTAAAGCAATGTCATTTTATCCTATGTATTTTGCTTGTTCTCAGCACTAAAGGAAACCTATCTGATTATTATCTCACTTCCCCCCCCGCCCCGAAATCTTTTTATCATAGAGAACCAATATGTCCCTGAATTTAGATATAACACAGAAAGTGGGGTAAAATCAGACATAAAAAAATGCTAAAATAGTATTTGTGCCTATTTGACTGTGGAATTGGTTCTTGGGAATTCAAGGATGAAGTTCCAATATGTGACAAAAATTTGATTGGAAAAATTATCCTGACACTTTTTAGAATCTGTATTGTCTCAGTGTTGCACAGGACTTAAAAAGCCATATTTTGCACAAGCATGTTGGCTTTTAAAATATGGTTAAATACCTGTTCGCAAATATTCTGAAGAAAACTTGCATGCATATGCATCTTGGTAAAGTTGGTGGATCGTGTGTACTTTTTCTATTATTCTATGTTCTATGTTACCATTTTTTGTATATGTAATATGTGCAACCATAAATGTTACCATTATTATTCTATGTACTATGTTACCACAATGTACAATTACCAAACATAGTTCTGTGTTACCAAGAATCAAATATACTTCTAAAACAAGGCTGCTGTCTTTCATTACTGAAATAAACATGCTGGGTTAGGAAACATGGCTCTAAACCTGTCTTGTTTGACAAGCATCGGGGCAAGCAGACAGCAGAGAAAAGAAGGACAGAAGCTGTGACTGACTGTCCTTTTGCCACCAGTCTCAAGAGAAGTCATTGTAATGTTTAGTGGAACCACAGCAGAAAGGACAATTCTACCTGGAAGGCACCATCTAGCAATTAATATTTGCAATACCACAGTATAACTTTAATGGGGATAAGTGACTTTGAAACTTTCACATATTACTGTGTTGAGTGCAGCAGCAGAAACAGGGTGCAGGGAAGAAACCCTTCACATCTTCTACTCCCTAACTGGCAATTCAGGGAAAGCTGCTTCAGGGCTTATTTATCTCTGAAGAAAGGCTTTTGTGCACAAAAAATTTCTTTTTCTTTGCCAACTTTATCAGTTGGTTTAATGAACAAAATTACTTTTCTCCATAACTTTTGCCCTCTTGTTCCGCTACTTCGAGATACTGCAGAGACCAGAGAAAGAAAGGGTAGAAAGGTTATCTGCCTTACTTTCTTTTCCTTCATTCATACAGGTAAGCAGCATATAACCTCAGTTTATTACAAGTATTCTCAGCTATTTCCATATATCCTTTTTCTAAAGTGTGAAAGACATATTTATACCTTTTCATACTAACAGATGTTAATGAAGAAATATAACGTGTAAATATTGATGTCATTGCTCACAGAAAAGTCAAACCTTTAAATTAGCACCAGTTCACTTTATTGTGTGCCAATGCAGGAAACAAGGGGACACATGAAACCTTTTCCTTCTAAGCAGACTACTTATCTTGCTCACTTGCCAAGGAGGAAGCAGACACAGAAAGATATCCTTACTAGCACAAAGCAAAATAAACTGTAAAGCAGAAGTGGGGAAGAAGCTGATCATGATGGAGTCAGCGTGATCCCGTTTCCTCTTTGGAATGGCGCTGTGTACACACAGGTTGGATTTTAAACTTGTGCTATAATCCTAGATTCATTACAGAGTCCATCCAAAACCATCTCTAAAAAAGCTGTTATATTGACTTTTGGACACCTTTACATATTTTGAGGACAACAACGACGATGACGACATGTGCTAACAAATAATGAAGATTTATACCTTAGCTACCAATGGGCTAGATTCCATTATTTTTCCATTTTCTGACATTCTAGCATTTGGGGATTTTTAAACAGGTGATTTTTGCAAAGGGAGAATACTATTGATAATCAGAGTTGGATGAGGTCCATCAAAACACATTTTCAACCTTGCATTGATTTAAGAAAGTTTGTGCTTAAGGAATATTAGGATATGCATGTGCTTGGTGACTTTGGGGAATGTGTTCATTTATTAGTGCAGTAACCCCTCAGACACACTCAGAAATGGTGTAAAATTGTGGCAGTTTTCAAAATTATTACTCAGAAAGGTATATATTGAATAACACTGGTCTTTGGTAGATTTAATAATGTATGTTTTTTACCTTTAAAATTTTGTCATTCATTTTGTTAACTAACTCAATGAAATATAAGTGATTGAGGACTGTGTCCCATTTTCCGTTGTCTTATGCATTAGTGCTATTTTTTAATCAAATGAAAGAATTAGAAAAATTCAGTCATCGTAGAGTCACAGGCAGATGAAAAAGTAGCTACCCAAAATTCATTAACATATGCATAATATTATTCTCCTGTTTTCTACAGTTGCATTACTTCTTTCCTTCTGTCCCTGTGTGCCTAACTTTCCACTATATGGTATGATTTAGATATACTTGATATGAAAGATAACCTAATCTCCTGCTTCAGGTTACTTGTTTGGTTCTAAAAATGCCTTTGAAACAAATCAGTTTCTGAATGGTGTTGGTCCTGCTGAAATCTTGCCAAGGGGACCTGAAGTCCTACCTAATTTCTAAACAGCTGTTTCATGTGTGTTTCGTTTTACAGCCATGCTTAAGCTTATAGGCATCTAAAGGATTAGCTGACAACTTGAATACTTTCACACATTTTTAAAGGTATTTATTTTGGGGACATGATTATCTATTTCATACTTATGTCTGTACTAAAGTAAGGCACAGCTGAACAGGCACCCAGATCTACAAGCGCATTATGAAAAAACAGCCACTATTCTTATCATTTAGCTTGTATTACTGTGCAGCTACTTCACAATCATTTGCTGCTTATAGGACTTGTCAGAGAAATATGAAAGTTTCCTTTTTAGATTTTAATCATCTTAGGACAGAAAAAAATCTTGCCTTCTAAATTCTGGAAAGCCACCTTTGCATTTCTACTAAACTGTAAAGAAACATGGTACTAAAACAGGGGCTGTTTGACTCCAAATGGTTAAATAATGTCATATAAGAGGGTCTAGCCTCATCAAACAGCTCCTTTTTTTTTTTTTTTTTCCCCAATGGTGGGCTAATACAATAAAAATATTTATTACAATGAATAGTATACAAGCTTCAGTTTTTTCAGTTTTAATCCTTCCCAGGCAAGAGTCCAGCTTTCTCTTATTATACTCTGTCATCAGGGATTTCACATTTCTGGTTACATAAAAAATGAAGTAAAATACAATGTAAAAAGAAAAAAAAAAGGAAAAAAAAAGATAAAAAAAGAAAAAATAGGAGGGAAAAAAGATAATTGTAATTGGCAGACTTTCCCTTTTAGCACTTTCAGTATTCTCTTAAGATATAAGTTTAATTCCCTTGCAGCTGAAGCAGGCACAGAACCCACCTCTTAAGATTCCTAGGGAAGTGTTCTAACATGAAGCATTAAGCAAAAGGTAAAAAACCCCACTGCTACATCTCCTTTAAAAGAACTACCCTTACACATCCATCTCAGAAGAAGCTGAGACGGATTAGGTCCTAAGCAGAAATAATTGCCTAATGGAAAAAGGTAGCCACCTAACTTAGATACAGTGATCACACCACTGAGATATTTTCGAACTTAATATAGGTTTGATGGGGTTTTTCAGAAATGCCACCCCTTGTTCATTGATGAAATAGGGAATTTAAACCGTTTTTCCTGAGAACTGGATTTTTCCTTACCCCTCCCACAGAGATAGCTGCCTAGAATTTACTTCTATCAATTTAAAGCAACCACCCTGGCCTCTAGTCTCTTTTTTAATTTTCTTTGTTCTTCCTTTATTTCCTTTTGAAAGTATTTTGAGCTTGAACTTTGAGAACAATGATCCTTTCAACTTTCAGAGCCATAGGATGCCTTTAATGATAGCATAACAGTTAATTTCTTTATTTTCTTTAAAAAGGCAGGAAATGTTTCAGTATTCTGTAAGGGTTATACCAGACACTTTTCTGATGTTAATATGTGACATCTCTGTTTTTCTTAAAACAGAGTAGTAAGTGCAGCTATCTGTCTTTCATTTGAAAATCAAAACTAGCTCTTTTCTAGGAGAAGGATAAATTAGCATTTTCTAAAACTTATCTGTATCCATGCTTAAAATATCTTAAAGGTTAGAAAAAAACACTTAGCTTTTTGAAGAAATAACATAGGCTATTTAAGTGCATTTTAATAGACAGAAGTACCATTGACTAGGTCAAATATTGGTAACAGCTCCATGAAATTTGAATCATTTTCCCCTCAGCAGTGAGTATTTCACTCAGCACTAATCTGTAGTGTGCAAAAGAAAATAGCTCCAACATTTCTGATTATCAGTTGTCTGAAGAACAAGAAAGAAAAGGGATGTAATTTGTTCCATTACTTTCTTCTTAGCATAAGAAAAAACCCATGGTGTTCGTTAAAGCTGAAATCTGGGCTTTCCTTCTCTGTTTTATATCCTCTAGTGACTTTTTGCTGTTATGCTTCATGTATAAGTGTAAAGAAACATCTTATATTCAGGAGCACCCACCAACACGGATGATATACACACACTGAACAATTTCATAGGGAATTTACTTTAGTTTTTTCCTTTGTTTTTCTTCTTTAAATATTAATAAGTTCATGTTTTATAAATAAAGTATATAACTGCTCTCTAAGTATTGAAAAGGATTACATTTGCTGTCTGAAGGTATATACTTTCGAAATCAGTATGTCCCTTGAACCAGTTATAGATGGCTGTTTTCTTCAAAGTAGCTGGCTACCTGTTTTCTTTATTATGAACAAATTGCTTTCAATAAATTGTACATTTGTCCTATTTTCTGCTGTTTCAGCATTGACAACCCTAGGCAATTTCTTTCTTCTTTCAGTCATCTTAAAACTCAATGAGACCTATATTTATGGCTTGAGTTTTGAATCTTGAATCGCATGCTAACATGCTTATAGTGTGAGAAAGCTTACTGTTTGACTTTTTAAAAAGACAAAAGGAATTTGTTGTGTTCAATAGGTTTTCAGCAGACTCAGAAGATAGCATCTTGTTTATCTGATTCTGTGCATGAAAAGCTTTCCAAAAGAAGTGAATATTACCTGAGCAGTATTCTTCATAATCTTAAATCAAGAAATAATAGCACATTTCTTTACAAATGGCAGAACAGACAATTGAATGGCACTGTCTGATTTTACTGTGATGTTATCCCTTTTTAGGTCATTATCTTCAGCAAGAGCTTTGCTGTTTATCAGCTGCAATTTAAAATACAGGTGCTTCTAATGTTCTTTCAAAGGCTTAGCTGATAATATCAGGTAAAGTGAATTCAGGGTTTAGTACAGCTAATTCTTGTTACTTGAACAACTATTCTTTAGGAGATGCAAATCAAAATGAGAGGTAAAAATGATGTTCACAATCCACCAAATTTTTGGTGTAATAATAATAATAATATAACTCTATGATAAAACTGTTGTTTTTCTGTTAATAGCATGCACAATTTCACTGATGGTACCGTTCGTAACATAAGAAAACATGATGCTGACTAGAGAAGAAAGATGCTAATTCAGGGACTCACATTTTCTTTGAATGTGTGTGTGGGAAAAAGTAGTGTTGTGCCTTTGGTACAAAGCAGCTATATGTGTGTCTAATATGTTTGGCAGCACTTCATAGCCTTCATGGGAATATCTTGACCGGGCCATATGTCCTATATTCATACTACCATCATTCAGCAGGGCAGCTTTTACTCTTTTCAGCTCCAATAGGTCTTGTACCGTGTGATCTCTGTGTCTTTCTACTTAGAAAAGACAAACTATTGCAAATCCCTCATGCTTTGGGGTTGAGTGATCATCTATGGGGCTTTGAGTGATTTCCACATTTTTTTTAAACAGGAGATGTCAGACACCATTCCATTTATTCCTCACTGAATACAATGTAGATTAGTTTAGTTCATAAGATTTTACCTTCAGATGCCTAATGTTTCTTATTAAAAAAAAAAAAAAAAAGCTGTGTGATCTTGTTTCAAGATCAAACATATCAAAAATGAAGGAAAAAAGCAGATATTTCCTTAGACTACTGGAATTATACCTTTTGTTTCTGACATGGGATATTTTTTGTTGTCCTAAGAAAATAATTGAAACTAAATTTTTTAGTAACAACATATCTGGAGATCTTGAAATCTAAACTGTTGAGGACTCAGCTGCAGCTGAAATGAGATCTGTTTTGAACATGTTAAACAATGGATAATACAAAGCAGTCTGAAATTCATGTATTGAATATCAGATTTGATTACCCTAAATTTATAGATGCTTCTTGATTTTTGTGTTTCTTTTCCCTACCTGACAACTGTCTCTGACCTTCTATTGCCTCACATAGGTGTTATGAAATTACACCAAAATTCAATTAATTCAGAAAAAAGGCACTATGTAAATAAATAATTCTCCCTTCAGAAAAAAAGAGAAAAAAATAATAAAAAAAGATTAGTTCGCTGTAAATACATCTTTTACAGAATAAATAAGTCATTCAACTGAGATACAGTAGTGACCTCTATTTATTTTGTATATTGAAGAACTTTCCTGTTCAACCTGTTCCAGTCTCTGTTCCCTGCTCTTTCTGGTTTTCCTCTGTGGCAGTTTCCAGTCAGACTGTGACAATTCTGTACTAGGTCTGGTTGGGATGGAGTCAATTTTCTTCATAGCATCCCATATGGTGCTGTGTTTTAGATTTGTGACCAAAACTGTGTTGATAATATACCAATGATTCAGCAATTGCTGAGCAGCGCTTGCACAATGTCAAGGACTTCTCTGTTTCTCACTCTGCTCCCCCAGGCAGTGGGCTGGGACTGGGCAAGAGGTTGGGAGAGGACAAAACCAGGACAGCTGACCCCCACTGACCAAGGGAGTATTCCATGCCATATGACGCTGTGTTCAGCAATAAAACTAGTGGGCAGGGAAGTAATTTTTCCAAGGTAGCTGTTGCCTGGAGACTGGCTGGGCATTGGTCTGCTGGTGGGAGGTGGTAAGTGACTGCCTTTGCACCACTTGTTTGTTTTTCTTCTTCTTTCTTTTCTTCACTTATTAAATTTTCTCTATCATGACCCACAAGTTTTTTCTCATTTTTTCCCTTTCTGATTCTCTCCCCCATCCTTCTGGGGTGGGACAGTGAGTGGGCAACTGGCTGGGGACTTTGCTGTTGGTCAGGGTCAACCCACCTGAAATTCTCAGTCAATTGTATCCATCTCCACTTCCATTAATAGTTCTGGAAGACTTTGTAGGAGTCCAACGTCTTCTCCAGGCCAAATCCCCTACATACTTGAACGGAAGGGGTTAATCTTTCATAATTTCTTTTTATCAGTGATGTACATGGTAACTCATGTACAGGAGAAACAGATTCTCATCTTTTAATTCAAGCATTGAGGCTTAATCCAGAGCAACAGAGAGCAGGAAAAATCCTTCTGTTCTCTCCTACCTCTGAGCTGGCTGTTAATTTCCTGCATATTTTGGTGTATGCCCAGTCTGAAGCACACTTGGAGCTGTGATAAGAGCATATTTATTGAGGGAAAAAAATATCAGAAACTTATTAGATGAACATTATCAAGTACTGAGCAGCATGAATAGTGATCCTTGTGCGCTTATGACTTTTCCAGGCTTGGCAGCATTTTTGTCAGATCTATATCTTTGCCACAAAGCCCCATTCCTCCTGCCAAAACCCAAGACCCTGTTCCAAAATAGGCAGGTGCTAGAACATTTCAAAGGAAAGGTGTCAAGAGTATTTTAACACTAGCAAAATAATATAACATAATTACTATTTTCCAGAAAAATAAAATGGACTTTTGCTATTCTATTTCCAAAGAAAATTGTGGATTAAAAAGTCATAATAATAAGTGTATGTAGAAAATATCTTGGACCAGGAAGTATCTGAAAACATTAATGCTGGAAAATGTTACAAATCCTGTCAGTTTTGAAAAAGGACTTCTTATGAAACATACTAAACGAATATTGCAATAACTAGCATTCCAGAGACCCTTCTGAAGGCACTGAGCTTCACTAATTCAAGCATAATAGTGAAGACTTATGCCTGAAAATTTGCATCTTTCAAAGTTAATTTAAATTTTTCTGCATCACCTGCTTTTACAAGCTTAGATTTGTATCTAATTTTCTATTAAGTAAAACCCCAAAATTAGTATTCAGTTCAAGAATCAGGGATATCTTCCTTATCTGACATATGTGTTGAGGTATCAAAGATCATACATCCTCTTAAGATTGAGCACAAACGTTCACCTATCAATATTTTTTGGGTCTCCTTATACTTTTTATTGCACAGATAGGTAAACATAAAGTATGGATTTTAAAATGTTCAACATTAATTTAAATCTGTTCCTCATGAGTAAAGGATTTCAGTCTAGATTCACTAAGAAACTGCAGTCTAGCAATGCTAAATTTTGCTAAGTCTAATATCCAGATATATGGCTTCAAGGATTAATTTATTATGATTCCTTAAATGCTACTGTCTTCTTAGTGTCAATAACAGTCACAGAATATTTACAACATAATATTATATCATGGATAGAAAAAGTAATTTCTACAAATGCATAATAATCTTAGGTTTTAGTCTTGTAGGGAGAGCCACTAGTGTGGATGCCAATTCCCACAAAAAAAAAAAATCAATAAAAAAAGTAGTGAAAAGTGTGAGAAATTGTTCTTCCATCTATTTATTATTTCAACACAGTACAAACATCTTCATAGTCTTATTACATAGTGATTAAAGGGTGAAAATAGAATTTCATTTGCAAGGTATTAGTTTACAGTGAAATTTTTGTGGTTGCCAGGGTAAAACTGTAATTACATAGAAATTAAGGTTTTTCTCCGGGATATTAAGTGACAATATATACATTTGGTATGAAATAATGGGAATAAGTTCTAAAACCAATACTCTGAACAACAAGCAGCTGCAATTCAATATATACATACAAAGTAATGAAACCAAGCTGAATAGTGTAAACTTTAGTAAGAAAAGTCTTCTCTTGAGATGCAATCTTTTTGCAAAGCTCTTGAATGATTAATGCAAATGGAATTTCACTTGTGGTTGTTTTTTGAAGTGGGTCAAGAACACATATGTTTATATCACACATAGAAATTATGTTAAATTTTAAAGCTCTAATAAATTCACAAGAGCCAGACATATTTAGGATTAAAACTTTGACTATGTCCACAGTATATTCCCCCTGTGCCTTTATAATTGCAACATTGTTAAAGCTTGAAATTAGTGCTTTTATGTTACAAGTTAAAGATTAATTGGAAGCTTTATCTTTGAATTTTTGTACTTTCTTGGGTTAAAGGCAAATCATTAAAACAACATTAATGCATTTCCTTTTTCTATATTAATTTCCATTTATTAAGGTAGTTAAAATGGAAAAGAAAAGAAAAAAGGCTTGGAGGCAGAACTTTTAAACAAATGTATCCTGTATGTTTTCATTTGGGATATATTCTTATTTTCTCACTCAGAAGAATTATATTTTAGAATTTGCAAAAAGGCAGTGCTATTGAAATGTGGATAGAAAAAGCCACTCTCTCATTACACAAGTAAATAAAACCATTCTTGAGGCATGTTTGTGAAACCTTTTGGAGAAGATTGAAATGTCTCCATATATCTACTTTAAATTTGTAGAGATGCAAACTAAATCTGTGCTAAAAGCTGCAGAAGTACAGCTGTGGTCTTGATGGGCTAATGAAATTATACAGTGAGTGAGCCTTTAAAGGTATTCGTAGCTACTCCTTCTGTGAACTAACACAACACTGTAGTCAGGCAAAGATCATTGAAGTCATGCTTGCAAGCCTTTTCTATGAACATTGCGTGATTCAGTCCGGGGTTTAGTCACTTTGATTTTAACAGCACACAGACAACTGCTTAGCCTACGTTTGAACACAACAGAAATAGTTTTAATCTTTATCTCACCCTTGCTTTTGACTTTGCTGGGGGTGCCACCTATTACTGGTCAATTACAATGGCAATTATTGTCAACTAACAAAAAAACTAAGACTGTGGTAGAGTAAGATCTTTTTAAACTACTTCAATATTATGGGTAGTTTACTTTTAAACATGAAAAATGTGTATCCTCTGCTGATGACTGAATATTTTAAGTTCTTTTTTCAAGTCAGATAGTAGTAAAATCTCTTAAAAGACTACTTTCCTTTAAGAGGGATACACATTGTTTGGATCCCTATGTTATCTCGTTGGTAATCCAATAGTCTATACTTAGAGATCCTCAAAGTAACATTTATTCCTACCATACCAGTTAACTATTTTTTATTTGTTATACTTATCTATACATGTAATTATCTTCTGGTTATATTGGATTGTCACTGTTTAATTAACACTGAGATTGATTGATTACTCTGATGTTATATTACTCTTTCTTGAGAAAAACTTTTGAACAAAATAGTATAAATTGCATAATATTTTAGCTCAGGAATGCTACTCCCAGTTGTTAATTATAATGGCAATTAGCACACACTTGTTGATGTTAAAATATTTTATTATATCATCACTTGTTTGTCCTATGGCATTTCACACATACTGTAGAAAATCTGGAAACATGTAAAGCATTATAAGGATTGACTGAGGAGCAGATTGACAACCATCTGAACACAAAAGCCACTATAACAGCTGTGGAAAGCTGACTCTGTGACTTCATCATTTTATAACAGTTAAAAATACAGGCCAAAACAAAAGGCTTACTAAGATAACAGAATTATTCTGCAGGATGGGATGTGGGGGAGTTGTTAGTGACTATCTTCTGTATCAGTCGAATGGCAAATAAAGCTGAAAAACACAGCAGGAAAATGGGTCTAATGGCATACTGAAATGGAGACAGGGCTAGTTGTGTCTTCATCTAGATGTGAAGGAAATGACAGGCATAGGCAGGAGAGTATGCATATGCATATTTTTTTTGTCAGCAAATACCCTTTCTGAGTGCAAATAGATCACATTTTGTTTTCAGAAAAATGCATTTTAATCTTTGGATAGTCATACTGCTTGCAGACTTACAAGGGAAAATTTTTATAGGTGCCAAGTCCTGAGGCTGGCTGATTCTGTGTTTGGAAGTCTTAAGAGGTATGTACTGGAACTTTAATTAAAGTTTGCACTATGGACTTCTGACTCAAAAATAACAAGTGGAGTCCCAGTCCTCTGAAAAGGATGTCTTCACAAAAATCTGAATGAAGGGCTTTTGGATAGTTTTGCCACAGATCATAACAAAAGATTCAATTTATCTCTTCATGAACTTGTTAGAAGGACCTGATGAAAACAAGATGATGTTTGCTGTTTTGGCATGTGCAAACCAAAGGACATTCTTCTCTGGTCAAAGAAAACATATCTAGCTTTCTGTACTGGGCACCTTCTATCAGATCAATTTCTGCATCTGCCTGCTGCAGAGGAAAATACTTTAGATATTGCAGCTGAACACCCTTGAGCTATTTTCTGACTGAAGATGCTGCTCTTTCCTCAACTTTTCAGGACTTTCCAAAAGACAAGTTTTTGAAAATTTTTTCTATAGACTGGAGGTCGACAAGAGAAAGGCAGAAAATACATGTTTTAAGAGAAAAGCAACAAAGACTCTTTAAACCTATGAGAGGCTTAGACATTGCAGAGCTTTGCCTGGACTGTGGGATGATCGATGTCTAAAACTCTTCTTAATTAATCAGCAGGTGAGACCAGATCATGTATATAATAAAAACTGGGGATGTATGTTTTGTTACAGGAATAAGGACCAGAATCATCAAAGCCACTTTGTCACTTTTGCAGGTGGCCATGGAATAGATACTTTAATTATTGTGCAATATTTAAAATGCATCTTAAAAGTAATTAGATCTGATTAACCCTGAAATAAAATAATAAGTTACTAAATAAGAACTTCCACTGTAGATTTTCCTCACATATCACTTCTCCTATTCTAAAAATAGACATGCTCTCCATAAGTCCTGTGAAACCAGTGAGATCTGAGTGTTCAACAGCCTTAAAATTAGGCTACTTAGATTTTAACATGCCTATAAGCTCCTTTTTGTCCACCTGTATATTTCAGAATAGGCCTAAAAATCATGTTGAGTAGTATTTTTTAACCTTTTCCTTTTTTTTTTGTCCTTTCAAAATTTAAATTTGGAATATTAAATAACAGCTTCAGATGATGTTGGAGCAAACCCCAGTATATTTTTTACTTTGCATTTAATATTATCTTGAATCTTAGAAGCTTCCTTCAGTATGAAGCTCCAACTGATTCATAACTAGCAAATAAATACTAAAAAAACCCCTCCCACAGCCTCAAAATTATCAACTTGTTTGACACTAGGTGGCAGACAAGGTAATCAGGAAGATCCTTAAGCAAACCATCTGTGTGTTGTGGTGGGGTTGTGTGGATCCTTATAGTTTAATTATCTCTTGACAGATAGGCAACAAAATCAAGAAGTTACTACTGTAAATATGCTACTTGCAGTACTGGCTTCCTCCACACACTGCTTACTCACTATATCTTTTAGTGTTCATCCTTGTTTTTTGAAGAACGAATAACACTTTTAGAAGCCATTGTCTGTGAAGCCATGAAAAAATATGCATTAATTGAAAAAAACGTATTCTGTTAGCAGTTTAGTTATGAATATATATGTATATATGTAAAAGAATATCTATTCCATAATACATGAGAAACAAAGCCCAGCTAAAACTTACTGATATATAAATATATCTATATATCTAGATATATGCATCATATCTATCTATCTATATATCACAAATTTAAAAAGTAGATTGTATTCTTGACTTTACTGCAGATTTACTCTGTGACCTGTAGAAGGTCAGTAATTTTCTCTGCTTCAGTCTTATATTCTGTGAAATAGAATATTAGTTTCTTCCTTTCTTCCAGATCTGTAGACAAGTACACTCATTATGAAATAAATATGTTCAAAAATGGATATATGGATATACATATAGAGGGGAAATTTAGCTGGGCTTTAACCCATGTTTTCATTGAATGAGTATATAACATTTTTTGTCAATGGCAGAGAAAATGTCTGCTTATTGCTCCATTTTTTTTTCTTTGCCAAATTCTTAATCCTCTGTTGAATGTTGTGAAAGACCTGTTATTCCATGAAAATATACCGGAACTTTGTAATCAAGTCCTACTAAATTAAGAACTTTGCTATAAGCTTGAGAGAAATGATTACTTTCCTTAATATGAGTAAAAATCTATCACAAACATGATCTTAGTTGGACATATTATTTGATCAGTTTATAAAGGATAAATCTAGAACAAATATTAATTTAATCCTTCCAGATTATTTTGGATTTTTTTTTTTTATACCAGGTATACAATGTTGAAAGTCACAGACTTAGGGGACTAAGTCTATAATGTGATTTCCAGTTCTTTAGAAACTGTTGGGTGGTAAACTTGTAATGAGGAAAAAAAGGAACAAATGAAACTCTCTAAAAGGCCTGATCCTTGGACAGATTGTTTTTTTTTTAATGAGAAAAAATCTGTAGGGTAAAACTTGAATTTTGTTATCCTCTTAGCTGTGAAGATAAATTTTCAATGTAAACACACACAATGTCACATCCTTCTTATCTGCCAGCAAAACCTGCTGAAACAGCAGCAATGATAACTGAATTTATATAGAAGTTATCTATCCCCATGATCTAAGACCTTTGCAAAAAGGTGCATTAAAAAATAGAGAACAATTTGAGTGTGGGCTTTTTTTCCAGACAGCTAAAACTGAAGATAGTTGGAAGTTATCTAAAAGAATAATACTGTCTTAAATTTTCACTTCTAATTAACTGTTAAATATCAGTAATATTGTGAATGACAGTCCATAGATAAAATCACTGTGAAGTCTGGGTGGAACATAAACCAAAGAATAGGTCTTCTCATTGTTTAGTCTTACCTATTTCTGGACTGATCCCATTAGCAGAGACATCAATCAAGTAAAGGTATTTATACACTCAAGCTGAATGTATTTGTTGCATCCTGACATTCATTCATTTGAAAATATGTTGCATGAGGAAAAGAGTAGAAGCTCAAAATCTACAGTCTTGAGTACTGGGCTCCTGCTGTGCAGGTTGCAGAATTCAGTGCCTCTGTGCATGTGCATTTGCAAAACTCAATCCAGCCACAGATGCAGTTCACTTTAGCAGTACTGAATTAGTTACCTTCACACCCAGGACAGCTTTTCTCAGTTTCCTTCTTTATGCTGCAGGTGCCAAAAATGTAATTTTCTGCTATAGGCTTGCTTTACAAACAGACTGTGCTCTTATGTTGCATTCATTTTGGCTTCCAAGTGGAAGTGGTACTAATGGGCTTCTTGGGCACTTACTATAAAAACAATTTGTCTTGTTGGCAGTTTCAGATACTCAGGAATTCTACATACTTGTCTTCACTTTGCAGATCATCTTTTTTTGGCACTTAAATATCACAAGAGGGACTTCCTGACTGGAGATAACACTTACCATATTACACGAGCTGTGCATTCTTTTTAGCTCTAGGGCTACACGTAGCAACAAGCATTTGGCTCTAGCAGGCAAAATATAAAAGAATAAATTACATCAGCAGAAAAAATCAGGTCAATATAGATTTGAGCTGCAAGAATTCTCATGATTTTTACTACACTGATGAGATCTGTAGGTCCCATATTTTGACTGGGTTTTATTTTATTTTTTTAGTTTAGCCTTATATAATTCATTATGATTTTAGCATTAGAAGGCCATATTTCTTTTAATGACAAATAAGAGCATGTTTATTTCCTCTTAAGATTATACTTCAGCTTCTAGTTCTGTCCTATATGATTTTTAACTATCACCATCCCTTTGCTAAAAAGAACAGATTTTAAAAATAAGGCAATTTCTTTCAGATGTCATGTTTCCGGTGAATACAAAGCTGAAAGAAAGCAATAACACTGATTTTTACAATCAGAGTTTTCAATGCAGGCAATTCTGATTTGGTAGCACATCATCTGAAATTAAGTCCCCCTGCTGCTCCACCCCCCAGCCCCCAATAAATAAATAAATAAATAAATAAATAAATAAATAAGTAAGTAAATAAATAAGTAAATAAATAAATAAGTAAATAAATAAATAGTTTATGATGATTGTTTCAGCAAGAAAATTAAGCGCTTCCCTTATACTGGATATGTAGATGTCTTTCAGATCTCTTGATTTGAAAGCACTCCTCAGTATCAGTTTAAGTGATCATGAAGAAAGGTAATGAAAAAGGTCTCTAAGTGATTCAAGGCATAGTAAATCTTTCAACTTTTCTATGTACTAGGCCCTTCTTGAGAAGCTGAATGTCCAATAAATAAGAAAACAGAATTTTCAAAGTGAATGGCAGTGATTACAACTCATAACCCTCCCCCTAAAAGAACAAGCAAAAATTAGAGCTAGAGAATGTGTAAAATCAAGGATTGGGAGAAGAAAAGCAACAACTTCCCAAGGGAATATAATGACAGAATCCTGGATGTGAAGTTCAAATGAAGAATAAAACAGTACATATTAATAAAGGGTAAAATAAATTCATACAGAATCAAATGAACCATTGAAATCAGACTTAGAGGAAGAGGTATTAAATGGTTTCTTTCACCTGTCTGTAAGTAAAACAATATAACACGTTAGAGGTAGGAAATAACATCACTAGCAGTAATAATAATAATGAAAAATAAATGTATGCTATCATTATCCAAGTAGGATATCCCAGCAGCTACAGACGGACACAGTACTGGAATGTAACTGCAGACATGTTGCAACGAAGAGATGAAGCTGAATATGTCTGACCTAGTACATACATGGCGCTCTCCATATGCTAAGATTTTGCTCCTTACTAAACTGAACAACTTGCTAGGAAAGGAATGGAAGGCGAAGAAGACACCTTATAAATTACGTATTACATACTCCCAGGGGGTAACTTCATAACACATTGCTTGGTATATACTTCAGGTTGGTATATACTTATAATGTTAAGCCACAAATTATTATTATAAATTATTGCTGCAGGAGTGCAGTGAATTTCACATAGGTGAAACTTCTTCAGCTGCTATAGTATTCTAAATTTTGAGTCAAGCTAATAAATCAGTATACTGATATTTCAGTTTCCTGGAAACTCTTTGCTGTGCTTGTGAAGGTTCCTATTTTCTTTCTGTTCATTCATTCCCTCTGTCCCTTAAAGGAGTGTAGAATGGATTGTCCATTCAATGAAGCTGTGTGAACTCAGCTACACTTTGAATCTTTAAAAAAAGAGTAGGTTCAGCACTTCACTTTCAAGGAGCATGCAGTCTTCATGCCTAGGATTATGTTGTAGTCCACAAAACTTGAAAGAAATTGGAAACCCTGGAAATCTTCTATTCTGTTAGTACATCTTACTACTGAATGATAACCAAACTTCTCAAAGTTAGGTTTGCCTTTCATTATCCTTTTGCTTGGCATTATAGTTAAATGGTTATTTTGTGGAACATGTTTACTCAGACCTGGCAGCAGATTTTTGTTTTCAGTACACAGAACATTCAAATGTGACAACATAAACAACAAACCAACATCAGCCACAAATAGCAGTGCGTTCAAAAGTAAGGTTTCATAGTATTTTTTTTTAATAAACTGTGAGTGAGGTGCAAATAAAAATAAGTACTTGACAGTGGAGCTTGCAAGTACTATTTCCTTTGTAGCTGTACTAGTCTCCTTCAGAGACTCAGTCAGGGAAGTGCTAATTTCAGTTTTCAGTTGACAGAGGCAGAAAATTTGAATGTATGAACTTCAGAAAGAAGAGAGAAGTAAAAAATAAAAATAAAAATTTAACAGTTTCTTAGAGATTATATTAGAGTTAGAATGCCTTACAAATAACTGTTTTATTATTTGCTGGTACTATGTCATGGTGGCTACCAGTTCCTCCAAAAAATAAACAGAATAAATGAAAGACAGAGTCATTATGGTTTTAGTGGTTTGTTTGGTTGAGTTTTGGGTTTGGATTTTATTTTTTTTCTTTTTCACATGAGAACTACAATTAAAAAGTTATTTTATAACTACAGACTCATTAACTCCCATTAACTTCCCTACTTGTCCTGATTTCATCTGGGATAGAGTTAATTTTCTTAGAAAAGCTGGTGCAGTGCTGTGTTTTGGCTCTGATATGAGAACAGTGTTAATCACACATTGATGGTTTTGGTTGTTGCTGGGTGATGTTATATACTAAGTCAAGGACTTTTCAGTTCCTCAGGCCCTGCCTGAGAGGGCTGGAGGGACATGGGAAACTGGGAGGGGGCACAGCCAGGACAGCTGACTTGAACTAGCCAAAGGGATATTCCATACCATATGACCTCATGTCATGAGTATATATAAGCTGGAGGAAGAAGGAGGAAGGTGGGGACATCTGGCATTGTGGCATTTGTCTTCCTGAGTAACTGTTACGTGTGATGGAGCCCTGCTTTCCTGGAGATGGTTGAACCCCTGCCTGCTGGTGGGAAGTGGTGAATTAATTGCTTGCTTTGTTTTGCTTTGTTTGCATGTGCAGCTTTTTCTTTACTTACTGTTCTTATCTCAACCCCCAAATTTTATATTCCTTTCTGATTGTCCTCCCCATCCCTCCGGGTGAGTGGGGAGCGAGTGAGCAGCTGTGTGGTGCTTAGTTACCAGCTGGTGTTAAATTACAAAACTACTAAAAATATTTGTTTATATAGTTCTATTATGTTATGCCCCTTCTAAAATTTTCTAAGCATGTTAGACATAAAAAATCTTTTAAAACATAAAATTTATTCATATTACTCAAATGAACTGTTCCTGTCAGCTCTGCTTCTGTGCATCTCCCATGTAGTGATGGATGCATGAAATATTAAATGACTAGATACATTCTGACTTGATGTTTTGTATCTGTAAAGTGGAGATTTAAAGAAACTAGATGTCTTGGACAGGATCACAGACAAAATCCTCACAGGCCGAAGAACAACGTTCAGAATGTATTTTGGTAAGTCACATTATTAATGTGTGTTTGAATGTCATGTGCCCTTTACAGCATTTGTCAATTATTATTGTTGCTATTTTACCTGCAGAATCCATGTGTTATATGAAATAATAAAGGACCAAACCCATTTTTTTTGTTCCAGATTCCTACATTTAACCACATTCTCCAAAAGGATCTGATTGAATTAAGGAATTCATCTGTTTCTCAAGTAAGTGTTGAGTCCAAGCATTAAAATGTTCTTATCCATTAATTAATTCCTTATTTACTTGTAGAAATCACTTTTTATTTATTTGAATAATTTATTATTTTTGTTTGTTTTATCTTTGTTAGAAGGCATCCAATTCTGCTTTTCTTTAACTTTCTCCTTTTCTGAAATCTCTCCATCTCACTCATGTTAGTCTTGCAAAACAGAAGACATTTGCTATCCAGCTCTTCAGTTGTCAATCAATCCTTTTTCAGTTCCATAGCTTTAATCCTAAAAATTTATATTATTCCATTTTTTTGTTCTAATCTATTCAATTCACTCTAATGATAAAACCGCAGTGTGAAAATATGTAAGAAGAAAATTTAGCATCACATAGCTTTTACTGGTCTTGTTGAATACATTGTGTTTTTTAAGTCAGCTGTAGTTGTTGCCTAGAATGTTTCAGTGAAGGTTATTGGAGCAAAATATTGAAAGAAAATTACAAGGTACATAATACAAATCATTAATATTAGCATATACTGAGCTCTACCTCTTCTCTCCCTATAAAAAAAGTATATTACAGCCTAAAATAACTAAAACTAATGAAACAGCACAAGCAATCTCTAGATTGGTTCTGAATTTTCTTTTAATGTATTTAAGTTAGCCTGAAGATAGAACTTTGTTTATGTGATTTAATATTTATAAGGGCAAATTTATAAACTCACAAAGTAGTACATATTTACATCTCTAAGTAATTGCTCCCAGTAATTAGCTAATTGCATTACTAGAGATTGTAAAAGTGTTCATCAAAAATATTTTCTGTACATCCAGGGATTTAGAAACTGAGCCTGGACTTCATATAGACATAGTGTAGCTACTATAAGATAATTATAAATAATTTATGTGTATGTATTCTTTGTGCAGAAAACCTTTCTGATATCAAGCAGCTAAAACTAAATAGTTACCAAGACATCTCTGTAGAATTTTTTTCTATGCCTGCAAAGTTAAGACTAGTATAACAATATTGTTTACACTTCTAGTTGCATTTTATTATTATTAGAAATAATGTCAAACAAAATTTTGATAGCAACCTGTATGCTGGAAGCACAAAAAAAAGATATTTCTTCTATGAGGAAGATACACAGAGGATCTAATAACTCTTACATTTTTCTGAGGCTTCCACAAATAGGACAAAAAGGTTGAAAATGAAAATGCTTTCTAAATTTTCTAATTGTTAATCCCACAGAGTTAGTTTGATATTGTCTTTAAAAACACTGATTATCATTCAGTATAGACAGCAGTTTAAGATGCTATGAAATGTTTGATTATATCAATAGTACAGTGACCTCTATTTAAAGGTCTATACCTCTACAACTTGTGGGTGGTTATTGCAATTAATTGACAAAAACCAGGTCATCACAGTGTTACCATGTAATATAGTCTGTTTTAGCTTTGCAACTATATTGTTTGTTTCAGTGCAATCACTATTGAGAGATGCTTACCAACCCTGGTTATGTAATTTTATGCCAAGAGGGAAAGAGTTGTTTAAAATTTATGGTCATGGAGAAGACTGTACAGTAGCTGAGGAGGCCATTATATAGGTAACTAATGAAACAAACTTGGACTCTCCATATATGGGTAGTAAATTAAGGTTCAGTGATCAGTCAGCCGTAACTATACAGTTGACTATTGTTTGAGACCCCTTAGAAGACTTAGAGATACCTGTTAAGGAGCTTGTGTGACACTTAATCGACATAGTACTACCTATTGAATAAGCATGTATGATTTTTCCATGAAATGTAATACATAAAAATGTGTGGACTATATAACTTTATTAGAATGGGATGAACTGCATGCATGTTACGTGCAGCAAACTCCCATACGCCCAGTGCTGCAATAAAGGAATGCCTGCTTCTTAATGCTACATTGGTGTTTTCTTATTCCTGATTTAGGTGCCAACAACAGGTCCAAGTATACATGCCAGTATGAAGGAAAAGATGTTATTGTATGTTCAGAAAGTAGGAAGATTTAAATTTTTCTAAAGTAATTTTTTCTAAGTAAGTCTCTGATACTGCATGTTCTGCCACAGTACTAAAAATTATACTTATTACTGAGGACAGGAGAGTCAGGTTGTTTAGTGAGTGTACAGATCCAGATTCTAATCAAGTGTAGAGTTGGTTATACATATCTTCCACACTGATAAGCTCCTACAAGCTTCTTTCAGGGATCAAAGCAGCTTTCAGGATTACATATATCGCAACTGTTTGAGAAAGAACATTGTAACTATGAGCGAGGTATGAAAAGAGTGACAAAGAACTTTTTGAAAGCTGTATTAGAATATTGCTTAACATTTAGATAAAAATTTCCAAACAAAAATCTGCCTAGGGGAAATCAAACTGAAATTAAAGTAAGGAACCACTGCAAAAAGAATATCATTCGTCCAAAGTATGTAATGTCTTGAATAAATTAGAAACCTCTAAAGCTGCCTTGAAAATAGAATGCAAACATGAAAGGTAGGTATCACCTTTAACCTTGTTTTTAACAAAAATAAAAAGATTTTATTTTACTAAGTTATACTGCTAGAAGTTGATAGGAAAAGAAATAGGTGTCACGTATATTTTTGTTTTGTCTCACATTGCCCTAAAATTTGCTACCTGTCACGATTTACTGTAGGCAGAAATGCACAGTTGTTATTGACATCATTCCACTCTCTCCATCCCATTCAACAGTGACATTTTATTCTTACTTGGATCCATTCTGGAAAGCTTCTCTGTTTGACCAGGTTGGCATGTAATGTTAGCTGAACAGTACAGAATGCACATTTTTGTTTTCCTTAGAATTCTGAATTATGTTAATGGCACAATATACTTCCAGTAATGAAAATAATACTGAGCAGGATAGCATCAGAGCTGCAACTTGAGAGCAAATGCTGGTAACCATGGAGTTTAGATTGAGTATTAGCAGTGCCCTGCATGACAGGAATACCGCAATGCTCATTTTGGCTGTTTTGAAAACAGAGGGAAATCTGCTTAAGCTTTTGGAATTTTGCAATGGTCCTAAATAGCTACTTTTTAGGCACAGGCTTGTGAACTGAATTATGTCCTATACTTAACCTAATTGTAGGTAATATCTCCTCAGCAAAAGACATTACTGTGCTCTGTTTCTAGGATTAAAATACAGCAATGGAAAATTATGATGGCTCTGGTTCTGCACACTGGTTAAGATCCAAAGGTACCTTTCTAAAAGCATGTTGACGGTAGATCTAAAATGGAAGCAGGCTGCCTCATTGGTGTATGTAATTTTTGGGTAGCTGGAACCTGAGACTAAGCCTATACCTTGAATTGAAAATGCAAGCATGTTTTTGCTACCTCGCAACAAAAATTTTCAGTTAGAAAGAATGAGACCTGTGTTCTTGTCCTTCCTTCCCATGTTTCTCTCTTATTTGTTAAACAGTTCATACAATTTTCTGTGCTAAGCTTCCTCCACATTAAGTATTAGGTTTACTGGTAAGGTGTTGGCAGCGGGGAGGGCCGCAGAGGTGGTCTCTGAGAGGACACAGCCAGTTCCAGCTGATTCCAGCTGGTTCCAACAGACCCACCGCAGGACACAGCTGAGCCTGTCAGCCAAACTGCTGGCTCCTCTGTGAAAACATGCTTAAGAAAGGGCAGAAAATGCTGAACAGGGAGAAGAGGAAGGAAGAAGATTGAGAAACAGCAGTGCAAACACCAAGGTCATAGAAGAGGAAGGGGTGGTGCTCCATGGCGGAGCTGATATTCCCCTTCAGCCCATGGAGGATCTGCGCCAGCAGAAATGATGTTCCTAAAGGACTCAGCCCATGGTGGATCTGCAGTGGTGTAGAGAAGCATGGGGAGGAAGGAGCAGCAGGGAGAGATGCTGCCCATAACCCCCACCCATTGCCCCTGTGCTGTTTGGGGTGGAGAGCAGAGTTTGGAGTGAAGGAGAGAAGTCAAGCCTGGAAGAGGGGTAAGAAAAGGTGTTTTAATGTCTTTTTGTTGTTCATCTCAAAATCTATTTTTACATAAGTATTGTGAATATAACAACTGGAAATAAATGAATATAGTAAATAGAAATGATTCTATTTATTTAGAAAATATTCAGCCATTCACAGATGAAAATTGCTAATTTGGGACAATTTTACCTGATTTAGGCTACAGGGGAAAATAAATTTAGCCAGGCTGAATTAAGTCAGTACAGGCTTTCTCAACTTTAAAACACCTAAGCTGCAGTTGACTCCTACTTTACACCTACATGTATCAAATAAAGAAGACAAAGCAAAAAGAAAAATGTGTATTTTTTGTTTTTTCACCTGGATATTTTGAGTCCTTCAGTTCTGTCCTCAGTAACAGGAGGTGAGAGGAGGCAATTACATGTTAAATGACAAGAGGCTACAATAATATTCATTCTGTTACTATTGTATACTGTCACATACTACAAGGCATGAAATCCACCTCAAAGACTCTTAATAACTTTTATACTTTCAGTATAAAAATTCAAAACACTCAAACCCCTGGTTTTCTTGGGTATTCACAATACTAGGTATCTGAATATATTCACCTAGAAGACAGACATTCATCAGTAGTAGGCTTTGCTCTGCTTCTGCTCTTCCAAAGTCTTTAAACTCAGAAGTTTCTGTTAATCTTATATGGCTAAACTTATTCCTTTTCCATCGTTTGGCTTAGAAAAGAGTGTGAAAATATACTAGTGGACAAAAGAAGCCTTTTGTTTCTAACTGTCATCTATACTTGATGCTTTAGAGAAAGGTGAATCTCTATCATCCTTCATGATGCCTAATGACGGCAAAGGGCAAAAAATATACTTCTACACTGGCCAGCAGAAACTTTGAAGAAATGGTTAACTAAAAATTGCACTAAACCACTTATTAACAAATCAGACACATGAAGAACTATTTCACAAACTTCAATTTCTAGGATTGCCTTTCTTTTTCTGCTTCATAATCCATACCACTCTAGACGACTCCACATATAAGTGGAATGTTTCAGGCTTCCTCCTGGAACAATCTAGGATCCTTATCTCCATGATCTTCATCTGCATTATTCTTTTCTGACATTTAAAAAGCTTTTTGGGATATTATTCAGCAGTTTGGAAATGTTCTTTTATATTCTGCGTGGGTTTTGACTGTCAGTTTATACTGATGGTAAATTTGATACTGGATGACAATCACCCTTTAAAATATCTCCTGGCTTCCTGTTTTTGCCAAACACAATTATAAAGGATTATTTTATTCCTCTTAAAGATATTTTTTCTCTTTTTGTTAGGATTTCTTATTCTTCATTTTCTTCAAGTTGCCTCAGCAATCTTCCTCTGGACTTTGCCAATTTGAATTTTTGCAGTTATTGGTCACAAAATTCCAGGTGAGGTCAAGTGACTTGTTAGTAGTAATGATAGTATTACTGTTTTCCTCTACTAGAAAAAATTGTCCATCAAATTTCCATATAATGGTTTTTTCCTAACTTCTGAGTCATATAAATAACTCATATCAATGCAGTGACTGAACAATGCTTCCATAACTGCTTCCTTCTGTCATTTCTAAATTATGGCATATGATCTTGTAGCAGAATTTAATAAATTGTTCACCAGGTTTATGATCTCATACCCTTCACTATCATTTTTCTGATACCTAAAATCACTCAGATTCAGAAATTTTCTCAGAAGGACTCAATTCAACACTACAAGCATAATCAATGCACACTGATCTTTTCAGGCACCTCAGAAAATGCCAGTTCATTGCTGTCTTCTTTAAAATTTGTACATAATATGAGGACACCTCCTTCTGAATCCTTTATATTTTACTTCACCCTTCATTAACAATCCATCCTAAGTAATGGCCTTTAGATGTTTATGTGTATCTTTCAGGTTTAAACTACTATTTCTTACCTGGACTTAAAACCCCTGTAGTTCATTAAAAATTTAAGACTTTAAGATATTAAGACTAATATCTTTGTAATAAAAAGAAATCCGCAAATCCTATGAGACGGAATATATCTACAGTCTGCCACTATCTTTCCCTTTTAGTGATCCCTAGTTCAGAATATATCCTATTCTTTGCTTAGATAATTTCTTGATATTAAAACATTTTCTTTCTTGATTTTAAAACATTATCATATTTAACCTTTACAGATTCTGAAATATTCTTTACAAATTACTGTAAACTATGTTTGAAAAATAATCGGTAGAATTATGCAAAGCTAGAAATATTGAAAAAAAGTTAGGATGCAAGAGCTGTTGATAATACATTTTCCAGCAGACATGTAGCAATCCAAGTATTATGACAGCTGCAGCTTTCCTAAACAAATTTTTTTATGCATAGCACTTAACCCTTAAGGTAGGGCCTAGGTCCTTAACTCCTTGAGGTGAATAAATCCTTGCTTTTGTAAAAGGTCTGTCCACAAGTGTCATAGTTTAACCCCACTGGTAACTAAGTGCCACGCAGCTGCTCGCTCACTCCCCCCTCACCCAGAGGGATGGGAAGGAGAATCGAAAATGAATGCAAAACTTGAGGGCTGAGATAAAAGCAATGTAATAATTGAAATAAAATAAAACATAAAATCCAATAACAGTGATAATAATAAAAGAAACAAGTTATGATGAAAAGGAGGGAGAAGGGGAAAGGAATGAAATCCAGAGGGAAGGGAGGAAAGAAAACAAGTGATGCACAGTACAGCTGCTCCCTACCTGCTGACTGATGCCCAGCCAGTACCCAAGCAGTGATCGGCAGGCCCTGGCCCACACACACGCACACACATGTGCACACGTGCACGCACACACCCACCCACTCACCCAAGTTTATATACCGAGCATGGCTTCCCATGGTATGGAATACCTCTTTGGCTACTTTGGATCAGCTGTCCTGGCTGTGTCACCTCCCAATTTCCTGTGTCCCTCCAACCTTCTTCCTGGCAAAGCCTGAGAAACGGCAAAGTCCTTGACTTGTATAAACATTACCCAGCAACACCTAAACTCTTCAGTATTCTGTCAGCACTTTTGTCACACCAAATCCAAACCACAGTACTGCACCAGCTACCAAGAAGAAAATTAACTCTATCCCAGCTGAAACCAGGTCAAGTTACACTGAATTTCTTAAGCAAATGATTTAATTCTGGGACACGGAGGCCTAGACCTGTAAATATAGTTGTCTAGGATTAGATTTCAGTGGAGGGTAATATTATTGAGGAACTGGATTTAAATGCAGCAAAAGTGACTCTAATAATACCTGGAAAATAGATCCAGAGTTGAAAGTGTCAAGAAAAAGTGGCACTTAATAAAAAAGTGATTAAATAAGTAAAAATGAGGTATTAGTTCTGACACTTGTGAACATCTTACTACTTTTAATAGCTGAGTACTAATTACATTAATAGCCTTGATGCTGATACTTTTTTTTTTTTTTTTTCCTGGAAGGACAATCTTTCAAAAAGGAAGATATTTAAATATATAGTACAAAATTTTTATCTAGCTCCTTTATAGTAATTAGAAATCTAAAGTTATTCTATTTTTTATAACTATTCAATTGTAACCAAGCTTCTTTTTTTTTTTTACCTGACTCTGCACATTTGTTAACACCCACTCTCATGATATGGTTTTCAACAATATGAACACTGGCTGTATTTTTCAAAAGACTCCTGGTCTTGTTCATTGCAGAGCCTTCTTCAATGGTCACACTCAAAAGAGGTGCAGCCAATGGCTCAATGCCCAAGTGGATACTGATCAGTGGCATTCTTCAGGGGTCCATACGGGGACCAGTGTTGTTTAATATCTTTGTCAGTGACATGGACAGTGGGATCAAGTGCACCCTCAGCAAGTCTGCTGATGATATCAAGCTGTGTAGTACAGTCAACATGCTGGAGGGAAAGGATGCCATCCAGAGGGACCTTGACAGGATTGAGAGGTGGGCCTGTGTGAACCTCGTGAAGTTCAACAAGGCCAAGTGCAAGGCCCTGTACTGGGAAACCCCCAGTATCAATATAGGCTGGGCAGAGAATGGATCAAGAGCAGCCCTGAGGTGAAGGACCTGGAGGTGCTGGTGGACAAAAACCTCAGCATGGCCTGACTATGTGCACTTGTAGCCCAGAGAGCCAACTGAATCCTCAGCTGCATCAAAAGAAACATGGCCAGCAGGTCAAAGGAGGTGATTCTCCCCCTCTACTCCGCTCTCATGAGACAACACCTGGAGTACTGCTTTCAGCTCTGGAGCCCCCAACATAAAAAGGAAACAGACCTGTTGGAGTGAGTCCAGAGGGGGACCACAAGGTTGATTGGAGGGCTGGAGCATCTCTTCTATGAAGGCAGGCTGAGAGAGTTGGGGTTGCTCAGCCAGGAGAAGAGAAGGTTCTGGGGACAACTTAGAGTGGCCTTCCAGTACCTAAAGGGGGCCTGTTAGAAAGCTGTAGAGGTACTTTCTACAAGTGCATGTAGTGAAAGGACAAGGGGTAATGGTTTTAAACTGAACGAATGTAGATTTAGATTAGATATTAGGAAGAAATTCTTTATTGTGGAGGTGGTGAGACACCGGAACAGGTTGCTTAGAGAAGCTGTGGATGCCCCATCCCTGGAAGTGTTGAGGCATGCCTGGTCTAGTGGAAGGTCTCCCTGCCCATGGCGTGGGGTTGAAACTAGATGATCTTCAAAGTCCCTTTAGACCCAAACCATTCTATGATTCTATGGTTCTATGATTCTATGGATCTATGAATATATGGTCCATGTTGTATTCAATTCACACTAGTAAAAACCTGCCTTGAACATGTTTGTTAACAAGCTTAAGTTTAGCATCATCTTTTACAGCAGCTGTTAACTTTATGGTATTTCAGTGTCTCACAACATACCAAATTAGTTTTCAAAATAGACTGGAGAGGTAAAGAGACAGAACTATCCTAATTTTATGACTGGGCTACTGAGATGCATTATCTGATAAATTTAAGGCTGGTGTGATAACCTAGAAACTTATTTTTAGAGTACTTAGCCCTTCAGTTTGGAACACTGGTCCCAGCATCTTCAACTGCAGCTGCAGGCAGCCTGCGTTTCAGCAATGTAGTCATTTATGGTATTAAAGATACATCCAGAAAAGGAGGGACTCACATCTTGCTGCATGAGAAAACGCTGGTGTAAATGGTGTGATTTACCTGTTCTACCTGTGTTGCAAGGTTTTTGCATGGCTGGACTGTGACAAACCCCAGTAGAGGAGAACCTTGAGGGGAGTAGGTCTTTGTGTTCCTTTCTTTAAAATGAGCACACCAAAAGACATAAATTACTCTCAATCCTTAAAGTTGGATTATTTAGAATATAAAAATACATAAATTGAAACAAGCTAATCCTTTTCATAAAAAAACAAAGAAACCTCCCCAATAAACCCCAGAAATAGTCTGTTTACCTGAGAAAGTTTGAAACAATTCTCCCTTACTCCCACTATATCTTTTTTTCTCTCTCTGCTTTTTAATCACATAACTCCACATGGTCTGGGTGGACAAACTCTATGGATTCCCTCCAGGCCTTTAAGAAATGTATTCCCTCCAAGGCTTGGCTTTATTTGCTACCTAAAAGCAGGCCCTTTGGTTCTCATAAGGCCTCAGTCTCCCTCATCGTGAGCACCAGCCTTGTCTCAGCCAGTATTTTTCAATCTGATCGGGTGCTCACCCTAAAAGAGTAGTCTTCCCATCCCCATAAACATTCCTTTTAGTTAAAAAGGAATGCAGCAGCCTGGACAAGTAGCCATTTTTCCAGTTACTCAGCCACCCCCTATAAACAGAATGTGGAATGAGGTACACATGCAATAAACTATGACATGCTTCAGTTCATCATAAAAGTGTAGAAACCACAGTCTCCTTAATCTCAGAGTGAGTGTTTTATTACTATAACATGAATAAAAATCTCTTTGGCTTACACTGATCATGTGAAAAGTAGAGTCCCAGTTTGTCCCATTATAATTCGGTCATTAACCAAATTGCCATTCTGCCTGCTCCCAGTTGTCTCCAGCTCATTTTTTTTTCACTAATCCCCTTTATTCTTTCATCTAGGCTCTCTGTGCTGTCAGTTAGGGTTCACCCAAATACATTGTGCTTCACCAGTCATCTCTGTTTCTTTTGTTCTGCTTATTCTCAGATCTTTCCCTGTCATTTCTGTTTACCATCTCAAGTTCAATGTTTTAGCTTTCTGTTCACCCACTGACCTCTTCCCTTTCAGCCTTTTAGTCCCTTACCCCTCCTCATGAAAAAGTGAGCTCTGAGCCCAAAATTCCTTGTCTGTCACATTCCTTGCTCCTATTCTCATGTCTTTTCTACCTTATTGCAGGTCTTTTTCTGTCTCTGCATTGAAAAATGCTACTTTTCTATTAAAATAGCCTAAGAAAGTGAACTTCCTGAATTTAGTGCCAGTAAGGCTGTCAGGAGTTCCAGGAAATAGTAGTTATCTGAGGAAAGATTCAGCCAATTCCACATAGCTTTTATTGTTAGCAGTTCTGTAATGATGAGCATGTGAAAGCTTTTCAGAGGCTTATGTCTTGAGCAAATGTGAAGAATTTAATGGGATAACCAAAGACAAATTCTTGACAGACTTTAAAAAATCTTTTTTCCAAAATGTCTGGCATTGCAGATTTTTTGATACAAGGAATCTGTATTTTATTTTACTTTGTATTCTTTAGACATTTTTTCGGGAATAGCAGATCTGATTGAACAGTTATGGTAGAAAAAACAGTGCAAATGAATTCATCCCGAGTTGTTCGCTCAGCATGGAAAATTTCACTTCAGACTATTGAACCTAAGCAAAGTTATAATCAACTGAAAATATGAACTACTGGCCAACCTTAATAATAGGTGGTGCCAGCAGTCCTACTTAAAATCTTTGTGATGTTCTTGTTGTCATGGAAGCAAGTGTTCCAACACAAATTCCCATAAGACTTCCTTCTTTGATAATAAGAATAATATACTGCATTTAAATGTACCTGTGTATGACTCAGTTTCTCAGGGTGAGAACATAAGTGCTTTAATTCTCACATTATCAGTGAAAAATGCCATGACTAGATGTATATTCTAGAGATAGACATACTATGGAGTAAGATTTGAAGTATGGAGAAGTTGTGAATTCTCACCGTAGGGTGACTGTGAAATCTGTAATACATGCATATACATGCATTATATTTTGGTAACACAGTTTAATTTTACAAAATTAAGAAGAAATACAACTTCACATGTATAATTGCATTTACTCCTACACTACTCTTCTGGTAAAGAATATTGATTACTGTTAATTTTTATGTAGAGACTGGTACAGGTTGCAATCAGCTTGTTTCCCTTACTTGTGTATCTGTGCAAAGGCGCATTATGTTTCCTGGCACTTGGAAAAAAAGCTATCTGTTTGCCTTTGAGGACTTAGGTGTTCCTGACACTCCTCCAAACAGTCATTGCATCAGAACTGTGGGAAAAGAGAGAAAGTTTGTCTAATAGGTAAGTAAAGAATATAGAAAAACATTTGAAGGGTAAGTGAAACTGAATTTAAATAGAATAATACTTAAGATTTTTATTTAACTATTATTGCTTTAAAAAACTCTTATTTGATTTATAAACCCACCTTTTTTTACCTTTAAATATCAATTCACTATCATGTAACTCTATGCAATAATAAAACCAGTGAATACAGCAGTGATGCAATTCAGTTTTTTATTCAGCTCTAATGTTTACAATTCCTTACACCAAGTTGCTGACAGTAGAATTTACCTTTACTTGCCAGCAAAGAGAAATAAAACCATTATACACTGAATCCCTTAGCTCCAAATTTTCATTTGGTTTCCAGAAGTGGTACACATTGCTGGAACAGATTTGTTTTCACATAAGGTACTTATTGCAATGTTTAGTATCAATCTTCCTCAGGAAGAAAAAGAACAAAAACTGCCCCTCCCTCATCATATATTCAGTGACGCCTTCTTTAAATGTCTGCTCCTAATTTTTTGGTATTGAAATTTCTGTTACTGAGATTTACTGTGGCTATGAGACATATCTTGTTCTTTCTATAGAAAAATTTGCTGCTATAATTTTAAAATTATGCAATTTTAAATTTAAGAACCTTCAAGAAGTGGTTTCTGAACTCTTGTTCACTTTTCCTCACCAGGCTGCTAAGAGCTTATTCCCGAGCAAATGTCTACTGGGTTTCATAGGTTTCCATCTTTACTAAGTTCAATTTAAAAAAAATAAAATTCTAATGCATGGAAGAGGAGCTTCTATCTGTAGTACTCAGGGACATTTCCATACTATTTGTACAGAAAGACAAAGCCAGTCCACACTTAGATATATACTGGAATGTAGTCACCAATCTGATTACTAATTGAACCTCTCTAAAAAATCTTGGGAGCTACTTGGAACCCCAAACTACATGCAAAGCTGACTGTTCTAAAGATGTCATAAAGGAGTTCCTCAAAGATCCATAAACTTAAATCCCAAAAGTCTTAAAGTTTTCAACATGGTGCTTGTTGGGGGTGTTCAAAAAGGTTGCCCCATCAGTGAGTAGGCTGGGGGGAGTAGGCTGGGGGTAGGCAAGAAGTTAGGAGGAGGGACACTGAGGACAGTTGATCCCAAGTGACCAAAGGGATATCTCATACCATATGATGTCATTCTCAGTAGTAAAAAATTGGGAGAAAACTTGCTAGGGCTGCTGTTGCTTGGGAACTGACTGGTCATTGGTTGGGTGGTGGACAATTGTTAAGTTTTTTTGCATCACTTGTTTTTTGTGGTTTTGTTTTCCTTTGTTAGCATGTTTTGTTTTGTTTAAAATTATTAATTTAGTTATTAATTAGTTATTAACTTGTGTTTATCTCAACCCACAAGTTTTCTCACTCACAAGGGTGACTTCTGACTCTCTCCCCCATCCTGATGCAAGGGGGAGTGAGAGAATGGCTGTGTGGGGCTGAGCTGCCTACTGTAGTTAACCTGCTACAGCTTAGTCAGATAATAGTTTGCAAAAGTGTGCATTAGCTAATATTTTCACTACAGAGTGTCTGGAAGTTCCTGTGAAGTTTGAGACCTCATAGGCTGGGTGATATCCAAAGAACATTAGGGAGAAAGGATTTCCTGCAGGTCAAACTTTACATTCCCATCACAGAATCACAGAATGGTTGAAGTTGGAAAGGATCTCTGAAAGTCATCTAGCTCAACCCCACCTGCTCAAACCGCATCCCTAAGAGCTGGTTGCCCAGGACCATATCCAGACTGCTTTTGAAAATCTCCAAGGTTGGAGACTCCACAACCTCCTTAGGCAACCTGTGCCAGAGCTCAGTCATAGTATCAAATATGATAAGCAGTATCAAATATAATCATATATTATATGATATGTATCATATATGTGCTTGGCTTGGCTGGGAGAGAGTTAATTTTCTTCATAGTTGCTAGTATGGGGCTATGTTTTGGATTTGTGTTGAAAACAGTGTTGATAACACAGGGGTCTTTTAGTTATTGCTGAGCAGGGCTGACACAGAGTCAAGGCCTTTTCTGCTTCTCACACCACCTCACCAGTGAGCAAGCTAGGGGTGCACCAAGGCCTTGGGAAGTGATACAGCAGGAAGAGCTGGCCCTAACTGACCAAAGGGATATTCTATGCCATAGGGTTCATGCACAGCAGATAAAGCTGGAGGAAGAAGAAGGAAGTGGGGGACCATTTGGAGAGATGGCATTTGTCCTCCCAAGTAACTGTTATGTGTGTTGAAGCCCTGCTTTCATGGAGATGGCTGAACACCTGCCTGCCAATGGGAAGTGGTGAATGAATTCCTTATTTGGCTTTGCTTGTGTGTGTGTCTTTTGCTTTACCTATTATCTCAATAGTACGTCTTAACTCAAGAGTCATCTCACTTTTACTCTTCCAATTCTCTCCCCCATTCCAACGCAGGGGGAGTGAGCGAGTGGCTTGTGGTGCTTAGTTACTGGCAGGGGTTAAACCAAGACATTTTATTGCCAGATCATATCACGTTACATATATTTACATGTAAAGCATTTACTTTCAACCTATCACATAGATACAGTCACTTTCCTTCCATTTATTCAGTGCTAATGTTTCATACTCAATTGCTCTTTTTGGATTATGGTTTGCTCTCAGACCTTCTAAGGCCATTGACTCTTTGCTTGTCTCATTCTAAATACCTTCATCTATCCATTGTGCATCCGCTGCACCTTCACTGACACATCATTTGCCTTCAGTTCTGTATACAAATGGTTATGCATGATGGTGTTTATGAGTAAATAAATACAGGAACAGGAGGAGTGAACACATACAATTAAATACAATTAAATAAATGTATAAAATTTGATGAAACAGAATAAGAATTAAGCCTAAGTTCAGAAATTGGAGGGTTATGGTAGAGGGGCAGTGAGCAAGAAGATGAGTGGCTCAGTATCACTGTCTTCAGTATCTTCAGTCTTTCTCTGTGGCAATGGCCCTCCTCATTCTCTCTCACACCTCCTGCTTGCTTCTTGAGGTCTTTCTGCATCAAGTAACCACAAACAGAAGAACCAAGGGGATTCCCATATGAAAGATCCCTCAGGAAAAAAATATTCTCTGAACTCGGCAGGAGTTGAGAAGAGCAAAAATAAATCTTCCTAACCCCTAATCCTCATTTCCTGTCCCTTTAACCCTTGAACTGATGCTGTAGAACAAGGCAGAATCACTTAACCTTTTCAGATATGCTGCAGTACTCCCAGACTCTTGCATTTTGTAAAACCTTGTTCCCAGGCTAGTCTTCTGTATCCCAAGCATACATTCCTACCTTTCACAAAATAATATGCGTATGGCAGAAGGTGAATTCTCCATGCAGAGAAATGATGCCTTACAAAGTATCACAATATTGTTAGCTTTTATACATAAAACATATCTCACATAGCCCAATGGTTATAGAGATTTTCTCTTTTTTCCTTCTTCATGCATAATTGCAAACTCCAGCATGGTGTGATTAGCAGCTGGTTCTGTCTTCAAGCTCACTTAGCCCTTGGCATTTTTGTTCAAGCTGCAAGAGCAAAATCCATTAATGTCAACTGCAATGCTGTTCTTGTGGTATAGTATATGCATATACTAAGACTGTAACAACCCATAGCTTTCACTATGAAAATGAATGAAATCAATGAATTATACTAGCTTTGATCATTAAGTAAAAGGTTATAAAGTACCATGGAGCTATCTCGTAATTCCCTGCCATTTCATTCCACTTTTCTATGTTTTCATTCTAATCCAAGGTCTTCTTTGAAAAAAAATATTCTGTTGATGAGTGGGTTTGACGTTTACTTTCTAATGAGATCTACTGTTTTCCTTATATTTCTCTTCCCCTGCTAGAAGGTTAATAAAACACATCAGAAAAAAAGTCCAAACACACCAGCTAAGAAGCTATTAATGTAACAAGTGATCAAATAAAATTCATTATCGTAACAAGCTTCAGTTCTGTTTCCAGTTACCCAAAAATTCTTCCAAGGTCTACAGAAAGGAAACTAAGGTAGGAACTTAGTTTGCTGCAGCCTGCAGGTCTGCAGACAGGAACTTCTGCTGAGTTCAGAGTTCTTTATGTCTCTCAAAGGTTCTCTTGTAGGAATGGATTACAGTAGACATGCAAGCTGAGTACTAGTTGATTCCTGTTATAAAAGAGGATTAAAAATGAGGATGGCTTCAAAAGCTAGTGCCACCAGCAAAGTAAAAATGAAAAAGGAGCAAAGAAACTGCTGTACAAATTGAAAAATCCATTGGATAATATTACTTTTGATACTAGAGCATGGGTATCACACTTCAGAAATTGCTCATTATCACTGACTTACAGAGACTCTTATGTACACAGTCTCTGGCCACTTCATGCACTCTTAACAAAGCTAGGAAAAAACTTAAATAAGCTGCTTTTGCAGCTGAAAAACAATTTGCCACAATATCAGCTGAAAAAAAAAAAAAAGAAGATTCAATTTGTTGGTACTGCAGTTATATGTTTGAACAATTTTTGGGACAGAGGAATACTGTGCATGAGTTCAGAAACAAGTAGAAAATAGACAGGGCAGGTGTTACACTGACCTCTGCCCAGTAGAATCTGATAGGTAGTTTGGATTATCCCTTTCTGACCAGATAATATTGCCTCTAGGGAAATAATTATCAACAGTGCACCATTAAGCCAGGTGTTGTCACACATTGGATATCTATATTTTGGGGAAAAAAATATTTCAGTTGAAAACCAAAATGGATTTTGATACTGCTGCTGGTGTGTAACAAGAAATAGAAGTTTATGCATAAATATACATACATAAATATGCATTCACACATAAATATAGATATGGTCCAGCTGTAAGAAATTACTTAGTAGATGTTTGAATTGTTATTTTTCAAATAATGTACTTTTCTTCTTTTCATAATACTTTTACTGACAGATCTTACTCCATATCATACTTCTAACACTAAAACTGGAACAGAATGCTGTTCTAATGAAAAAATATTCTATAGATTCTTACTGCAGAACCTCCTTGGACTTGTGAATTAGCATCTGAATTGAATTCTTATTGGTGGTTTCTCCACAATTTTTGACCCTGAAATGTTTTATGGGTTTTATGTCAACTGCATGCTGTTTTTATGAAACCTTATTTGTCTGGCTGGTGTCAAAGCAATGTTTGTTGCATTTAGAACACACAATAACAAAGCACTAGTGAAGACACATTTCTACAGCCTTGTGCAACCCTTGAAAAAAATTTGTTCTGCTGTGTCCTTCACAAACTGAATTTCACCTTACCTATATTTATTTGTGGTGTATGAGAAGAGTGGAAGAGTTTTATTTATCCTTACCATTACAGGTCTTGGGAATTAGGATCGTTAATTCTTGCAGTAGTATAAGGAAATCAAAGGTAGAGACAAAAAGACATCAATAGGGAATATTTCATGTTCTATGAATGAAGTGGTAGTTAAGAGCCTTTAACCTACAAGGAGGGAAGTTTAACAAAAAGCCTGGGACTGTTCAGCTAGAAGGGTGTCATTGGTAAAAAAACAAATAAAAAAACCCAGAACCAAATATATCAATCTGTTCCTGGTTGAAAAACAGGTCTTTTGAACTTTCAAATTGTTGCTCTAGGCACAGCATATGCAGATTGGTTTTACACATCAGAGGAATGCAATGTAGTTGTCTATCTGGAGCTGTTAACCATATTCTCTGTGATCTGGCTCCATCTATCACTGATGGCATTTTTCTTAGATAAAATTTTGTGTGATCCTTTGGGTACCAATATGGATCTCCAAGTGGAAGAATTAGGCTAATGGACTATAGTATTGGCTAGTTGTGACAGAATCTGCCATGTGCAGTTATATCTACTCATATTTTAATTTCTTCCACAAAGAACAATAAGATCTAGAGTTGTACTATAGAACTAATATTTCATTTCATTCACTGTTACATAGCTACTATTAAATGGAAAGGCAGATCTCACATTTATGTCTGTGCTATAAGTGTATGCAGGAATATTCACTTACATTTCTTCCTATAGTATATTTTCTGTACTTATCTAACAAGTTCAAAGAAAGTGTCAGTGGATACTACAAAATCCATCTTTTTCTTTCAGTAAGTTTAAGAACTTCCATTTCACAGTTCACTTAGTAAATTTAGTTCATAAAATTCATATCATCACTGTTGGGAACCAGACAGGATTTCTCTATGACATTTTTAGCTTATTAAAATAATATTTTTGTGGATTTGAGGAAGATTAAATTAAAAAAAAAAAACAAAAAAACAGGTAAAAGAAATAACTTACAAAATTTGGTCAGCAAGTCTCATTTTCATTTTCTGTCTCCTGAGGTTAAAACAGTGAAAATTAAACCTGCAGAAATAGTAGGACTTGAAAGTTCAGCTCTCCTCCCCCCACAAAACCAACATTTATATATATGCATTTATATATCTACTATGCTATACAATATGGAAACCACATGAAGTTATCAATATGAATAATTTATTTCTATTTCCTGATTCTATCTTAATCACACAGGATACAAAGACAAACCTTAGCCTTGCTCAAAAATTATTTGTTCTTTTTCTGATACCCATACTTGTTACAGAGTTAAAATCGATAATTTATGTCAGAAAATAGTTTATATTGGTTCAGAATATTTTAAATTACATTTTCTAGTTAATTCTTTGCACATTTTCCTATTTTATCGTAATTGAACAGGAGTTTCTATTTAATAGTCCATTATGATACAGTAACCTAATTTTGTAAGTGGGTAGAATTAATGGAAGTCCACAAATTATTTGCGTATGTGAAATGATTTCTTTGTGTGTTCAGTAACTTCCATTTATCAGAATTAAATTTCAATTGTCATTATGGAAGTAAATTTCAGTTTCCATGGAAATCGTATATAACTTCTGCAATCTTGACTAATCTGAATAATGTTGTGCTCCTAATAAATATCACCACCTTCCTCTCCATATCAGTACTGAGTCTGAAACCCACATTCTTCATACAAAACTTTGGGAAACCCAGTTATTAACTTTTTTTGTGATGCTGAAAATTGATAATTTACTCTTACACTTTATTTTCTATATCTAAACCTGTTTATAATGCATCACAGTATTTTACTGACATGACTAGGAATTTTTAGTAAAAGCTTCTGTGAAGGACTTTATTAAAGACTTCTTAAAGTTCAAAATACATTTTATGAACCTGTTCTTTTATCCACTATTTTAGTAGGTTAGGACAGCTTCAATTTCCTTTGCAGAAGCCGTGCTGGTCTATCCTTCCTATAATGAGTTTATTGAGGTGGTTTATAATTTAGTCATTAACAGTTTCAACCCATTTATCTGGAATGTCAACGTGTAGCAAGGGCTGACAACATCCTGGGAGCCTGGAACTGCAGGAGATACCCACAGTGGCTGTCAGGACAGGAGCTTCACCACCAAGGGCTTATCCTACCACCCCAGCAAGGAAGCTGGGCAAGCTAAAGGGGGAGGCAGCCTGAGGCAGCACAGAGACCAGATCATCAAAAATGTCCATACTGATGAGGCAGGTCTGATGTTAGTCCAGGAAGTGAGTCCGTGGGGCAGGGTTAGGATCTGACTCAGGGGGGTACACAGTCAGGCACAGAGGCATGGCTGCAATACAGATGCAAAGTACTTAAGTGGGGCAAAGGGTCCAAATTTAAAAGCAGCTCCTACAATAGAGAGGTGTAGGGCCTCAATTCTTACAATCTCGCCTTGAGCGTAGCCAGCTAAACTCCTAAAAGTATGTGAGTAGGCTAAGAATGCTGAAATAGAAATAAAGTAAGGCATACCAGCCTATGTCAATGCGACCCAACTTAATACATTTTCATTAAACTTTATATTGGTATGGATACTTGTATTACTTTATTGAATACTTATATGCATTAAAAAAAAAAAACAACAAAACAAAACAAACAAAAAACACACCACAAAAAAACCCCAAACCCCAGCTGAATGCTTGCTTTTAAGGAGAGGCTTAAGAGGTTTCCTGGATGTATGGGAACTAATTTGACTCTATTCATTGAAAAGGAAGCAAAGACGGTCTGAATAATGCATCTGTGTAAAATACAGAAATTTCATTTGATAGAACAGGCTGCAGAACCACTGCTATCTTTACAATTCCTTTTTGATTCTTTGGAACTTTTTATCTCCATCTCTGTCCCGCATTTCCAGGGTTACAAAACAGAACTAATAGTGGATTTCATTATACTGTATTGATAGGGAAGCACCCTTGAAGATAACTTGTGACTTCTGTTCAAAGGCTAGCAGTACTCCCTAGTAATTAATTTATTTGCATATATTTGCAAATTATCTGGAAATGTTGACGGGGTGTTGCCTGACGGTGATCACTTTGTGCAAAGGTATATGACAAATCATTCTAAGATTTAGGTGAAAAGAGGAAGCAATGAATGATATTTTATTCTCTGATTCTTCTGAGTTCAAGAAAACTTCTGGGGAAGGAGAGAAGAAATATCTGAATATTTTTCTCTTTGTAGAACTATGTTTATCATTTTAGTCACACAGTATCTGTGTAAATCCGGGCATGTGTATCTGTCTTAATATGTACCTCTGGAAGGAAGAACTGTCAAAAAAAAGAAAGAGTACCTACAGGATTGGAGGTCTTGGAAAACCCTGAATTTGAAGAACGTGAATGGTATTAGAGATCAGTTCTAAAGGCAACAAATACTTCGACCTGGAAGCACTGTTCCTTCAAAAATGGAAGGTTTGGGGCCTTTTTTTCACCTCAGGAGGGAAATTTGATTGGAGCTATAACCTAGATATAAAATATTCAGTTGTCTTTAAAAATAAAACCCACAACATTGGAACAAATGCTAAATCTATCTTTACCAATTTTTATTATCAGAATTTAAGATTACTTCCAGTTTGTAGAATAGGTTTCTCCTTTGCTCCTTTATTGGAGATTTACTTTTCTATACTAGCCACTGCCAGGAAATGCAGCCTATATAAGCTTCCAGCACGATGCAGCCTAACTGTTCCTATATTATTTTCTCTCCTTAAGAGTTTCTCTTCTTTGATGATACACACTATATTATACTTTTATTTTATGGTCTTCACTTGTGATGGAATTCCAAGGAAAGAAAAGGCACCTGGGATGCAAAGAAACATAAAGCTAATGGAACATTTTTAATCTTGTCCTGATATTTATGTAGTTTCTCCAATGATATTCAACAATATTACTTCTCCATTAAGAGTGTTTTTATATTTTTCCCAGGATCTATGTACATTGAGAAAGGGCTTGCATTTGTGCCTTGAAATCTAGTAGTTACTGAACTATCTAGAAACTTATTTGGTATTTCAGCTCCCAATGAAAGAAGATTCTCCTTTGAATTAAGCAGAATGCAAGAATTTTGTTTGTGTCTCAGCACTTTCAGGGTGCAGGCTAACTTTCTATTGCTTTGATGCATGTCACAGGATTTTCCTTGCTAATAAAGTAAAGTCACTCAAAGAAATTCTATTAAATTGGAGGCAAGGGACATTTCCAGGCTCTGAAACTCTGCTGTTCATACTTTGTTAGAATCCCTGAAATGCTTTTGCTCTGTGACATGTAGCACTTGCCTAAACAGTTCCTGCGCACAGTTCTGAAGCTAACGTAGGTCAGAGAAAAATCCCTGAATGGCAGTCACCTGTTTTGGAGAGTAACAAAATTGAAAGTATGAATGTGAGAGATTTCCGTAGTTGGTCTCAGTGTCAGTAAATGGTCCCAGCCATGTTAATCTTGGTAACATAGATGTAATATCACCTCTGTGTCTTTTGAATACCAACAAACACCCTATATTTCTGGCTGTCAAAAATGTTTAATGTAACTTAATTTTAGGATTGTATACTCAAAGGAAAAGGAAAAGGAAAAGAATGCTTAAGATTTAGCCAACTAACAATTAACCACATAAGAGAGCTGAATTAACATGAATGCAAAATATTTGTTTCCTCTTAAGATTCATGTGACAAACCCGTATACATTTCATTGGACTTGGAGAAGAAGACTATATCAGCCATACAGTCTTTCAACCTTCATAAAAGTTTCCACATCTTAATTCTAATTAATTTCTCACTCTGGATGTTACTTGGGTTAATAAGAATTTTCTCTCCCTTTCCTCTTTATTTGTTATTCTTTAACTCAAGTAAGAAGATGCTTAGCTGTATTTCTAAAAGGCCACATTCTTCTACCTTTTGATTTGAAAATACCGATTGTGTTATGAATGGACTGAACAATTTTAATATGAGGTTTATGGCAGAGAGTTAATGACTGTGCTTAGCTGAACTGTTACCAAGTTATAAAGTCATTGTGAAACACAGCGGTTTTCCTCACTAGGACAATGTTCAAACATTTTATCGCATACAAACTTCATAGTTCAGAAGATCTGTTAATCATTCTTCTACCATGATGCATAATACATGCATGAGTAAGTTAACTTAATATATCTTAGAAAATACCAAAGATAATGACAACCATGATATTGACACAATAATGTTTTGAGGAGTTTAACCTATTTTGAGGGACGCAAGTAACACCTACTATTTAACTAATCGTCTCTAGCAGAAAACCAGATTTTTGGTTTTTCTTTACATGCTTTCTAGATACCTAGTTGCAATTTAATTGTTAATAAACAGTTTCTATATTTATATCTGCTTGTGTGCTTACGTACTATCCTTGTAACATAATCAACCTATATGTTAGACTGATATTTGTTCTAATTTCTTCATAAAGTGAAAAAAGTTATTAATAATAGTAATTATTGAATACTTATTTCCTTTTCTCTCCTGAAAAAAATCAAAGCTATTTACAAAGAATGAAATTTTATTTTCTCTCTTTAAAACTCTGTTCATGATTAACTAAAATGTGTCATATTGTCAGGAATAGAAAAGAGATTGATGATACTTATCTGACCAAGTAGAACTTGCCTTTGAATTTCATAAACCTGAATACTGTTTTGGAGTTGGGTATTACACATTTGGATCACAGCTAAATATTATATAAATATCACTACCTTCCCCTTTTATACAGGTTAGAGTACCTTAAATGTAAAAGGCACAATTTCTTTCCTTTACCTGTAAAGACTTTAATCAGCTACTAGCAGAATTCTCTTAGCAGCGATTGCTTAGCCACCTGCTTTAAATGGAGCTCACCTATTTGCTCCTGTCTTGCATGAAATAAGCACTGATTGGTCCACAGCAAAAGATCAAAAGTGAGTATGAATATCTAGACTTCTTTTTAGACTTTTTGCTGGCTGACTTTAAGTCATTTTGTAAATAAACACCACCCCCACCTCCTCACCCCCCACCCCCCAATATAAACATTCAAATAGCTGGAAGATTCTATTCTGAAGGGACATGAGTCTGACTTTTGTCCAATGACTGCTTAATGCCAAATACATAAATAACAGGGACTCATATACCCTGGCTCTCCACTCATAACTGAGTTTCCTGAAACTAAAATGTAAAGTCAACGTTCTGCATGCTTATCTGTCTATAGATCTTCTATTCCTTTCAATATACTGGTACAGTTTTGAGAAAATGATAACCTTGTTTCTTACCATAGGTATAGTAGTAGATGAAGCACTGATGAGAAATACGTGGGTTTGCATTTTCTTAGTTCAAGGAAAACATGAAGTTCTCTTGATGCAGTTTTCTAATAATTGGTTTATCAAATAAACAGGGATAACAGTGTCATCAAAGCACTGGCTAGGTTCTTCATGTAAGAGAAAACTTTATATAACAGATAAATATGTAAGCATGGATCTTTGAAAAATATAGTTTGTAGGTTTTTATATTTCAGTTTTGCCTGAATAACACTGTAACTAGATCTTTATTTTTCTTTAATGTATCCTGATCCAGTTTTTCAAAAATCTAATATGGATTACAGCATATATACCTGCAATTTCTTTGCTAGGTTTTACTGCACACACTCTTAAATTACCTAATTGGAACATTTTATATTTTTAAAAAATAATTAATATTTCAGTAAGGGATATGCAATCACGTGATGCATATGATTTTTGTGAGTAATACATTGTGTGCTTCTATTTCTTACAATGAATTATGCTTCTGACAGTACTTTTCATAAATTATATTTGTGAAATGACATGCTCAATAAATGTTACAGCCTTGCTGACATTGTTTTACATTTAAAATTCAGATAAATTATATCAGCTACTGCAAACATCTTCAGATAGTGGTTGAACAGCTGGTACTAATTTTTTGTGTATGAACTGACCATCAATTATACAGATTCTTCACTCATGAGAGAGAGGGCTAGTTAATTTGGAAGACTAATTATTCTATCTTCGGGCTGGGAGTGTTAATCTCTTCATTGAACCTTCAAATGTTGTTATACTGCTATACAAAATAAAATTTAGCAATTAGTACATTGTGTGAGGTAAGAGGTCCATATCATATATGTCTATATGAGAAGAAACAGAAAGTCTCTCTGAATTAAACGAATAAGCTAACAAATTACTATGGATAATTACAGGCATCTAGAAATGTGAGACTGCTAGCAATCAGACATTTGTAACACTAAGAGAATAATTATATTTTGTAGTTTGCCTTGGAAAGGATTAAATATATTCTACTAAACTGTAGCATTTTGAACTGTTTTCCTGTCCATTAATGATCATCTGGGGGGAAAGGGAAATGAAATGTTTCACTAGTCTTTCCAAAATACTACAAAATATTTTCTAACAAGGTATCACTTAATGAATATGACAAGGAAATTTAAAAAAAATTAGAGGAAATGTAAGCACTTTTCATTAGCTTCAGCTTAAATCTTAAACCACCTATAAAGAGGATTTGCGATAAAAAAGGGTGACCTAGAACTGAAACAGATAAGAGAAATTTATGTAATGCTGTATCTGGCTAAATTGCAGGTGTAGTAAGTTCCAGATTTGATAATAGTGCTAGAAAGGTATCTGTTTACCCAACCAGTCTAGATTGATCAAGATGTTTTCCTTGAACAATAAGTGATAGTGCCAATAACTGATCCTATTTGTTCTGAATGAATTTGTAGATCAAAGTTAGCCTTATCTGACTCTGTCATGGGGTTTGCCTACCCCATTCACGACTGCTTCATCCGTTTGTCTTTCCGTCCCCCATCATTCATAGTTTAAAGCTCTCTTTACCAGGTTGGCTAGCCTCTTGGCAAAAATACTTTTCCCTTGCTTAGTCAGGTGGATCTCACCTCTTCCAAACAGCTGTTGACCTTCAAAGTGGGTCTCATGGTCATTAGAATGCAAGCTCTGCAGCCAACACTAGCTGTGTGACCAATTGTTGACATGTAGGATCCAAGGTCCTCCTCAGGACCTTCCCCCTTGTCAGCAGGATGAAGAACAACTCCTAAGGCCACATGCCCTAGACCACTGTTCCCAGACCCATGTAGTCATGCTTGGTAATTTCCAGGTCACCCCTGGCATTAGTGCTTAAGTGGAACAGCAGCAAGGGTTAATAGCCATAGCTTCTCCACAATATTCTTCATGTGATTCCCTGGAAAGAAGCAGACCTCCCTATATGACAAGTCAGGTTGTCAGATGCGGTCTCTGACCTCTGAAGCAGAATGTTTCCTACCACTATCACTCAACTCTTTGTGGTCCTAAGTGGCTCAGGCTGCTCCAGTAGAGATGCTTCATTTGATGGCACTCCCGGTTCATCAGCTATGATGGCAATTAAACTATTCTGTAATTGACTTCTCAAGTCATCAAGTTGGGCAGGATTCTTCCTCCTGGTGTGAGAAGTCACCATTTTCCAGACTTTATTATGAGGAGAGTTTCCACTATCCAATTTCATAAGCACAAGCTGTTCCTACCTCTCTGCTACAGTCTGCAGGTCTGAGATAAGATCCAGTAGATCTCTTTCTGTACACTGAATGTAGTAAATATAAATTACTGTCTTTCTACAGAAATTTGCTTGCTGCAATGGAGAGATGGAATGCTGCTTGATATGAGCAAATGTCGATTTATTGTACACAATCACAAGTTTATATATGTTTTCAGAAGCTGCGCGTTTTAGACAGATTGGTTCTTTAAGCTAAGCATTACATACTAGGCAATCCCTGATTGGTGGTTAACTACAAACAAAGGACAATTTAAGTAACTGTTTACAGTCATCATTTAACAGCAAGGTGTTACCTCTCCTTGGGCCATCCCTTCCCCACTCCCCTATCCTCTCTCAGCATGACTCATCCTGTAATTGTTATCTATTCACACTCCTTGTCCTCTCAGGGTTAGTGACTTACAAGCTCGAGCACATTCCCCTCAGCTAACAGATTGCCACCCACGGTCCTGACTTCCAGGCTCCCTTCTGCATTTGCTTTGAACTTCCACAATTCAGTTTAGTTCAGAACTCCTTTGCTCTTGTATTAAACTGTATGAATTTTATCAAAATCAGTGTGCTAGCACTGTTTTTGTTGAGAACCCCAAATCAACACTTACTGGTTGGCAATAAATTTGTATTTGCTGGTGCAGGTCATTAACTATAAAAGAAGAGTCTTCAGTGATATTATCTTTATTGTGTTAATCTGTATATTTAAGCTCAAGAAAGCAGAAATGTCCAGGGGATGATGTGGCCAATGACAAGTGAAATCCAAATGAGTATTATGGTTGGAGAAGGGCAATGATAAGATACCTGGTAACACACTTAAATAAGTACTAGTCTTTGGAAGCTAAATTCTACTGTATTGGGTGTATTTGGCAAGGTGTGAGCAGTGGTAGGGTTGGAGGGTTGGCCTCTGTTAGAAGAGTCTGGGGCTGTTCCTTGCTGGACACAGAGGAGGAGGAGGAGGAATAGGTGCTTCAGGCACTGGAGCAGGTATTTGCCCTGCAGCCTATAAAGGACTGACACCAGAGTAGAGGAGAAGTGTGAGAGGGAAGGAGCAACAGAGAGAAACCACTCTGCACTGACTGTAAGCCTCCCCCCTGCTTTTGCTCTGTTCACTCATTGAGGGGCTGAAGGGACTGAGGCAATGAGGAGACGGGAGAGAGGAATCTGGAACAGAATGAAGTTGATCCAGAGGAAGGGAGGAGGAAGGGGGTTTCTCTATATGCTCTAGTGTTTGTCTTTCTTCTTTCCAATACACAAATTGGTAACTAAAAATATATATCTGTATTTAAACTGGCAATAAATTAATTTTCCCCAGTTGCGTCTGTTGTGACAGTGGCTGGCAAAAAATCTTCCTGTCTTTATCTCAACCAATGAGCTTTTTCACTTCTTCCTGTTTTTCATCGCATCCCACTGACTGGTGATAATGAGTGAGCAGCTGGGTGGGAATTTGACTATTAGCTAAGGCTAACCCACAACACCAATAAAGGAGAAAGGCACCAAAAAGTGGTGGCTAAAACTACTGACTCACTAGGAATCTTGTATGGAGAAGATTAAGCAAATAATAGGATTAGCCAATTCAATCAGCCTGTTGAACAGAGAGGTGTGAAGGCTTAGCAAATGCATATCATAAGTTTTTGAGATGCTGTCTTGTGCCAGAATATAAGCATCAAACTCAGGTGTCCAGTCAAATGCCTATTCATTTGAGCTGCTAAGATCAGAATGCTGTTCTAGGGATGGCCATATACATCTCTTCTGGGAACTGATTAGTTCTCTGTTAAACAAGGCTGAAAAAATAAGTTGTATTTTGCACAGTTTTTTAATGGCTGAAACAACAACCCATTAATTTGAAGAAATATTCAGATAATAAACATTCCTGATTTTCTGATGGCATCTCCATACTCATATCTCAGGAACATGCCTGAAACATCTGGCGGATTTTTTTATTTATTTTTGGACTCATGCCACCAAGACCTCTTTTTTTGTGTTTTAAAAGGTGACTACAGCTTTATTTTCTTATATGTGTAATCCTATTTGTGCTGAGCTTTCTTTGGCACTATCTACTTAACACTGATGCCCAGTCTAGTTTCTCATTTCCACTGGCCTTGGGTGGAAGACTGATAGTCAGATTGTTAATCTGAACAAACAAAAAAACCAATACCCACCTAAAAAGAAGCATATGTATCATACAGGATGTGTCATCTACAGAAGTTAAATAGCTGTTGAATAGAATTCTTATGGAGGAATGATTCTGGACTTGAGTTGTCAGTAGGTAGCTCTGCCCACCTTTAGAAGACTAAGAATAGTTTTGGACTTGATGTCATCACCTAACATTTTTTAAATCAGCTAGTTGTAAGTAAGATACATTCTTGTGGAAACATGACTGACAAAGATGAGTATTTTGAGAAAGTTTAAAATAGAAGTTGATAACTTATATATTTGCCTACAAATATAAAGATTTGACTATACATACTACTGTCATTTAAGTCCTTCATAGCACTTAATGTGAGTGATTGTAAGATACCTTTCCTGTTTATTAATTACAGAGATAACCAAAAGCAGAATATAATGGGTATTTCATATTTTCTTCAATAGTTAAGATAAAGAAAAATCCAGAAACAGTTTCAAATAACTTCTGCTTTTTTCTCACTCAAGTTTCTTTTGTTTCAAGACATTGTTATATATTAGAGATTTTTCTGATATTTGAATCTACTGTCAGATTTCCCTAGCCATTATAACAGGTTCAATGAATATTCATCCTAGAGTAATACCCTGTTACATGACAAGGTTGAGTTATTTTTGTAAATGTATGGCACCTGGAATACAAATAGAAATTGGATGGAGACTTGTTCCTCTGCCTCATAAGAAAAACAGAAAAATAACAAAAATTGGTGTCAGACTATATGCAGAGTGTGTGAGAATCTGTGGGTAAGAATCTGAAGAAACCTGAGGACAGGTTCTTCAGTCTAGTGAACACATACATTATATACTTGCAAAGTTGTATTTGTATGCATTTTGATTTTGTAAGTAGAGAACTAGATTTATACCATTCCTTCTTTGTATGCTTTTGGAGGACTGTAAACCTATGTCTATTGTTTCTGAAGGGAATGCCCTGTTCTGTATTACAGTGATTTAGTCATATTTATAGTTAAGTATTTATACTGAATTAATTTCAAAAGGAAGTCAGCTGTTTGTTTGGTTTTTTTTAGAATGCCTTATATTTCAGTGGTATTTCTAGGCATCCATTCAGTTATCTCTAGGTCAAGCAAAACAGGATTTGAATGCATGTTTTTCCCATCTTAGATGATAAGATATAGAATATGAGGAGTCTGGTTTAGCTCTCATCTCAAAAATAATTTTGTGGCTTTAAGCAGTGAATGGAAAAATGTGTGTCAGTACTCCTTGGATGGGATTTGTTTTTTCCATTTGTCATCTTGTGTTGTACATAATAAATAAGGCAGTTTTCTAAACAGCATATATGAATACTGTTCTCCATATAAACTGTACAGCAAAAGTGACTGCCTAACTCAGAGCAAAGGATTCTACAAGGTAATGGTGCATGTAAGAGTCAAACATTGCAATATTTAGTTCCTGTACCAATTTAACTATGTTGTGACATTACCAGAATGTCCTCTGCCAGCTGAATACATGTTTGCATATTAAGGTAATCAATGATTCATATGTTCTTTTGTATACATTCTCTGAAGGGATCAGGGCAGGAGGTGTTCTTATATATGACTGATATCACAAGGAATTAACTGGAAAAGTGTACTTGTAACTATTGTCTTTAAAAAAATATTTTATTTTAAGAGAATATTTTATAATGTGGTTCTCTGAAAGGAGACTGCTTTAGTACATAGCTGATGGGTAGAAAACTGTCTCAGAATGACCACTGACCTTTTCAGAGTGAGGGAAGTCAGACATCCAGGTTCACTTTCACACTCAACTTAATGATTTAATCAACAGCCTGTAGTCTGGGACAATCCTGAAAGGGAAGAAAAGAGAGAAATATAAAAAGGAAGGTGCTTTCCATCCCAGGTGTTCAATCTGTCATTAGATAGTAAAGAATGTAATTTTTATGGGAAAAGAATGAGAGGGAGAGATAAAGTGAAGAAAAGAGGAAAGAGGTATAAGGAAGACATAAAGAGACATATGTATGACTCTGTAAACCAGTGGATAGAATTTTTTGGTAAGATGCAGACCTGAGTTATTCTCTCTGGTGTTAGTATTTTTTCTGAATTTTATTTAATTATTTCTATTAAAAAATAATATAAGGAAAAGATTTTTGCACTAAATTCTGAATCAGATGCCTAAGTTTTGGAATCAACTAGAGTTCCATGTAGCTTTTTCTATGTAACATGGATGGCTTCACATGCTGACAGCACATTAATTCAAGACACCTCTCTCTCTGAGCAATTTGGAGATTTGTTTCTAAATCAACATGTTTTGAATCAACATGTTTTTCTGAACACTATTTGCTTGTTTGAAGTGCTTCTCTGAGCCACAAGGTTTTTATCACTGTCTAGGTATAAGGCTCTGAAAGGCCCTAGCTCTAAAAAAGGTGAATCAAAGAAGATCACTGGATGTATGCTACTGAAGAACCAGTGTCTGCGTTTCTGTGGACTGGATTCAGGATTTGAACTGTATCTGATATTCTAGGTGATAGATAGACCTTTTTTTTGAGCTTGGGATGCAGTTGTTAGCTTTAAGCCCTTGGCAAAATCCACAGAATGACCTCTTTCTGGAAAGCAATTACTGAGACATCATGTGTAGAACAAATGTCTTCATTAGAAGAATGACTTTATTAATAGCCAAACTCTGCTACAGAGTTGGCCTTTACGCAATATGAAGTGATTGCAGAGAGAGGCTCTACTTCAAGTGAAAATTATTCTGGCCTATGTTGTTCCCATTAGCAAAATATGTTGTTCTCTGATCAACTGTTTTTCACTCATTTAAAGAGAAAACTTCACCATACAAAGACAAAAAAAAACGATGATGAAACTTACCCTCACTGGGAGAATATATGTATGTTAACAAAAAAACTTGAAAAAGAAATTACAATTAGAAAATAAACCAGACCTGTCTTCAGGGATGTTACCTCTTTTTAATAAGAATGAGTAAGAAAAGTGTTTGAAGAATAGGAGGGTGAAAATGAGTTGCAATACACATACCACATTGATTTCAGAGGCTAATTTGCAGCTAGTGAAAGACAGATATGTTCACAAAAGCTGTCAGTGAACCACTTAGTTCATGCATCATTTACTTTGCCTTTCACAAGATCAGTTTAAAATCCATTTGAATAATTTTAAATACATATGATTTTAGTTTTATTAATTTTTCCTCCTTTTTCACCTTTCACCTGGTAAAAAAGATTAATAGTCCATTGGAATGTAATGTAACAACAAAGTGCATAGGCCACTGAATAAATCTATGTGTTCCTGCTGTGCTAAAGTCTAATGTTGTCCAGTCCAAATGTTTAGTCAGGGGAAATCAAAGTACACAGATGTGCCACTGTCCTGGTTTCATCTGGGATAGAGTTAATTTTCCTCTTAGTAGCTAGCACAGTGCTGTGTTTTGGCTATGATGTGAGAACAATGTTAGCACACTGAAGTTTTTAGTTGTTGCTGGGTAAGGTTTATACTGAATCAAGGACTTTTCAGTTCTTTTGGTCCCTGCCAGCCAGGGGGCTGGGGGGGGCACAGGAAATTGGGAGGGGACACAGCCAGGACAGGTGACCCAAAGTAGCCAAAGAGGTATTCCATACCATATGACTTCATGCTGAGTATATAAACTGCGGGAAGAAGGAGGAAGGTGGGGACATCTGGCATTATGGCATTTGTCTTCCCGAGTAACCATTACATGTGATGGAGCCCTGCTCTCCTGGGGATGGCCGAACACCTGCCTGCCCATGGGAAGTGGTGAATGAATTCCTTGCATTGCTTTGCTTGATTGCTTGGCTTTTGCTTTACCAATTAAATTTTTCTTACCTCAACCCTTGACTTTTACATTCCTTTCCAATTCTCCTCCCCATCCCTCTGTGTGTGTGGGGGAGTGTGGGGTGGTTGGTTGCTGGCCAGGGTTAAACCACGATAGCCACCCTGGGTTGAACTGTAACACAGCTGTTCCCATTAGCTAGTGCCTATCTGCTGAAATGTGTTAACTAATTATTTGAAGGCTTTTTAGTCCATTTCAGTACAAAGTAAAAATCTTCAGTGGGGGTATTTTTTACACTGCCTTAAAACAGTAATGTACACACAAAAGCTCAGAATCCTTTTAGTTTCTGAAATATTTCTTGTTTATGCTACGTCTATCAGAAAATACAATAAAAACATTGTTCAAAATAAACTCTTAAACATTTATGTAGACTTAATATGAATGAAATTAAGAACAATGTCCAGTGTACTCAGTTTCAGCTACTCTCATTTTAGCTGTCTTTGCCCTGTTTTCTATTTCCAGGGAGTAATATCTGGGAATTAGATGATTCTACATGTAAGTGAAGAAACTATGACTGAGCAGCTTGTGCATACTAAACCATTCAAACTTGATAAATAGACCCCATTTAATTCCATTACTGAGACAGTGGATGGAAGTAATAAATAAAATAAAAGACAATACTACGCACATTATAAATATTGCAAAATCCACTTATTCCTGGAACAGTTATCAAAAAGATTGTAACCTTTGGTTTGATTTTGCAAATAGTGCAGATGCAAGACAAAGGAAGATAGTATGTCTATACTGAAGTATATAAAATTGATTCTGTTTAAATTATATAAAGGAATAAATAAATGTCTAACTCTAACAGTCTCATTTTAAGAGAGGGAAAAATCTGGGTCTGTGAATGTGGATGATTTATGAAATTTCTCTAGATCAAAATCACAAGTATATTTGGAGCTTGAATGCCATGTAAGAGGAAAAAAAAATCTTAAAAGACATCCTAAGAATATAACAACTGAGAATAAGGTTTTTTTCAGCCAAAAATTTTGTTTATTTTTTGGATGTGTCAATAAATAGAGAATAAGGAAAGGAAAATCAGAGACTGTCTGATTGAGTTGGTGTGGAATTAAAAATGACCTATTTTTGGCATCAGCAAAGTCAATTCCATTCTGTAGGTTTCAAAGAGTGATCTGAATGTGAATGCCGAGGATCAGATGGTTATGTTAGACAGAGGTGTGGTAGGCAGTTTTAGTAGCCTTAGAAAACAAGAATGTATACAGATCTATAGTAGGTATGACAGAAGTCCATCGCCTCTAGTACCATTTTCAACATTGACCATATATTTACCTAGGGCAGAATAAGAACACAGAGTAAGAGAATCACAGAATGGTCAGGGTTGGAAGGGACCTCTGGAGATCATCCAGTCCAACCCCCTGCTGGAGCAGGTTCACCTAGAGCAGGTTGTGCAGGATTACTTCCAGGAGGGTTTTGAATGTCTCCAAAGAAGGAGACTCCACAACCTCTGTGGGCAGCCTGTCACCCTCAAAGTAAATAAGTTTTTCCTCATATTCAGATGGAGCTTCCTGTGTTTCAGTTTGTGCCTGTTGCCCCTTGTTCTGCCACCTGACACCGCTGAAAAGAGCCTCACCCCATCCTCTTGACACTTGCCCTTAAGATATTTGTAGTCATTGATAAGAGAACAGTCAATATATGATGCTTCATCCTAAAGCTTTCCCAACCTCTAACTCTTTTTCAGCCCTGGATTTCCTAATCCAGACATAAAATCTACTTTGTTGCCTTCTGTCATGGTTTAACCCCAGCTGGCAACAAAATACCATGCAGCCCCTTACTCACTCCTCCCCAGCAGGATGGAGAGGAGAATCAGGAAAAAGGTAAAACTTATGGCTGAGCTAAGAACAATTTAATTATTGAAATAAAACGAAGTATAATAACATCAACAACAGCAACTGTAATGAAAAGGAGAGAGGAGAGAGGAATAAAATCCAAAGGGAAAAATAACCCCAAGTGATGAACAATACAATTGTTCATCACCCCCTGACCAATGCCCAGCCAGTCCCTGAGCAGCAATCAGCACGCCTTGGCCAGCTCCTCCCAATTTACATACTCAGCATGATGTTCTATGGTATAGAAAATTCCTCTGGCTAGTTTGTGGCAGCTGTCCTGGCTCTGCTCCCTCCTGGCTTCTTGTGCACCTCCTTGCTGGCAGACCATGGGGAACTTGAAAAGTCTTTGACTTAGAGTAAGCACTACTTAGCAACAACTAAAACATCAGTGTGTTATCAACATTTTTCTCATACTAAATCCAAAACGCAGCACTGCACCAGCTACTAAGAAGAAAATTAACTCTATCCCAGCCAAAACCCAGGCACCTTCAGTGAATTTTTTGCATATAGTCTGCCCTTGACTCTTTTAGACTTAGTAAGTTTTCAGTCTTTGCAGTATTCTGTAGCCACAAGTTCAACTTCTTTCATGAAGCATTACATTTTATTTTTCTAATCTATTAATACCTTACTGATACATTCAAAACAGTTTCTTTCTTTTTTAAGACAGCATGAATAAGCTCCATCCATTGTGATTTATCTACCATTTCCTTATTTTTGAGCTTTCATGTTGGCTAGAAAATTAATTATAGTGGTCCTTATACTGTAACCCATTAAATATAATTTTTGTCATTCCTAGTAAAAGGTCAGGATTTTTAATGAAATGACAGAGCAGTGTGTCAGGGTTTGGCTGGCCTCAGCTCACTTTGGCTTGTTTTAGCAACTGGCTGGTGGCCACTTACACACCTATTTTTACTTCAGCTCACGGATTATCTGGTATGGTAGAAGTCTTACGAACTACATAGTCATTGCATAAAACAACCATTTATTTTGTGTCATGGCACAGCAAAGACCAGTGGCTCCCCAGGGGGCCAGGAAGCCATAAAATAGAGGGATTCACCCCAGGGGCTGGCAGGGCACAATCTTCACCAGCCAGCACCTGTGCCATTGACTCCAGGGAGGGGACAGGGAAGCCCTGTTGCACTGGACATGAAAGGCAAGGTTTGGCAGCAGGGGCTGCAGAGTGTCTTATGTGGGGAGAGAATATGAACTGTCCTGGTCACAGTGGGTTCCAGATGGCTCTAAGTGGAGAGAAATAGTTCATCACACCCCAAAACTTCAACCAGACAGAGGAACACACAGCACTTCTCTTCAGGTATATTTGAGGGTGGGTGCCAGCTCTTGGGGGCAGGAGATGCAAGGAAAAACATGACAGGAAACATGGGAGGACACTCAAAGTGGGACACATGAAGAGGTATGTGGAGTGTTTGGAGAAAAGGGAGAAGGAAAGTGGGAGATGAGTGGAAAGAGACATTGTTGGGGATATGTATAGAGATGCACCCCTGGGAGGAGGTGCTCTATGCTGCAGGAGGGATGCACCTGAGGGACTGCATCCTCTGGATGACCTGACAGGGACGCTTCTGAAGGGACTGTGGCACAGGCCCAAGCCATGCCAAAGCCCGGGTGCAGTAAGAAACAAGTAGTAGAAAGAAATCTCTGCACACTGTTCCCAACTTCCTGTACTACCTGTTTCCTCATCAAAAGAGATCAGAGGGACCGAGTGAAATATATGGTGAAAACAAGAGTTGCTGAGATAAGGGAGGGGGAGGAGAGGTATTGAATTGAAGCTGAGCCTGGTAAAGAGGGAGAAAAAGCATTTCCCTAAGTATTTATTTAATTATCTTTTTGTTTCTCAGTACTTGAATGAATAATTAAAAGTTCCTGATAATTGGCAATGGCTTTAAGTAAATGAAGTTTCCTGAGCTGAGACTGTTCACCTTGTGACAGCAGGCAGTGGGAGCCAGTCATCACAAAGCCCAGTTCACCAGGCAAATCCATGGTGTTTAAGACCAAGGACAGACCAGGAACGTGGGTCAAGATCAGTTCCAATAACAGTGATCTGGGCCAGAAACTGGCTGGTTATCAGGGAGAGCTGAGGCCATGCTGGGACATCAGCCTGCACACTGGGGTCAGGATTGGGTCCAGTGAAGCAAACCACTGTCAGATGCAGCCGTGGGATGGCTGGGCAGGGCTGGGGGGTAGAGGAGAGACTGAGGCCAGGCCAGGACGTCAGTGTGGAGGTCAGGCCTGGCTCAGGGGGCAGAGCAGGGCTGTGGTGGAGCTGTCAGTTTTGTCAGTCCTTTGTTGGCTGAGGGGAAACTAGCTGGGAATGAGTGAGGAGAGGACTGTGACTGGAAAACATAGAAAATAATCCTTAAACAGATCCTAACACTGCAGAAGAAGGGTCCTCCCCTTCAGGATGTTGACAGTTTGCTGCAATTCCAAGTCTTCTCTGCTTAAGGAAGACTGGTGACACTGGCATTAGGACCTTGAGGGACTTTATAGGATGAGCATAACAGAAGGGGAAAGACATTTTAAAGTTTTCTTGTAGTAATTAAGAGTACTATTATTAATGAGGCTTTCTGTATTTGTTTAGACTATGATTGTTCATACTATTATTGCTTGTTTTATACTGATTAGATGTTCAGTTTTTATGAACAAAAATTACTGTCTATGTGTATATGTATTAAAATATTTATGATGCATATCCTTTTGCTCATCCTAAGATTTTGGTCTTAGGGATGCTTTTCTATACTTTTGATCATACTTGTTTAGGGATGCTTTTCTATACTTTTGATCATACTTGTTTCCATTCTCTGAACCTTGTCCATTTTTATTTATTCTTACTGAGGGCAATGAAACAGAATTTTACATAGTACTCAAAATGTAGGAGAATATTGGATCTGTATAATGGAAAAAAGATGACAATTTCTACTCTGTGGTTTGTTGGTTTTGTTTTGTTGTTGGTTTTTGCTTTTTTTTTTACTAACTCCTCATATCCTGATTTGCTTTTACAACCACTAGTTAATATCAAGCTAATGTTTTTTATGATACCTGTTTTTGTAACCCCACACCATGCTTCTTAGGGATTGATTGTCAGCTCTGAGCTGATAATTTTTTTAATGAGAAGTTAGAATGGTTTATTAAATTTCATACTAGAATTGTAAAGACAATTATTATTGCCTTTTACCTTTATTCACATTGAACTTCATCTGCCATTTTAGTACCTAGTTTCTGTAAGATCCTTCTGCGATTACTCACAATCAGCCTTTATCCTTACTATCTGGAATAAACTCCCGTCACCACGAAAATTTGCATTTTTCTTCTTGCCCGTTTGCTAAACTGTATAGGAATATTTTCAAAGGTCATGTTAGAGTAACTCATGAGCACCACCTCAGTGTAGGCTACCAGTATTTGACCTCTCTTTGCTATGAGAGCTTTTCCTACATTTATTTCCTATCTTTCTGTAAATAATTTAACCTTGCAAAGCTCTTTTATGCCATTGCTGCTCAGTTTCTTTAAAAGCATCTGGCAATAAACTTTTTAAAGCCTTTGGAAACCTAGGAAGTCTTTACCCATTAGATTATCTTAAATAATCTTTGAGGAAACAATTTGATTTTCATTAATGTTCACCAAAAGCCATAAGGTACTCATTAAATTTTCTGAGAATAGAAAAGCAGAAGTTATCATCAATCATAGAATGGTTTGGGTCAAAAAGGACTTTGAAGATCATCTAGTTTCAACCCCACGCCATGGGCAGGGAGACCTTCCACTAGACCAGATTGCTCAAAGCCCCATGCAACCTGGCCTTGAACACTTCCAGGGATGGGGCATCCACAGCTCCTCTGAGCAACCTGTTCCAGTGTCTCACCACCCTCACAATAAAGAATTTCTTCCTAATGTCTAATCTAAATCTTTCAGTTTAAAACCATTACCCCTTATCATATTGCTACAGGCCCAACTAGAACTGTCCCCAGGTTTCTTACAGGCCCCCTTTAGGTACTGGAAGGCCACTCTAAGTTGTCCCCAGAACCTTCTCTTCTCCTGGCTGAGCAACCCCAACTCTCTCAGCCTGCCTTCATAGAAGAGATGCTCCAGCCCTCCAATCAACCTTGTGGTCCCCCTCTGGACTCACTCCAACAGGTCTGTTTCCTTTTTATGTTGGGGGCTCCAGAGCTGAAAGCAGTACTCCAGGTGTTGTCTCATGAGAGCGGAGTAGAGGGGGAGAATCACCTCCTTTGACCTGCTGGCCATGTTTCTTTTGATGCAGCTGAGGATTCAGTTGGCTCTCTGGGCTACAAGTGCACATAGTCAGGCCATGCTGAGGTTTTTGTCCACCAGCACCTCCAGGTCCTTCACCTCAGGGCTGCTCTTGATCCATTCTCTACCCAGCCTATATTGATACTGGGGGTTTCCCAGTACAGGGCCTTGCACTTGGCCTTGTTGAACTTCACGAGGTTCACACAGGCCCACCTCTCAATCCTGTCAAGGTCCCTCTGGATGGCATCCTTTCCCTCCAGCATGTTGACTGTACTACACAGCTTGATATCATCAGCAGACTTGCTGAGGGTGCACTTGATCCCACTGTCCATGTCACTGACAAAGATATTAAACAACACTGGTCCCCGTATGGACCCCTGAAGAATGCCACTGATCACCAGTATCCACTTGGGCATTGGTCTGTTCACTATAACTCTTGAGTGTGAAATCCCAGCCAATTCCTTATCCACTGACTCACCTGTCAAATCCTTGTCTCTCTATTTTAGGGATTAGGATGTTGTGTGGGACAGCTTTGCACAAATCCAAGTAGATGACGTCAGTCACTCTTCCCCTCATTCATCAGTGCCGTAACCCTGACATAGAAGGCCACCAAATTTGTCAGGCACGATTTGCCCTTAGTGAAGCCATGTTGGCTGCCAGCAATTACCTCCTTATTTCCCAAGTTCCTTAACATAATTTCCAGGAGGATCTGATCCATGAACTTGGTGGGCACTGAGGTGAGACTGACCGACATGTAGTTTCTTAGGTCTTCCTTATTTCCCTTTTTTTAAAATGGGCGTTACATTTCCCCTTTTCCAGCCTGTGGAAACTTCACGGGAGTGCCACAGCTTCTCAAATATGATGGATGGTGGTTTAGCCACTTCATCCACCAGTTCCCTCAGGACCCACGGATGCATTGCACCAGGTCCCATGGACTTATGCACCTTCAGGTTCCCCAGATGGTCTCAGACATCTTCTACAGTGGCAGTTCTTCATTGTCCAAGTCCCTGCCTTTACTTTCTGTGACTTTCACAGTGTGGCTGAAGCACTCGTTGGTGAAGACCAAGGCAAAAATGTTCTTGAGTACCTCAGCCTTCTCCATGTCTTGGGTAACCAGGTCTTCTGTTTTCTTCTAGAGAGGGCTCACATTTTCCCTAGTCTTCTTCTAATCACTGACATACCTATAGAAGCTTTTCTTGTTGCACTTGATGTCCCGGGCCAGGTTTAATTCTATCAGGACTTTATCTTTCCTAACCTGGTCCCTGGCTATTCAGACATTTCCTCTGTATTTTTTCCAGGCTACTTGTGCTTGCTTCCATTCCCCTGAAAGCTTGGGGTTTTTTTATTTTATTTTGTCCAGGAGCTCCTTGGTCATCCATGCAGGCCTCCTGGCATTTTTGCCTGATTATCTCTTTGCTGGGATACATTGCTCTTGAGCTTTGTGGTCAATATTCTTGAATGTTAACCAACTTTTCTGGGCACCTGTTCCCTCCAGGGCTCTATCCCACAGTACTCTACCAATCAGACCCCTGAAGATGCCAAAGTCAGGTCTCCTGGAGTTCAGGGTAGTGATTGTGCCATGCACCCCCCTTGCTGGCCTAAGGATCTTGAACTCCACAATTTCATGGTCACTGCAGCTAAGGCTGTCCTTGAGCTTCATATTCCCCATCAGCCCCTCCTTGCTGGTGAGAACAAAGTCCAGCATGGCATCTCTAATTGGCTCCTCTGTCACTTGGAGAAGGAAGTTACCATCAATACATTCTAGGAACCTTCTGGATTGTGAATGCCCTGTTGTGTTTCCTCTTCAACAGTTATTGGGTTGATTGATGTCCCCCATGAGGACCAGGACCTGCAACCTCAGGCTGCTCCTGTCTGCCTGTAGAGGGCCTCATCTGCTCGCTCTTCCTGGTCATGTAACCTGTAGCAGACCCCCACTATAATGTCACCTGTCCCTGCCCTCCCTTTAATCCTGACCCATAAACTCTCAGTTGGTTGCTCATCCATCCCCAGGCAGAGCTCTATGTGCTCCAGCTGGTCATTGACATAGGGGGCAACACCCCTCCCTTGTTTCCACTGCCCGTCCTTCCTGAAGAGTTTGTATCCTTCCATCCCAACACTGCAGTACACAAAAGTCATATCATGTCTCCGTGATGCCAGTAAGATAGCAGCCCTGCAGGTGTTTGCACATCTCTAACTCCGCTTGTTTATTCCCCATGCTACGTAAGTTTGCATAGAGGCATTTAAGTTGAGCCCCCAATGAATCTTACTGGCTGTAGTGCCTGGAATTCCTTTGTGCAGCTCTTCATACCTGTCCAGGCTCTCGGCATCTCTTGCTGGCATCAAACTAATGTCAATACAGAAGTTCAGAATATCTGATTAGGAAGAATTAGATGACCTTAAAAATGGGATGAAATACAGGTGATTGTCCATTTATGTATTAATAAAAATAATTTCTATTATAAACTGGGATTTTTCTACTTAAAACCATCCAAAGTAGAGGAAATGAACATTCCAAGCAATTACAGGACTAGATTTCCCAGGGGGAAGGGGAAGAGGTGAAGGGTGGGACGCATCTGAGGCTCTATGGGAAAAAGTATTTCTGTTACAGAAAAGGAACTAGTAATGACATTTTACAAGGCATTGGTAAAATCCTGTATAGAATTTTTGGCACAGTTGTGGACATCTTTTTTAAGGTCAGGTGTACAGAAAAGTTATTAAGATGACCAGAAGGATGGAAACTTTATTTTATGAAAGGAAATTCAATTAACATATTCTGTTTGGTAAAGTGAAGCATGGGAGAGGATATGTATGTTTGCTTTCTAGAAACAAACACCAGAGAAAAGGGTGACTTAAGCTAAAAGAGAATGTTTGCACAAGAACAAACACGTGTAAACTCTCTGTGACTATTAGTTACAGGAATGTTTCTAAGCATAAGATAAATGAATATTGAAAAGACTATAAATGGGATTATTTCATTCAGTCTTTCAGGATAGTAGGGCACAAGGAAAATGTTTCCAGTTGAAAGATATCTGTGACTTTTGAGTAAAGTAGCACTAGACTTGCCTGCTTCTTCCTCCTCTTTTTTTTTAACCCATTTTTTTTTCTCATTAAGTTTTGCATATATTTGCTTAGGGGTATACTTTTGGTTCAGTGAAGCGCAATGATAAGGAAACCTGGGGTGGCCCATATTGTAGTTCAGCTTTAGAGTATGTTCTATAACTATAAAATCAGTTTACTGAGATGCCTTAAGGTGACAGGAAGGAATGAGGAAGAACCTCAACAGACCACCAACACATGAAGGTAACCATCTAGCAGTGGAGAACCTTCTGTGTGATGTGTTTATTCATTCTCAATAATAAGATAAACAGAGTTTGAGTTAGGCTTTGGAAAACATAGAAAACTGAAATCCTAAAGTAATACGAAATAAAAATGTGTACATAATCAGGAGGAGAGCATATAAACCAATATAAACTATGACAAATAGCATTAGTACAGTTTATTTAAAATGAGGAAGTCAGAATATTGTTGATCAGAAACAAGCCTTTTAGATGCTCCAATGAATATAGACTCTACTTGCAGAGGAAATTTGACTTTGGGATAGTTGTATAATAGTTACCAGTTATGATATAATTACCATAACACTAAAATCTTGAACTTTTTCCAAATAGCAATTTACTTAAGCCTTTGCATGGAGTTTATTGTGTTTGTTCATTTATTTTTCTTTTTACACATTGCTGAGGGTACAATTTACAAGTCACTCAGAGGAAGCATTTAATTAAAACTTGAGGTTTGTGTGGACAAAGATGCTAACTGGAATTTAATAAAAAGTGGCATTTTGCCACTTGCAAAGGATAAAGAGGACACAAGGAGGGTTAGTCACATGAAGAAATAAGGAAAGAGCCTTTGATCTTTTAGCCTCTGCCATAAGCAGAGAAAAGAAAAACATGAACTGAAGAGTGACTTTTCCTCTCATTGCCCTTTGCATCATCTGTTTCTGTAAACTTTCATTTTTGACATGTTTCTGAAGAAGATTGATTATAAGGGTTTTCTAGAACTTTATGGTCAACAGCAGAAACCTAAACAAAAACCTGAATTTTTCCAGCTGCTTTCTCTGCTAGCTTGAAGGCTGTTAGTCATGCTCCGCCTTTCAATGAGACTAGTGGCAAAAGGAGCTTCATAGAGAACAGGAATGTAATGATATAGTCTGACTACCTCTGTTCAACATGCTGTGCTGAGCACCCTTTTTCCATTTCAATGTATGTCCTCCATTTTTTTGTTAGAATGTTTACATTTTTAATATAAAAAAATCCTCATATCCATGTTTCCACATTAATATTTTCAATTCAAGCTGTGTTGCATGTGGGTATCTAATAGATGTGTAATACTCCTAAGATTTTTTTAAATTATTGAAATATTAATAAATGCCACTGCACTTGAGAAAATATTTTATACAGAATGATGATTGCTAAAGCACTAAAGGTAGTAAGTAATTTCATAAAATTTAAAAGAGAAAAAGCTGAGGGACAACTATCGGTGATCCCTACCTTTTCTTAGCTGATGTTTACAATGAAGATTCCAGACACAACTAACTTTTATTAATCTTAGACAGGATTTGTAAAGAAGGGGAGAGGTGAATGCTCTTACCCATAAGAGGGGAAGAGAAGCATTGTCAGACATCCAATTAGAGGTGAATTCTTGTTATATTACTCTTATTAATACTTGTATTATGGTACCACCATAAAAAGAGGCCAGCTGTGTAAGAGATATATAGTACAAATAGAGGGGAAAATCAGTCCCAGGTTAGAACCTGTAAATAAGATACAATAAATGGCTTGTTCTGGAGAGTACCAGATAAAGGCAAAACATGCAAAGTTATGCATAGTCCAATTAAAGGGGTCATAATTTGAATTAGAAGTAATGAAATTTTAAACTAAGTATCAGGAAGGAAAATGTCCTAAATGTGAGGTATAGCAATATAATACACTTCTCAGTTAGAATGCATGCAAAGGTACCTGATATAGGAATGGAAATTGCTCTGTATAGTAGGAAACCTATGAGCGTGCTTTCTAGTAGAACCACTTTCAGTGAATGTGACCATTTCTCATGCAACAGCTTCACTGCAGTATGCAATGAGAAGAAACTGCAGTGACTACACAGAGAAGTCAGAAGTCTTAGATACTCCACCCCTGCTCCAAATGAGTAGTCTGTATGCCTACAAGTTTCATGCAGCTTCTGCAAGGTATCGCCATCATTCTCAAGGTTATCATTAAGAAGGCCACAATAAACACATTGTGTTTGGTAATTCCACCTCAGACCTTATTCTTCACATCTGCATTTAAATATTGGTTGCTTTTCCAATATGTGTGCTTTCTGGATGGTTCTAGAAATAGCTCCTTTGCAGCCAGAACAGGTCCTTTGCTGCTCTGGTAGTTATAGCATTTTACATCAGCTGAAAGAACTGAGCAACTTTTACAACATGGTTAAGCATCCAGTATGGACGAGTCTTGTCCCTTGCTTTCTCAGCCATAGAAAAGTCTTGTTCAGTAAAAATATACTTTTAATAAACTAATTGTGAAGTTATTCTAACATTTAAAAATGAGGTTTCCCTTAAAAACAAGGGAGGAAAACTGTGGTGTTGTAGTCTCTGTATTTTGTTCTTATTATTTTATATATTAGTAGCTGAGCTTGATTGTGTGGCATTTTAATCTACATTCTAGCAGAAGGATTGTCTCTTTGTAGTTTGGATATCAGTGCCCAAATAAGACTGGAGTATTTTTCCTATAAAATGAATTGCATCAGGAAATTTCAGGAATATATGTAATAAATTTCATTTCCAGCTAGAAACCAACCTATTACAAAGTCCACAAATCTTCTCTAGCTTGGCAAAGATCTAAATATATTCACTAATTCTCATGTAGCTGATAGACAATATTTGAATACTGAGCATATAGTCAGTCTAATTCAGTCAACTCTTGCTTTCTTGCAACATAATTGACAGAGGGCTGGGAGGAGGAGAATTTTTATATGAAGATTGTTATAAATTAATGAACCCTGTGAGTCTGATGTGCTGAAGCTGAAAAAGGGTGTATTAGAATCTGAAGAGATAGGAAATAAAGTATGAGGTTTTGAAATTTTCTAAGCTGTCTCAGCAAAAGACAAAAATGTGCCATCAAATAAATGTTTCTTTAGGCAAATGGTGAAAGGGGTTATCTCAAGCCTAAGCAGACAAAAATCTTAGTTTTCTCCAATACTTTTGTGGAGTATTTTGTGAGATACAGACTGTGGTGTCCCCTTTCTAAATATTCAAGTTCCTATCATTGCTTCATTTAAAACTATTTTGATATACAGAAAAGTCTTCTGTGACTCATTTCTTGCCCATATTGTTTCCTGAAAAGCTCTGATCTTTCAAAAGCAGATTGGCATATTCCATGCCTTTTCTTCATTGTGGTGATTTGAACTTGGCTGGGTGCCAGGTGCCTGCCAAGCTGCTCTATCACTCCCTTCCTCAGCAGGAAAATGGGGAGAGAAGATAAGATGGAAAACCCCCTCATGGGTCAAGATAAAGGCAGTTTAATAAAACAACAGCAAAAATTATGCATGAAGAAGCAAAGTAAAACAAAATATGTTATTCTCTACTTCCCATCAGCAGGCCACATCCAGCCACTTCCTGGGAAGCAGGGCTTCACTACACGTAGTGGTTGCTCTGGAAGAGAAATGTCAAAAGTAACAAATGTTCACCCTTCCTTCTCCTTTCTCTTAGCTTTTATATCTGAGCAGATGTCATATGGTATGGAATGTACCTTTGGTCATTTTGGGTCAGCTGTCCTGGGTATGTCCCCTCCCAAGATCTTGCCCACCCCACCTGCTGGTGAAGGAGGGAATGTTGGGGAGACAGCCTTGATGCTGTGGGAGCACACCTCAGCAGTAGCCAAAACACTGGTGTATTATTGCCACCTTTCTAGCTACCAATACAAAGCACAGCACTATGAGGGCTGCTGTGGGAAAAATTAACTCCATCTCACCCAGATCCAGTACACTTGTCTGCCTTTTTGGAAAATAATAATAGAAATATCAAATTATATGTTTTATGTAGGGATTGAAATAGAACTGTAATCTGAATGTGTTATAATACTTTCAACAATTAATTTTAGGAAGATAGGTTGGAGGTCAAAGCCTGCTCTTATTGCAACTATGTCTGAATGAACAGTTTCTAACTTCCACCAGCCCTTACTTGCTATTCTACCAACAAAGACTACTGAGGACATCAGCAATGTATTTAGGTAATTTTGCCTTCTAGACACAGAAAAAGCAATCATTCTACTATGATACTTGTGTGTGCCTATCCCCTTTCAATACTGCTTGTGTTTATTTGTAGAATAGGATATTGTCTTCTACACCCAATGGAGTGTAGAAAACTCAGTTGGCAATCTTTTCCTCATCCCTGGAGCTCATGGCACACAGGAGGAGTAATAAGCAAACCCTGTTCCTACCAAAATTAATTTAAATGAAAAGTACTCAATAGCTTGTGGGATCATGACTTTTGTATGCATATACATTGTCAACGGCAGCTTGAATAGGACTGTAGCACATTTTCACATCTAAATTTTATCTCTTCCTCTCCCTTTTTGTGGATAATCTGCATCACACAGAGGAAAAATATTGTTTCTTTGAGAGGTAGGAGGTTACATTTCATGCTGAGTTTACAACTAATAGGTGTAGTAAGCTATTGCCTTAGAGCATGATAGTGCTGATTAGAAATAACTTGCCTCTGAGAAGAGGAAGGACTCCCACATTCCACTGACTTTCAAACCCAGCAGGAACCGAGAGCCAGGAGCTATGGTTTCTTTCATATTTACCTCTGTCTTTGTCATCATTTAATAACACTTTCATTCCACATAAAGAACACTCCTAGGATTTCTGAGCTATTACCATAAGGATTCCAGAAAATCCTAGGAAGAATTTGTGAAAAAATTTGGACATGGAAACCTCAAAAAGAAGTGAATTATGAAAAGTTTCAGCTATTAAAAATAAAGTGAAAATGAAATAAAATCAGGAATGATTTAGGATTCGAAAGGCAGGAGGAAGTGGCAATAGGATAAAGCTGCTCACTTTAATTTGTCGCAAGGAAACAGTACATATGATAGGGGCAGTTACGCTTTTCCCACTCCCCATGTTTTGCATGTTGCCCTCCTCCATCAACACTAGTGTTCCTGTGGCTGTGCAGTGAGATGGGTAAAGGAACTAATGTAGCTAAAAATAATCTTATGTCATTGTGTTGGTTTAACAATCAAAATGTAACTCATGGAAATCTAATAAAGTACATAAAAAAAAAAATGTTTCTGCTCAGCAGTGGGTAGACCTTTCTTGCAGCCCTTCAATCAGTGAGGAATGCAGCAGTTCCAGATTAATAGTAGAAATTTAATATAGTTAAGAGAAGAGAAACAAACATGATGAAAGGTTTGGATAATTGAACCTGGAAAGAATGGTTAAAACAGAGCTGGATTTGTTTGGCCTGAAGTAAAGAACGTTAAGGAGAGATGTAATAACTATCTACACAACTGTAAAGAGACATAATAAAGGTGAAGGAATCAATTATTTTCAATAGCTGACAAGTACAGAATGAGCAGTAATGGTTCTTAAGCAGCAGGAACAAAAAATAGTAATAGCATTTTATACCCTTTGATGTGTTCAAAACGCAGGGCAAACACTAATTTTCACAATATTTCTCTGCATGAAGTGAATATTATCAATGTCTTTTAAAGGTAAAGATGCTGAGGTAAAAATGTTTGCTGACTTTCCCTAGTTCAGTTAATGAAAAACCTAGACTTATTTCTGAAAAGATTTGTGTTTGTTTTCATGATTGATGCATCGGCAGTGCCCAAGACTGAATCCAAAAAGGAACTGACCATTCCTGAATGTTGAGTCAAACACATAGGCTCCATCCGTGAAGGAACCTATACTGAAAGGAAACAAGCACTTCACAATGGATTCCACAGAAAAGAAAAGAAAAGAAAAGAAAAGAAAAGAAAAGAAAAGAAAAGAAAAGAAAAGAAAAGAAAAGAAAAGAAAAGAAAAGAAAAGAAAAGAAAAGAAAAGAAAAGAAAAGAAAAGAAAAGAAAAGAAAAGAAAAGAAAAGAAAAGAAAAGAAAAAAGAAAAAAGAAAAAAGAAAAGAAAAAAGAAAAAGCACACTTTCTAGAAATAGAGGCTGCCTAGAGTTGTAATCCATAGAAACAGTATTAAAAACAAGAAAGTTCTTGAATTTCAGCTCTCATAGTGACCCAGTAGCTGTACTAGGGCTGCTCAGAGATACTATTTTAGGTTGACAGCACTGTCTTTCCCTGAAGTTGAATTCTTTGGAATTTGAGCTTTAAGGACTTAACTTCTTCCATTTGAATTTATTCTTCAAAGAATGCATAACTCTTCAGGAAAAAAAAAAAAATGGTTTTTTGTTACATTCAGAAAAAACCCTAAAATACTTAGTTACGTGCATATTATAGAGCATATATGCCTATATTTGAAGATATTTTCATATTTGGACTGAAATTTTGTCTCAAATTAGGTCAAAATTTTGCTATTGTGTTCAAAGTGCTAGAAATTAATTTTCATGCTTTATATTATTGTCTTAATCTGTTTAAATAATGTCACTGCAGCCATTTTTTGGGGAATTTGTGTAGAGTCCAGAAACTATGTGTGTTAGATGCTTTACAGTCATGCAAGAAGGCGAGTTGCTACTTGGAAGCACTTTCAGATTAATTAGAAAATTTTCATAAGTAAGGGAAAGGGGGGAAAAAAGCATTTTTTCTTTTTTCTCTTTTTTTTTTTAATATTTGACTCTCGCTTATTTACTTTCACTTAGCTATCTTAGAATGATATAATATTGCAGGGTGTTTTTCTTCAGTTAACAAAATAACAATATATTCTGACCCCACTGCATTGCAGAGTTTCAGGAGTCTTAAAGTCCATTAAAGTAACTTTATCTTCAGCTGATTATCATTCTTCCTACATTATTATTTCCCCAACCTATGCTCCTTACCTCAGCGTGCTTCAATTTGAAGTTGCTCTCATTATATCTGCCAGTATGCCTTGTCAGGAACTGTTCTGTCAGGCCACCTGATTAGGATTTTTTATAGATTAGACCAAAAAGAGATTCCATTTTTAACCCACTTGATGAAGAAATTGAGGTTTTTCTCACATGTGCATCCCCTGGGTGGAGTGCCAATGCATTAAGCGAGAATTAGGATATTGTGAACAAAAGACTAGCCTAATTTGCCCTACTCTTATAATCTCTGCAAATTCTCTTAGTACTTTTCACCATAGTATCTATCCTTGTGCCAAAAAACTGCTTGAATTCTTGCAGCATACGACTTTTAAGTCCTTTAAGCAACAGCTTAAAGAAAACTGCAGAAAACTGCATTTGGCCAGGTCATTAGTTCTAACTCCACTGAAAAAGCAAAGAGGGTGCAGCTTTTTTAATTCTTAATAAACAAGTGGAAGTTGTTTACTAGGAGGAAAAAAGGTTTTTGCTACATAAATACATGTCTGATTTGAACTGTTTGAAAGATTTTATTTCTTGGAGGGTACTCAGAGGCTTAACATAGCTACATTCATATACCTGATATTCCTATATTATGACATAATTTATTTTGTTAACTACTTAACACTGAAGCATTGTTTCTGTAAGTTTAGCCAGGGTGGTTTGAGCACTGATCATAAATTCTGGAGAGCCTACTGTGGAATGACACTTTTTTAATGACGTGTAAAAATATGGTAAATGGCTAAAATTCTGGCCAGTTAAATATTTACAAAGATACGCTCAGGAAATTTTCAGTTGTATGGCTTTAATTCCACAATATGGGAAATCACAACTAAAGACCATCTGCTGTAGCAGATAACAATGTACTTATGCTGTAAAATCTCATACAAAAAACAGGACTGCTACCCTGTAGAACACTAGAGGAAAGCAGATCTAGTGAATCTATCTGTAGCATTTACAACCACTTGCCTGATGAAAGGAATTGAACTCATTTCTTTCTTTACAAGCCACAAAAGTTGGATCTTCTGATGTTAAATCACCAGACGACTCCATTGTCATGATGTGATCTAGCGAGCATGGTGTTTCAATTTAAGAAACCTGTTGTAAACATGGTAAGTAGACACTACTAATGATTACTAAAAATACACTTTCCTGAACCCCTGTTCTGCTCTCCTCTTCACAGTTGTACGCTTGTTTATATGATGTTCATTAATCAATTCAAATTATTTGCAAGCTGCAATTCCGAGTTTCATTAATATTATCAAAAAATCCTTACTTACAGAAAGGACACCTCCTACTTACCCTGACAAAGCATATCTTTATCTCTTGGCCTGTGATAAACATCTGGAAGGGTTTGGCCACAGCAGTACTACCAGTAATTCTTTATCATTTTAAACCCTCATAGGTAATTATTTGTAAGGGTTGTCTTTTCAATTTTTTCCAATGAAGTAGAATTATATGACTGCAGCAGTTTTGCTTCTGTGTTGTAGCAGATTCAGCTTCCAAATTCTTTATATCAGGAAAGTGGATAGCCTTCTGTCCTAGTAAAATACAACTATTTTTCAGAAAAATTAAGACTGGGAAGCTTTATCTTTATATATCTGCTCTAATAAGTGTGAAATTCCACATGTCCAAATATATCAACTGTGAAGTTTATTAACAGTATTTTAAGAATCAGTATTTATTTAGAAGGAGAAAAGTCAACTGAAATATAAAGGAACAACTTTGTGAGAAAAAAATAGAGCAGTATTTTCCTTGTCTTGGAAATTTCCCTTCATATTTTACTTACTTGGCTTTGTTTTGAAATTAGGTTCTGTGGTCCTAAAAGGTTAGGCAGTGCCATGGTTTAACCCCAACTAGCAACTAAGCACCACACAGCTGCTCACTTGCTCCCACTTGGTGGGATGGGGGAGAGAATCAGAAGGATAAAAGTGAGCAAACTTTTTGGTTGAGATAAAGATAGTTTAATAGGCAGGGCAAAGCCTGTATGCACAAGCAAAGAAAAACAAGAAATTAATTCACCACTTCCCATCAGCAGGCAGGTGTTCAGCTGTCTCTAGGCAAGCTGGGCTCCATCACATGTAATGGTTACTTTAGAAGACCAACACCATCACTCCTAATGTCCTCCCCTTTCTTCTTCTTCCCCTAGTTCATATGCTGAGCACAATGTCATATGGTATGGAATATCCCTTTGGTCAGCTGGGCTCAGCCACCCCAGCTGTGTTGCCTCCCAAGTTCTTGTTGTTCTTGTTCTTGGTGTTCTTGGTGTTCTAATTGCTGATGAGGTGGTGTGAGAAACAGAAAAGGCTTTGACTCCGTCAGCACTGCTCAGCAGCAACTAAAAGGTCCCTGTGTCATCAATGCTGTTTTCAGCACAAATCCAAACCATAGTCACTATATGCTAGCTACTATGAAGAAAATTAACTCTATCCCAGCCAAAACAAACACACTTAGCAACAAATGGAATAAATCTAATATTGACAGGCTGCAACAGAACTGATGGCACCAACAGACCATTCTGTATTTTGTCACAGTTTAGTGGACTTTCTTTTTCCATTCCCCTTAGAAATGCCAAAAGCTATTGTACAGGAAAGTTTGGAAATCATATTGAGAAGTTCTTCACTAGCTTCTCTACCTCTTTGTTTAGATTTGTTAAATTGAACTGTGAAAAGTAAATGGCTTTCATAAATAAATAATTTTTCACAGGACTGAACTCACCAAAAGAGCATATATAAAGTGTTTAATCCCATCTGCCTTTTCACTGTTTTCTGTTGGTTATAATCAGCTATGGTGAGTCATTTATGATGAGTTAGACTATCTCAGTGCTTCAGGAATTCATTTTTTAATAATGCCAGTCTTGTGAAAAATGCCAATCTATTTATGCACTGCTGTGAAACTTGTGATGTCTACAATTCTGAGATGTAAAATTGTGAAATTCTCTTTAGACCCAGCAAAATGTATAATACTGGGGTAAAGCACAAGACTTTCTCCTGAAGAAGTCTGATCAGCATGTATGCATTGAAATCCAATTTTGCAGAAAATCTTTGGTAAATTAAATTTCTGTCACATAATAAACCAAATGTTCACATAAGACACATCTATAGTGCTCTTAAATAAAATACATGGTTTTACAGGAAAAGGTCTATTTTGCTCTTCTTTTTTTTGCATACTCCAATTAGTGTCATGTTATTTGTTTTAGATTAACAGTAATGATATAAATGGGAGGAAAAGTACAACTAACAATGGGGAAAAATGAATTAGAGACTCACTGAAAAGAGTTGGCTGATTTGACTGTGAGGCTGCTCTCTATATATGAAAAATCATGGTGACAGGGGAAGAGAGGGTTTCTGGCAACTGGAAAATGTTTTCTAAACATCTTTTAAGACAACAACAAAGACCTGGAAATTGTACACAGGTCTGTATAACCTCAGTCCCTGGAAAGATCTTGGACAATTTCCTCTTGAAAACCACTTCCAAGCATGTAAAATAAAGAAAGTAACCACTAACAGTTAATGTGTTTTTAATAAGGCACAACATGGTAACTAACCTGATTACTTTCAATAGTGCATTGAGTGGCAATGGGTGGAATGGAAGAGCAATGAATGAAATACACCTTGCAGTAGGATTTTTGATGTTTTCTCTTGCAGCATGCTTGTCTGAAAATAGAGGAATTATAGGCTTGACAACTGGGTGGGTAGGAATTTGGATGGACCACAAGGGTCTAAGGATAGTAATCAATGCCTTGATATCCATTTGGTGACTGGTAACAAGTAGACTATCTTTGTGTTGATGCTGTGTTAATATCATTCTATATCTTCACTAACAACCTTGATGACAGGTCAACATACATCTTCAGCAAATTGTGGGTGATACTAAAATGGGAACAGTTAACACATCAAACTCTAGATCTTCAATCCAAAAGGATCTTGACAAACTTGCAGACAGAGCTAGAGAATTCTTCAGGGACAGACAAAGAGAACAGGGCTTGTTTAGTACATTGAGGGGAAGACTGATGTGCAATATAAATGGCAGCCCGCATTTTCTTGACAGATAATTAAATACGTGATAGAGGTAAAGGGGACGATGGTATAACAAAAGGCAGCAGCTTGAAGATGCTGCATGAAGTTCAGACTGAACTTTAGAACAAACCTGTTCACTAAGAACACATTATGACACTAGAACTTTAGGTAACCCAAAAAGTTTGTTGAATCCACTTTCTTGGAATAGCTTTGCAGACCAGCTTAGAAATCAATTTTCTGAAAGAAATGAACAGCAACAAAAAGAACCAAAATTTTGGTATCATTGGTAGAGCAATATATTAGTAGAAGACTGATATGATACAACATAGAAAGCATAAGTAAAAAGAAGTGGAAATATGCAAGAAAAGAAAGGTATATCCTAAGAAATCCAGCTTGATGCAGTTAAATATATTTGGGGAAATGCAGAGAGAGTGATATCAAAATGATGAACAAAATGATCTCAGTGATTGTGTGAACTAGAGTGGGCTTAGCATGTCACAGGCTGTGTAGGAGTTGAAAATACCCTACACATGCAGGACAAATAAAGAAAAGCAAACAGAAGGCAATGACAACCCTAGAGTTGTGACAGGGATTATGATGTTATCATCCTAGCTGATAAATGAAGAAATTAGAAGCTTCTGGAGAGAAAGAAATGGCAAGTTCACTTTTCAGATAATAAACCTTAGCATTTTCATGGGCTACAGCTGATTGAAAAAGATGGAAAAACGATCACAGACCTTTTAAAGAGGAAAAAGAACATTTTCATAGTTTATATTTTGAAGTTTCTATTCAGACTGAAAACAAAAGAGTATTCTTAGGGTTTCAGAGTTTGGCAAAAAAATTGCAAGTGTTTTGTTGTTTTGGTTTTTTTTTTTTTGGTGAGTGTATGTACAGGAAAAAGCAAATTTATTAACTATGACATAACCTTTAATTCTTTGTCCTGACAGGAGTTCTGTGATACTGATTAATTATAATCACTCTACAGACATTCTTCTTTACATTAACTTCAAAGACAGAAGAAATTGAAGTTACGATAGCTGCTTCACATTATATATTCCGACTGCATGGGTATACAGACTCTTCTAATCTGATTTAGTAGACAGCTAAAGGAATACCTCTTATTATCATTGTGCAATTCTAATAAGAGTAGTTTTAACCGAAAAAACATACAATTGCTTTGTAGTTTAAAGCTTGTGTTCATTTCCTTATTAATATCTCTATTAATGTTTGTGCATCTTACCATATGCATTTTTAAATAAGTAAAGTTGTGTTGGAAAACAAGAACAGCATGGTTGATTATTTATTTTTGTTACTTTTTATTAATTTATTTTTTGTATAGGAAATCTAGCACTGACAACCTAGTCAATTGTAGTTCTCTACCTCAGAGATGGCAATCTCTATCGTGTTTGTGTCCAGCAGAAAATCTCTTAGACTCTGTACATTTAATTTCTATGTTTGCAAAACAGTTGTAGCAGTTTTATCCCTGTTTTATGATTATGGGTAATTTACAATGTAGGACATGAAAGTTGAACACTTTTAAGATGGAGCTTGATAAATTCATGGAAGTATTACCCTACAATGTAATTTATGACAGCAGCAGAAATAAACTGATACCCTATTGGGTCCTTAGTGGTCTTATGCTACTAACAATTTCAAGAAACTTACGTAGTTTTGATGAAGATGACAAAGCCTACAAAGTCTGATATAAACTTTGAATGTGAAGATAGCACAAGAGAGGCAATGTGTTTACAAGAGCTGTTTCTGTTGTGCTTTGCCTTGATTACTGGAGGTGTGATTTCTGAGAGATTCCTTCATTGGCATTCCAAGTAAAAAATATGAGCCTGATCAGACAGGGGTAAAGAACAGATAGAGATACACATCTGTTATGAAGGACCTTGGAGGTTTATTACGGTTATGCAGATGCATAATGAACACAAAGTTACCTGAAGGTAGCAAAGCACTTGGTACTGTTTCAACAATCAGAGAAACAACTCTTTCTTTGTGGTGTTCCAGAGTGATGATATTTTGAATATTGCATTTCATGTTAGACACTACATTCCAAAAAAGATATTGACAAACTGAATGAAGTTCAGAGGACAGGAAAAAAAAAAAAAAAAAAAAAAAAAAGAAAAAAACAGATCAAGGAGATGGAGGGATTGATTTCTGAGGAAAGATAAAAAGAAGAAAGTATGTATAACTTGACTCAGCAATGATAAAGGGCAGGGATAATTAACAGGCTACAAATAGCCAATGGATTTAAATATTAAGTCAGAGAGAAATAATTTAGTGCAGGATAAGATGATGTAGCTAGAATATTGGCATGAAATTAAGCAAAATAAACTGTAAACTGAATGCCAAAGCAACCATTGCAGAATAGATGTGTTGACCTTCTGATTGGACTGGAATTGCAATGCAATAACAGTTGTGACACTAATATGGTTGACCATTGACCAGTCATACTAAAAATATCATAGAGTTAATGGAAAACATTGGGGCAGAAAGTAACATTCTTTTATTTTATAATCAAGTAAGTTATCCTGGGTTGTGTTAGGAGGAGTGTTGCCAGCAGGTGGAGGGAAGCGAACCTTCCCCTCTAAGCTTTTTCATCTGTTAGTTCCTTTGTTTTCCTTAGTAAAAGAAAAACTTCTGCATAATGTTTTCCCTATGAAATTCTTTAATTTACCGACTTTAAATAGTAAGTTCTATCAAATTCCTAAGTGCTTCCTAATTTTTATTGATTAATTAGGATGTCCACTAGGTAGTGGAATTATTTTAATTTACATCAAACTTACAGAATCGCTTATGGTATTACTTGAGCAATATTGCTCAAATAACTGAAGTTGTGTGTTGTGTGTTAAACCCAGTAGGCAGCTCAGCCTCGCACAGCCGCTTGCTCACTCCCCCACAGTAGGATGAGGGAGATAATTGGAAAGGTAAAAAGGAGAAAACTCATGGGCTGAAATAGACAGATTAATAAGTAAGGCAAAAGCTGTCTGCACAAGCCAAGAAAATAAGGAATTCACTACTTCCCACAGACAGGCAGGTGTTAGGGCACTTCCAGGAAAGCAAGGCATGTAATCATGTGCAGTCTTTGCTTGGGAATATAAATGTTGTAACTCTAAATGTCCTCTTTTATTGCTGAGCATGATGCCATATGGTATGGAATATCCTTTTGGTCAGTTGGGGTCAGCTGCCCTGACTGTGTCCCCCTGCAACTTCTTGTGCACCCACAGCCAGCTGGCTGGTAGAACAGCATGAGAAATAGAAAAAAGCCTTGATGGTGTGTAAGCACTGTTCAGCAATATCTAAAACAGTATGTTATCAATGCTGCTTTGATCACAGATCCAAAACTGAGCATGATATGAGCCATTATTAAGAGAATTAACTCTATCCAGACAAAGCCAGTATAGTTGCATCAACTTTCTTGTCCCAGAGAGTCAGAAGAATGGGCAGGTTTTTTACCAGTCTGAATTGTTTGAATTGCTGGTTTGTTCTGGATTGGATAGATTGATGAGGATCTAAGCTGTTCTTGTTAATGCTTTTGGAGGCTAGAGAAAAAGCAAGAGTAAGCAGGGATGAACAAAGCTGCTCCTTAAGAGAATAAAAACTTCAGAATTAACACATTTGCAAGTGAAAAGTATTTTTTTAAAAACCATTAAGATAACTGGAGCATGAATTAGAATCCAGAGTTATCCTTGTTTCAGTAAGAACTCCAGTAATTAGGCTGAAGAATTGTACTTGCATAATTTCATTTTCTATATTAAGAAATCTATACTTTTACCATGAAACACTGAAAATAGGTGAATTTTAACTTATTTCAACTTTGTCCTTCCTGGTGAAACCCTAAATTCTTCACTCCTCCCTGAGAAATTTTTTTAGCTTTGTAGTTTCCATGTCTTTCTTTGAGTTGTCACTGATCTTCCTAGGCAGGAATAAAAACTGGACTGCTACAGCTGCTAGGCAGATGAGATACACCAGCTTTTCTATTGCAGAATAAGAGATGTGGAAAACAGGGCCAGGAGAAAGAAAGTGATTGGGAAGGAAAAGGAGACCTCACTAGTGGGCATCTTTTTTTCTGTTTTCTTTTAATCAGGAGAATGCTCAAGTCTGTGTCTCAAGTATTTTCTACAGCATAATAGAGGTACTTTCTTGCTTGGTGTTCTGGTCTTTGTGAATTTAATTCTCAGACTTTTAACTCCTCCTAGATAATGACACTACTTAGCTGATTCAAAGTGTTTATTTCTTTTATATGATAGGGACATTAAAAGTTAGATTTCACATATATAGCAGTAGATGAATCTTTATGTCATGTTAACCTGGAAGCATTGACCTTACTTACAAAACATTAAGTAATGACATCAGAGCTTGTACTTGTTCTGACATCAGTGTTGCTTCCAACTGCAAAAAAAAGAACTAATTTTATGGCTGATTTCACTGTGTAGAAAATGGCCACGATGGACCTGTATGCTCTAAGGTATCATGAGGAAAGGCACAGAAGACAGTCACAAAGGGTAATAAGAATTTTAAAACATGAAAAGAGAGAATAGAAGCTAGGTGAATAGATTATTCAGATGTAGAATACAGGTGAATTGTGATAGGCCCCTGAGGATACTATCAGGCCTTACTGGCCTTGCCCAGCCTCACCTGGCACCTCTCTGCACCCTTTCTAGGACTCAGGGCCCCATTTCAGCCTCCCATGGCATTCAGTCCCTGCCCAGTGACCCTGTAGCAGGGCTGGTCTCCAAGTCCCCACCACCCTGACCAGCCACAGGACCCACTGAGCAAGCCCACCTGTGAGGCCATGTCCTGGCCCAGCCTCAGCCCCTCCCCATTGCCAGGGGCAGGAGGGACAGGCCCTGGCTGCCAAGCCTGAGGATTCCTGGAGCTCCCAGTCCCAGCCCCAGGGAACTGCTTGCTCACACTTCTCAATAATAAAGCCTATACTCAGAGAACAACTTGTAAGTGAGTAAGAAAGGATTCTTCTAAATCATCAGTCATTTGCCTCAGGGAAAAGGAAAATACTCTCAGCTGTTATTCAAAACCCCACAGACAGCTTTCTGGGTATTTTTAGATAAGTGACACATTGCATGCTATTTTTCTCACAGAAGCTACAGTTTTCTGTGCTTCTTTCAGAGCAGCATGGTATATTCTGTTACCGTGTTTATTATAATCGTGTAAGGACTTCTTGGAACTGCATCGTTTAAAAATAGTGATGTTTTCATTCATATACATAAGATAGATTGACATAGCAATAAGATACATATACTTAGCAATAAGATTATGCTAACATTACATTTACAGTTGCAATGTCATTGTACAGACAGCCCTTGAAAAAGTTTGCATTGCACTGACAATTCAAATATATTTTGAAAATTGCTATCAAATATACAGAAACCTATCAGTCTTCTAATGTTTTAATTTAAAATGGCCAAGATTATTAAAAACAAGTAAATTGTGATTTAACATTCTATTAGTTCCACTTTTTTCCAGCTCTTTGAGAACTCTTCAATTTATTGCATTGAGTCAGTGTCCTTTGAAAGTGCCCTGATTATGTTGCCCTTGCAATTCCACAAGTCATATTTTAAAAAGGTCAAAATGTTTATAACAGAAAAAGTCATAGCTACTTATTGGTCTTGAAGTTGTTTCCTGTTCTGTTCCCCTGATGTTAATTTCAGTGCTTCATCTTGCTTATTCTCTTTTTCTTTTAAGCCTGAGGTATATACTTTTGATGTATATAATTCAAGACAAATAAAAATCAAACTGAAGAGAAATGAGCCCTTTGATCTTCTAAATACACTGCTAAATTAATCTTACATTTCCTTACCTCTATTTCTTGAAAAGGACACTGCTGCTTTTGAGCTACTGACGGAAGAGCTTACCCTTTTGATGCATACCTCATCACTTTTCTGGAATCATCTTCTTGTTCTTCTGTTTTTCACCAAAAAAAATCAAAGCTTGGCCTTCTAAGTGATGATCACCTTTCCAATGACCATAAAAGAATCACAGGTTTTTCTTCTATAATTGTTTTAAGCTATTCTCTCTTTTATTACTGAACACTTCTTTTGATAGCTAAAGGGAGAAATTCTTAAGATGATGGGTAAGATAAAAATGCTTATTTTTTATCTTTTATAAGACCAGAGCATGGTCCCATGAACAGCTGATAAATGTTTCAGCCCAGTTTGTAGAGGTATGGATGAGGCAGTGACAACAGCAAAACTATAGTGCCTTTTAGAGTGGTTTTGTGTCTAATGGCATTGAAACATACTACTTCAGTGAAAGATCCACATCTGGAAATCCTTGGTCCCGCTTCAGATGCTTGTTCTCCTCACTAGTGCCAAATGCTGAACTGGTTGATGTCTGGTCTTGCTCAAAAAGACATGACTGAGATCTTTCTGTGAAGGTGAGGATGCAGAGATAATTATAGACCATGTGAAAGTTTTGTGATTAAAGAGAGACAGGCTCATGAGAAAGCTGTATTGTTGAAAACTTTATATATCGGCATAATAAGAGAAAAGTTGCCTTTAGTGCAAACAAAGTACTGGTTTTATTAATTAGATGAAAATTAGAACTTTAATTTCTAATAATGAAATAGAAAACACTAAAGAATTGTCCCATGTTAATTTTGGTAACATTTGAGAAGTTGTTCATGAGATTTATCTATTTTTATAATTTATTAGTGAAGTTACTGTAATCCTAAGAACTTGATAAAATATTTATAAGGGTATTTTGTGTTATAGTCTTATAGTTTTAAAATTAGTGTAAATGTGAATAAATTGACATGTAGCTAATGTGATGGAACTCTTGAAATATATGGTGAATATAATAATATATCATATTATTATAGATTATCTATCTATCTATATATAAAAATGTAGAATATCATAAATGAAGTTATAATTTGTCACAACTAATACTTTTTTTATCTAGCAATCATTTTGTTCTGTCAATGTCAGAATATATTCCAGTATAAAAGGAATAAAACTTTGACAGGAAAATGTTTGCTTTTAAAAGGTTTTCATTGTCATAATAAACAATGCTAACTCTTTCTTTTAGTTTCTGATCAAGTAAACCCCTATCTATTACATGATATTTTTTCTGTCTATATGACAAGATACAAAGTGGTGTATTTTAAAAAAAGAAAAATGACCCTTTTCAGTCTTTTCTGTGTATGAAATCTCTCTGTCTTAGCTGTCTTAGCTGTGGTGGCTTGGTAACTTTTGACGCATTTCTAAAACCAGTATTTAGTCTGATGTCCTAAATATTGAGTGCTAGAGGTGACAATTAGAGCTGGAAATATATGATAGAGGAATGGACAGGCCCTGTGCTGGAAAACTGAGGGCAGATTTTTATTCTTTTTTCCTGTATTCTTTTCAGCATAGAAAGTTTTTTCATGATGGCTTTCTCTGTCACATGATGGATTAAAATAACAGGTAGTTCAAAAGGGAATGAACTCTGCACGGCCTATAAACAAAAGTGTATCAGCCAGCCGGGCATGAGGAGAAGTCAACCTCTTTTTAAAAGAACATTTGTAGGGTATTTCTAAGTAGCATCCCATTGCATCTTGTCCATCTTTTACAGGAGGTAAGCTCCTGTTATATCCCTCTAGCAGTTGGCTGTTCAGGCAAAAAACCCCTGATTTCACTACATTCTCTACAGCCTTTCTTTTTGTCTACTGTCCAAGTCGACAGCTGCAGCATTTTTGATAAAGGCCCACAAATGCATATATTACTGGTAATTCCTCTCCCAGTTATTTGGCCAACCTTTGAATAGAAGCCAATCTGATAATTTTGCCTGTGAAAATTCCAGCAGAAGTGGAACATAGACTGCCTTGTGGACACCGACAAACCTTGAGCCTAAGCTCAGTCCGTTGTTGCTTAGAGTTCCTTGGACTTGAATAATTCTCAGTGCTATTAAAAGCAAAAATTTGGCTAGTAAACAAACTATTCATTTGGAGTTTAACAACTGATCTGATAAAAAAACATGTTTGTATCTATACAATGCTATGTTGATGTCTGAACTAAGAAACCTGATAGTACAGTTAGGATAATTTTGTTTCGGAGTCCAGCTTGACTAGAAACATGTTTGGCTGAATTCCTAAGTTGTGGTAGCATGCAGAAACTTAAAGGCTGCGTTTGTCAGAACTCTTTAGATACTCATAGGTCTTAATGACCCTGACCAGCCTCACCTGGGGCTTCCACCCACACCATCTGCCTTGGGTCCCAAGCAGCCTCAATTAAAATAAGGCCTGATTGTCCAGCCTCCTTGTCTAGGCTGTGGCTTAAGTGTACCTGGCCTGGTTTTGGCCTGGTCTCCTGGGTGGACCTTGGACCTCTACTGCAGGTAGCTTGGCTCCTGAATGCATCTCTTATACATGTTACATCTTGCCTCTAGTCTTGTCTTCTAATGCTCCTAACTGGATTCTCTGGATGGACCCTGTGCCTGGTTCATCTCCTTGCCTTGTATGGGACTGTTGCTGAACTCTGTTATCAGCACGCTGACCAGTCCAATCCAGCTGGCAAGAGTACTGCCTTGCCAGTGTTGTGGACATTCTGTGTTGCTCTTCCTTGAGGAGTGGTCCTGCTGTTTGTGTTGCCCTATGCTGACACAATATGGTGATTGTAAACAGGGAGGAAAGGGGATACTAACAGGAGGAAAAAAAAAAAAGAAAAAGAAAAAAGGTGGTGGGAGGGGGTTGTGTGTGTGTCAGAGGAGAATACAAAAATCTTGAAGTGTAGAAGACTGGTGAACCTAACCTTGCCTAGAAAGTAAGAGACTGATGGATCAGCTAAGAGCAAAGATGTGTTGTAGTGTTCTCTGCTTTTCTAAGTGAAATTGTTCCAGTGTGTAAAAAATTAGAGTTCAAGATTCATCAGATCACATCAAATCTGTTATTGTAAAGTAAGGGCTTTCAAATGGGGTGTCTGCTGTTATCACTGTTCCTATGGTTTGTCCAACAGTCACTAGCTATTTTCAGTTTGGAATTTCTCTTTTTCCTAGTGCAGAAGTAATTTTATATGTATGATTGAAAACTTTTTAGTGACTTAAGACTTAAAAGTGGAATCATCCAAAATGTATCTGTGTATTTTAACCACTAAAATATAGTTATTTAAACCTTGTTTTTTCTTCTTTTGAGCACAATTACTATTTATTTTTACAAAAGGACAATATTTTCCCAAAAGAGAGCTTGAGAGATGCTTTTTATGAAGGACTTCATAAGTGTGGTTATTAAATTATTCCTATGTTCTTAAGAGCATTTCTAAATAAGGAATTTTAAAGTTGGGCTTCTTATCTGCTTGCATATTCTTTGAGCACTGGCTGCTGTACTGTATAACAATCTTTTCCTGTTTTTACTTAAAACTCTAGTCTACTTCAGAATAGAACAATTTACACTGCAAAACAGAAGTAGCTAAAATGCTTTCTCTCCCATCAGTTTTTTTTAAGAAATGAGCATTTTTTCTGATTGAAAAGCCTAGTAACTTAAACTACATATTTGAAAAATGAAGTCACTAGAGAGTGTTATGGATTTGGAACAGTTGTACATTTAGCAAAAGTAGAAAAAAAAACAAGCGTTGACCTCCATTTGTTTCAACAAACATTGGCAAGATCCTACCTAAATATCCACAACCACAACATTGGGATTTTGCCAAGATTTCTCAGTATAAATTGTTGCTTTAATCTGGTAGGAGCTAGGAAAAACTTCCTAGACCTGAGTAGCTTCTAAATTATTGTTCTGTTAGGGTCCTAAATATATATTGTCCTGTGAAGGTACTGGAATATGTTTTGACAACAATTATATGTAATTTTCTGTGCATCATTTATAGTGTTGCTATAAATGCTTGCTATTGATAAAACACTAATAGATATTATATCAATATAATAATATTCTCTTAACATTCTGAAACTGTTTTAAAAAACCAATATATATTTTGAAATGTATTGTATGTGTTCATTTTGATACAACTGTTCATAATTTACATTCCTGACAAAAAAGTTTTGGTTTACCACAGGTTTACTTTGCATCTTAATTACATCTGAATGGATATGATGCTCTGAAACATCCCTTACTCCAATTTTATTTTTATATTATAGTGCATTAAGAATTGATTTTACCACTTGAAAGATGTATATGCAGCTACATCAAACTTTATATAAACCAAGATTATTGTATGAAAGTATTTATCACTGCATTTCAGAAATGTTTTAATCATACATTTATAAACACCGTTCCCCCCCCCCCCCCCCCCTTAAATTCTAGGGCCACCATGAAATAATAAAGTCACAGTTTTTACTAGCCCTTAAATAATTGTGTAATTTTGCCCCCTCCCCCCTCCCCCCCCCCCCAAAAAAAAAAAAAAAAAAAAAAAGAAATCTTACAGGAGTAAGCGATCAGTTGGTGAGTGTTATGATGTTAAAGTGAAGATACTGCTGATTTTGAGACAATAAAAGCAATATAGTTCATCATGATAGCTAGGCAGCTTTACTTAGCACTTGGAAAGGACAGGTCTAATGCTTCTGCAGCCTTACTTTGAGCCTCCTGTGCATATGCATTAGAATACAATTTTTAGTTACATAAATACATATAAATTAATGGTCCATTTCCTTGTTTTTGTTTTTTTTTCTGTTGATTGTAACTTATATAATGTGTATTATTTTAAATTCTTGATTAATGACTTAGAGACTATATTTTTTTCCTTAATGAAGCCATATAATTAAGATTAATTTGTTAACTGTTGACTTAGCTTTTTCTCAGTACTAGCAGTTTTTACAAAGCAAAATCACCTCCAGAATAAACTTAGAGATTTATCTCTAACAGTTGTTGGTACCTCCCTAACTGCTTCTCCAAAATTTGGTAGGATTACATTTAAACTTGATAATATTATACTCAAATGCCTCTTTCTTAGGTAACTAAAAAAGAAAAGGAAATATTTTGAAAGCCACTTTTCAAGTATCTTATGTTTGCTTCTGGGAAAGTTTTAATTATTTAGCTTTATAGCAATAATGGTTGTATTCTAGCGATGTTATCAAGCTTCTGAAAGTGTCTGAACTCAGAATATTCTTGTCACATGAACAAAATAGAGTTCATATTAGGGAAAAATTTAAGTGTAAAAACATATAAATGAATAAGTAAGGAGGTTAAAGTAAATGCATTGTTTCAGTCCTTTTATAGATAGAATTGGTGGTACAGAGGCACCAAATGAGTGCATTATCATTGTTTATTAAACTTAAACTCACTTATCTTAAATCAATCTTCCTGTAATTATAGTACAGTTATGCAGTTAAATGATGTTGAAAAATTCCAAAGAGCTTACAAGCAGCCAGCTTTAATAATCACAGGAAATGGCTGTGCTAAGACAGGTGTTTTGTCCTTTCTTTTTTGGTGGATGTGTTCAAGATAATTGCTTCAGTGTCAATTTCTTTCTCATAATTATTAACATTTTATGTGATTTGAAGGCAGTATTCTTTGATTTGTCCAGCATTTTTAGGGAAAATTCCTTCAGATTTCTGAAGGGAAAGGCTTTATTCTTTGTTATGCTTTTTGTAAATAAAACAGTTCTGTGTCAGTCTGTATTTGAATTTTTAGGATTCTAATCACAGACCCCACAGAGCCATCCAGAAGATTCAGTCAGGAAGTGTCCTCTGTAGATGTAGGACTTCTCTAATATTTTGATTATAAAATTTATTGCCTGTCCTAAGGTGTAGCAAGTCCCAGTGTATAACACTGTAAAATAAAACAACTAAGTAATTGGTCTATTTCTACTTCGTGCTACTTTCTCCTACTTTACTCTGTAGCACTTAAAAGAACTCCTCTGATGTGCTCTTAAACAAATCAGTATAAATGTGAAGTCATGCAATTATGCTGTTCCTTGGCTACTTTTCTGACTTGTAATTCTACATCACACAGAGTTCTCAAAGTAGCAAAAACACCCAAAAGAAAAATTTTTTTATCACCAGTTGTTTCATGTCAGTGAGCTATGAGCAATAATAAAAAATGATTTGTGTTTTGAAAGGCTGCCACCTTGACTAATACACTTGATACCTGGATCTTCAGCATTAAAGCATTGCATTAGTTTAATTGAACACTTTGAATTCTTAAGCTGAGTCTTTAGGTAAAGCAGAAAGCTAAAGGAATTTCAATTTTTATTATTTTTTTAAGTAACAGCTATTGAAAAGTGACTACTAATGGTAGCCCACATAGACCACAAGTTAGGATCCATGTACATATCTCTGTGGTAAACCACATAATATTAGTACCATGGTTTATAATCTAGAATAAAATCAGATGTGATAAAAGAAACAAATTTAAAATATAGGATGGAGTATAACGATGACAGTGTTAAGAATAAATCATGGAAGCTAGCACTTCTCATACTTATAAAATACATTGCGTTTTTCTAAATTAAGAAAATAAAAAGTGAAACACCTCTTGTGTCTGTTGTACAAACTCTCTGCAGTAAGACAAGTTCCTGAAGCTCGTCTGGTGGCTCTTTATTCATAAGGAGACTGAAATAGTCTCATTCTTCTACAGCAAATTGTGAAGGAATGCATCTGTCATTCTGGGTACCAGGGGACTGCTAGTTCTAGTATTTGATCAAAATAGCTGTATCATCACTGCCAAGGGCTTGTCCACTATTCCAAAGGAAAATTTCACACACACCTGAATTTATAACATCATCTGAGTAAGCAACTTCATTCTGAAAGTATCATTCAGTTTCTTCTATTACCTTCCAAAGTGACCAACTTTGCAAAAACAGCAGCCAGTCCTCTCAGCACCCTTGGATACAGCCTGTTGGGTCCCAGAACAGATTTATATCATATGTATTTATCATATTTACTTTACTATTACATTGTGATGATGTTCAACTAGCAACAGAGTTTATGAGCTGTTCTGTCCAAATTCTGTTCTGGGATTCTTTGATGTGCTGATCAAGTCATACTCAAGCACAAGGCCCAAGAAGCTAAGGTGAAATTGGGCCTTATAGAAAGCCTATATGTTTTCAGACTGTCTCACATTTTTATCTCATACTTTTACTGATTTGGATCACATCATAATATTTAGAAGATCTAAGCAATGTGACATCAATGATTTTTTTGCCTTCAGATGGAAAGCTCTTCCTGGCCACTTTCCAGGAGAAAACTGAAATTTCTTGACACTGAAGAGATGGGCTTTCTTCATGCTCTTCATGCTAAGGTGAAATTCTTTTATCTATGTGACACTGAGAGCTGTTAGATTTTTTTTATCTGCTCAGATAGACCTTTCTGAAGGACCCTCCACACTATGAAGTGAAAGGTTGGAACCCTTCAATCCCCCTCTCCTCCAATTCTGTCAGCCTACTTTTTTTTTTTTTATATACATAAATATATATATAGATATAAACATTTTAGTTTATTCATGGGACGATAAGGAAGAGTAAGATCTCTTGATCTCTGTGCCATGGCATCAATTATCTTGTATAATTTTGCATAGCATTACAAGCTGTTGGAAATTTTCTCCTTTTACAGGTTTTCAAAAAAATTGAGACTTCTGTTCATAGAACATGCTGTTTTCCTTTGTGGCTATAGCACTTGGGATAAAGGTCTTATCAGCACAGTTCATTTGGAAATGAATGAAACTGAGAGCTCTTTCACCAAGATACATGGCTGACTTCTGCTTACAGTATGATAAATAGTGCAAATCTGATAGTGAAACTCTAGTAAAGCCCACTATCAGTTTGCTAACGCTGTGGAACTGTCTTATGCAGCTACCAATTTGAAGACCAGATTAATGGCATTTGATACAAAACTATCACTGAGATATATATATATATATATATAATTTTATTATTTACCTAAAACTTTTTCTGTTCCTGTAGACCTCCCTGTGGTTATACTTGCATGGACACTTGATTCCAGGACTTCTGACTTAACAAAATTTTACAGTTTATTCTGGTAATTTTTTAAAGCTACTGTCAGGGTCTTGAGGGCCTGGGCAGGATGTGCAGTGTTTTTCTTCCTCACCTAGGTGTTTAGCTGCTTGTGCTCCAGACCAGATTGGATATTATGCATCTATGTAACCTTGGATCAGGCTGATGAAGAAAGATCCTTGTGGAAAACCAGCTTTAAGAGGCTTTGTCAGGCCTTCCCTGCTCCACATGGGAACTACATTTAATCTCACATCCTTGGCCTTGGTCCTTGTGTGACCTGTGCTGTAGGTATACAGGTATTCCTGATCTGCTGACCTGATTTCTGGGTTGATCTTAGACATTGCTATGGGCTTGTCTGATGAACCTGACTTTTGGCTGAACCCAGTAACCGTCCTTGGACCTGCTCTGTTCTTTTTGCTTGGGTATTGTGGGACTGTGCATCTTGCTGGTGAGGATACTGTCTTTGCCTGCCCTGCTTTGGCCCCACCTCCTGACTCATAGTCTTTGTGGTGCAGCCCACTCTTGCTGCTACTTGACAACTGCTGCCATAAACCAGTATTTTAAAAGGACAGTTCTGTCCATCTTTCACATGTGATTTGTTGAGGCATTATGAAATTAATGTCTTCCCCTGAAAAAGCACTCACTGAAATGCAGGCCATGTTCTTGATAGTTCTTTTAGTGTTATCATCTGGTAAGTATGACTGCCAAAATCAAGACCTGCTTACTTCTAAATTCTAATGAAGAGCTGCTCAAGGAGCTAATTTTTACAATGTTTTGGACACCTGCTCTTGCTCTCTACTACTTGGCAGCAAAATACTGTCCTCCAAACTGGGTATATTTGTTTTGTATGCAGTGGACTGACTCATAGCTCAATCTGGCCATCCACATCAGATCAGAAATTCTACTACCAACACTTGTGCTATACCTGCAAAGGCTGAAGAAAATGACATCATGAAAATTTTATGTGAATATACATCTCCAAATTGGAGAAAATATTGAACCCTGCTTGTCTGTCCAAGGGAAGAATTCAAGCCTTCCTGGTTTCATATGAAATGTCAACATTCTTTATCATGTTCAACTTGCCTTCCCAATGGCATCCTGTAGAATTAAAAAATGGTCCCAGTTATCGATGGCTAAATATCATTATATTTGAAAGAGCATAGTCTGGCAGTTATGCTTTGCTCTTCTCCCTTGTGTTTCCTCTCCAGCAGGATTTGTGCTCTGTCAGCGGACACAGATAGAAAGGTTTGGAATTATTTGTATTACAGCTATTGGTTCTGTTTTATATTTTAAAAGACTACTTCTCAGGTCAACTTTTTAATTTTTATTTTTAGTTGCTCGATCTTCATTCAATAAAGTAATATGTGTTAAACTATTCAGTAAGCAGGATCTATAGTAATGAAAAAATATCCCAAGAAATCTTTGTTATGTCCTCCTAAAAGCAGTCAGAAAACCTAAGACTGTTTTGAAAGCAGACAATTCCTTCAATCAGTTCCTTCAATAAGATTTTGAAAATTAGTTTGGGTGACTTGTGAAACACAAATCCTTGTTGTTTTGTTTTTTATTTTTCTGTTAAAGTCATGGTCCTAAACTACTTAAGAAGCTGCAACTCTTGCTCATTCTGAAACACTATACAATCAATATTAATTTAATCGACCAATGAAATCTGAGAGAACTGTTTGAGATCTGCATTACAGATCACTGTTGAGGTACAATATTACCATATTTATTCTAACAACACAGTGTTTACAGTTCCCAAATCTAGTGTGACAATTTTTAGAAAATTTACTATTCTGTGAAGATTTCTATAAACTGGGGGAAAATTCATATGTTACTGTTATTTTTAAAGCAGGCAGAGTTCTATCAAGCACAAAGGTGTTGTAAGGGAAGTAAAACCAGGTAAATGTCTAGGCTTGAAGAAATTGTTAAAAGCTCTTCCTGGGACACTCCCACCTCTACTGTGAGATCAAATCTGCCAGCAACAGGTACAGCGTTGCCCTCCCAGAGGCTCCTGTCTAGCAGGGCAGGCTACCAGCTGGAGACATATTGTGGGAAACCCCTGGTGGGCAAGCGCAGTATTTTAGAATATCCTTCCAGCTGGCAGCCTCCCTAAGATGGCATTTCTATGCACTCTTCAAAACACTTTAAGAAGTTTATTAAGATTGCAGGCAGCAACATGGCAACTATTTCTCAAGTGCACCAGAAAAGCATATATACAAATAAACACGTATAATGGGAAGATACAGGTCAATCCAGTACTCTATTGTAATTTCAATATATATTGAATAAGGTGGCAACTGGAGTCTGAGCACTACAGCCTAATCCAGGTGGGAAGGCTACTGGAACAAAGCCTAACACTAATATTTTTGTACTTGTTTGCGCGTAACAGATGATGTGTTCCCTGGTGCTGAAACATACTATTATGTTCCCATTCATACATACAAACTGCAGGAGGCTCAGTTAACACGTAATGATGAACCACGCCGTAAAGGATTAATGGAGTACTACCAGCATATTAATAATTTTCTATTTACTAAAAACTAACTAAGAGCTCAGATAAACTGGGTCTGTTGATGGGTCTTATCAGCACCCTGCTCTGCGTGCTGTAGTCAGGCCCTGTACAGCTGCACCCACTTGGTGAGAGTAGTGTCTGTGCTGTGGTCACCTTTGGCTCATGGCTCATCTTTGTGGAACAGCCCTGCTCTTGCTGCTCCCTAACACACCCAAACCCCATGCTAATAGTTCTGTAGGAAAAACTAAGTACATAGCAAAAGCAAACCCAAAAAGTGACCAAAAGACTTGAAGTAAAAACAAGAAAATGAAGGTATGGCCAAGCCAAAACAAATAAACAAGCAAACAAACAAAAGCAAAACAGAGATAGAGAGTGGTAAGGATGTACAAGTTCACTTTTTTAAATTGTTATTTTCAGTGACATTTATAGAAAAAAAATCTTTAGCAAAATTTAAATCAAACCAAAATCTAACAAAAAGCAAACAAAAGAAATGGAAAGAAGAAACAGTCCAGTTTAAGCATGTAGACATCGGACAACAAATTTTCTCACATAAATCACAACTTTTAAATTAGTATAGTCTGCCATTTTTCTACCAGTGATTTTAACCATCACAAAATTAATTAACAATATATTGAGAAACATCTGAGTACTCTGTAACCTGGCCAACGTTGTTTAATTACAAACTTTTTCTAGATAAGCTAGAAAAAAAGGGAATGAGTTAATCTGAGGTAATGTGACTATGGTCCCATTCCTAAAGGTGATCCACTTCATGAAGAATTAAGTTCTATTTTTTATAATTTGCATAATATTTGTAGAACACCATAGTACACTGGGAAATAAGTAGTCCTCAGACAAGCAGAGAAGAATTTTTTCTAAGATTTTACCCTTCCCCTCACCACATTTAGAAAATTTCATTCTCATTCACTTTATTGATGATGTAGATTAGAGGGAAGATATGGCAAGGAAGTATAATTTTAACTACAGTCAGATGTAATTACAAGAAATTCTAGGACTACCCATATCCTAGTATAGACTTAGATTAAGCACAAAATGTTAGCATTTTCTCTGATTCATTCACTGGCTTATATATCCTTGGAAACAAGGGTACAGTTCTCTACATCATAGCCACACCTTGAGCATTGGGGCAAGACCAAATCCAAATATTTTATCCTGGTTGGAAAGTTCAAAGATGAATACTTACATTTTGCTCTCAAAAAGCCATTTCTGCTTGTGCAGATTTCTTGTGGACTGTTTATGTTCTGTAGACTGTCAGAGTAGGAAAAAACTTATGTATAAGGAGGCTTAGGCTCCAAGTGTTGTATACTAGAAACAACAAATGATTTAAATCTATTTTAAACGTCTTGCTGCCAAGAAAAATGTTCCATCTTCCCCTTTAAGTAATCTCAATGCAGGAAAAAACTCTTCTAGAACACTCAGAAAATAAATGGCTGCCCTGTGATAGATGGCTCAGAATTGAAAAAGTAATAGCTTTTAAGACTTCTTAAGTACCAAATCTGCTACCTGTTTCCTGCAAATCATAATAATTAAAAAAAAAAAGGGGGGGAAAAAAATCAAATCCAAAATGTTTCAATAACACCAAAGCAATAGCTTTGTATTTCGAGTGTTGTTGGGAATATGTTTGTGTTTTAGTTAATAAGTTGTTTATAATATAGAGTTAGCATTAACAAAAGCAAGTGAACCGAAAGCAGGTGAAATTAAATCTATTAAAAAAATCAACAAAACCAGTTAAGCAATAAAAGAGCAACTGAGTTTAACAATTATAAAGTTTAACAGTAGCAAACAAATAACAGAGGGCAACAGTTTCTAGCCTTTTCCTTGGATTGTTTGCTAAAGCTTACAAACAACAGTCTGTTCTTAGGTATGTCTGTGGAACTCATTGGCTTCTGTCCCCGTGACTCCCACATGAGTTTTAGTTCCATCAGCATTTCTTACAATGATCTTGCAGTCTTGTTGCATCTGAAAGAAATAACACTTGGGGCCACATTACTCATTACTTTGGCTTGTGTACTCATTTATAACATTGCAAAATGGGTTAAAGATGTTACCTTTCTCATTTGCTGGGCAATGATGAAGTGAGTCTTTTACAGTTATTAGAATCAGGGGAAAGGAGGCAAAGGGAGAAAACTCACGTAAGGTGTTGTACAGATAAACGTTCCAGAAAAATATTTTTCCATTTTTATTTTTCTAGTATATTTTAATAAGCCATTAAGAAAATAACTTTACATCTACTTATATGTTTATCAATATTAATCAAGTTTTACAGAAGTTTTGCTACCCTTAATGTGATAACACTGAACCAGCGTTTGTAGTTGTGTGATAAAGCCACTCTGAGCTTCTAAACTAAAGTAAGAATATCCATCCATGCAGTAGGAACATGTTCAGGGAGAGCTAATTATTGGAAAACATATCCCTTTTAGTCTTGCATAAAAGTTTTATTTGATATCAGGATTTCTAAAATAAAGTTATACTTTGTTATGCAGAAAAGAGACAGATGATGACTAACTAATATTAAAGCGAAAAAAAATAAAGGAATTGAAATTACCCACCCTGGGTTTTAAGTAACACAATAAAAAAAGTGGTATAAAAAGATAATCAGGAATCTTGAAGAGTGGGAATTATTTTAGCCTTGCTAAATTCCTCATCTGTGGACAAATATTCTGTTTCTTGTACAGGTGGAAAAAATGAGGCATGCAGTAGCTGAGTTACTCATGCAAGGTTGTACAAGGAAGTATGATTAAGCAAGAAAAGGAACTAGATTTTCTATGATGTAGGCAATAAACAACCTTCCTGCTTGCTGAAAATGAGGAAAGCTTCATTCAGCAGTTTGTTGCTTCTTTAGACTTTTCATTTCCATAAGTTTCTCCTACTTATCTGATTAGGGCCTCAATAAATCAGTTCTTCTGTGAAAGGAACTTAAAAACAGGATGAGAATTATATGGAATATATTCCTCTTATCAGATTCTTAAATTAATACCTTGGACCTTATGTAAGTCAGCACTCTATTCAGTCCCGGCAGAAGCTTGTTATGCATGCTGCAGTGCTCTTGAAACAACTGAGACTTAGCACTTTAGATTTCCTCTCAGGAACTTATGAGACTTGGGGACATCCCCAGCTAAACACTCAGCCAACATTGATGTTAATTACCAGTCTATATGTCTATGATTACAGCCAAACAGATACTCAATACTAGGGGCTGTAATGTGCCAGGTGGGCATTATTAAAACCATTGCTTTGCTCAGAAATGTCATCCTGAGTAAAATCTTTTAAAACTGGCAACAGTTATCTCTTTCTTTACACTCTTTTGTTTCTATGTGAAATAAATTACAACAGTATCAGATTATCCGCTCTGCAAATTGTGTATGGCCTGTAGCAGAATATCAGATCATTATATATGTCTAGAAAAAGTGCTTTAAAGTATCATTATAGCAGCTTGAAGATTATGATTATTGACAACATCTTCCACCCTCCTTATGGTAATATTTTACACAATTTTAATATATTGAGGATTAGATGTAGTCACTGGGTCAAAGAGCAGAGAGACCTCCAGGTAGTTCTTCAGTACAAGAAATATTTCTGGTCCTTGGCAGGATTTTACACAGCAAGCCACTGGAACAGCAGGGTTCCCTTTGCAGCTCCTGTGATCGTGCTGACTTGTTATTAGCCAGCATTTGCTAATAATGGACTCCTATACAGGCTTTGGGGTGAGATACAATCTTCTTGAACTACCCTCATGCCTTAAGGAGCAAGTCATTGCTGAGGCACATCAGCCATGCACTTCTGATCATATGCTTGTTAATCATGAGGCTTTCTGTCCAGCTGGGTGCATTCTGTGATCCTTTGTGTTTCTCCCATTTTCCCCACATTTACAGAGCAATTAATGTAAAATGTTAGACTACATGAGAAACAATTATCATATCAGCAGAGGAGATAATTAACAAGTTTAGCTGAAGTAAAGACTATAAATACTGAAGGAAAAAGCTTTGTACAAAGGGCAGCAGCCAAGGTGTTAAAAAGCTGAAGTAAGAAAAACAAATGGTGGCATTAATCTAGAGAAAGAAAGTTTACTGGTCTCAAGTATAAGGAAATGTAACTAAAATAATTCCTTACTTTTTGCTCTGTAGTCTGTGGAACAATAAACTGGCAAAATTCAGTGAACCATTTAAAGCTGTGCTAGCAAAATGTCATTGAAAATGGTGTAAGAAACATGTATAGCTGTCTACAGGACAAGGAAAACTGAAAGAAATATATTGATGTGTGTGCTCTACTAGTGCAGAGACCAGACAGGATGACATTGACTCCATACATTGTTAATACAACTGCATGAAGAACAGAGGTTCTGTCAGGAGAGCTGACACCAAGCCATGAGCAGAGGGCAAAACAAAAAATTGTTCTCACCCATGCATAGCCTTGGGACCAGTTCAGCACTGTGAATTCCCCTGTGGGAATTCCCAAATTGAGGTCCCTAGAGGCATAATTCTAAAGTCAAATCTGCTTTCAGAAAATAATTTCCTCCTCCTCCTCTTAAACTACATGCGTACCCATATAAGAAAACTAAAAAATGTCATGTCTATATATCAGTTAAACCTAGCCTTCTGAGTTAAGAATTAATGTTTGATACTTTTAGAAATAAGATATCCCAAGCTTTCTGAAAGATATAATTATCTAGAAAAAGACTAACATTTAACTTTAAAACATGACTTTTAAAAATACCATAAACATATATTAAGTACATTTATACTCCTAGTAGTCATGGCATATGGAGATGGAGTAACGTATATTTTGAAGTGTTTTAATGATTCTGCATAACATTTTTAAAATGTTTCCTTACTTCTAGATTGTGATATGAAGTTGCATCAACATGAGTTTGGTGAGCCATACATACAGAGGATAGAGCTGCTAATGAAGAATGGTGCTTCACGGTAAGTAAATGACAGCTTTTCTCAGAATTTTTTCATTTATGAAGACATAAGTTCTTGAGCACATATTAATGTCTGGCTACATGCAATTACACGAATGATTCCTTCTAGTCTTATAATAGATTGCTGATGTTATAAACCTGTGAAATGTACATAGTTACATGAAATTGAAGCTGATCCTTTCTACTGCCCCCACCCCACCACCAGCTTTGGAATCATTTTTTCATCTCTGTAATTGTTAGAAGAAAAAAAAAAAATGATGCAAAGGAATATGTTTCCTAATGAAACTGACAATAGCCCAAACTTCAGACTCTCTCTCCTCCTCTTCAAAAGTGTTAAACTCTTGAACATTTTTTCCTAATCTTTTTGTACTGTGATCTGTGATGAGAACAGTATTTGGACAAGGTCATGGAAACAATACAGTGCAATGTGGTCCATTCTAACTAACTGCAATTACATTTACATTACTTATATGAAAATCCCATACTTTTTGGTTGTTTACTCTTATTTTTTCATTATAAGAATAATCAAATATTCATTTGTTTCCTTTTGAAACCATGGACAGGATGTAGAAAGCTATGGTATTGACATTTAGACACCATTAAGGATTTTTTGAGCCTAGATTTTATTTAGCTAGTATGCTAAAGGCAATCATAAAGCTGAGTGTTTCCATCTTAGTCTCATGAAGACCTTTCTTCACACTTATATGCAGAAAAATGCATTTTATTTAGTCCTATAAACTAATTGAGACTTGTGGAAAGGAAAGGGAATTTTTAAAAGAATTTCTATGTTCAGTAAATTCAATTACTCATGCAAAACTTTTTAATATTTGAAGCATTCTGAAATCACAAATTATCACTGTAGTCATACTGCTATTATTTGTGTGGATTTTTAATTCTGTATTTAGGGTAAAACTTTCCTCTTGCCCCTTCCCTTCTTATTCTCCCTCCACTTCACTCCCCTTTTTTGATGGAGTAAGAAAGACCTATGATAGATTAGAAATAAAACAGCCTGTAGCATCAATACAATCATAAGCATGAAATACTGTAGCTTCCTAAAATCTGAACGGTTTCATAAAATGGAAGGATAAATATTTTTAGACCAATCTTTAAAACTTAACCTGACCAATTCACATGTATGATTCTGTATTCAGTTTCCTAAGTTTAACTTTAAAGTAACTACCTATGTTGATTCTGAATAGCTGAACAAATCAGAATTTGGCCATCTGAATTTGTATTTTCTTTATATACATTAGCAGAAGATGGCTGGACCTACAATTATATCTGCTATTTACTATTATGCTTTCTTTGATTTGATGACCTTCAGAGAATACTACAAGATTCGATTGTCATTAATGAGTAAGGAAAAGATAGGAATAATTTAAGGATTGGAAATGATAGGAATAAACAGGCTGTAGCTTGCTTTACTGGTTCAGAGTCCATTCTGTGTTCCTTTGTGCTTGGAGGGACTTTTGTACATATTTGTAATTAATTGTTCAGTTTCTTATGTACTGGATAATCATTTCTATAAGAAGATACACTACCAGGTTAGTAGCTGGTCCCCAGCTAAGATAGTTGGGAAAGTCACCTAAATGGAACATTTACCCTACTGTATATTTTTATGAACGTCAAGCAACAACAGCTTATAGTTTTTTAGATATGTTACACTGAATGTTTAAATATGTTTTTTTGCGATAATTAACTATTTTGGGTCCTTATCAATGATAACACTTTGTCAGTTAATTTTTTAAAGGTACTTAATTGGTGTTAGGATAAAACCAGCAATGCTTAAGCTGACCTTTATTTTAACCAAAAAAGTGTTTCCATGAGCTTTATACTGCGTAGTTATATATGTTGCAGCATGAGTTATTATGATGCATTTAATGCAATAATAATGCAAATAGATGTAATCAAGTTCTAAATGCAATTAGAACTTGACATAGTTCAGAATTGTTTGGGGATAACACATGTATGTTCTTTTAGAACTTTTTCGAGGATAAAATAACAATTAAAAAATGAACAAAAATTTGAAGAATACTTGTATAATTTCACTTTTTATTAAAGAAAAGGTATTATAATGTTTAAATAAAGGTATTCTTATAATTTTGGATTAGAAATCCAAAATTTGATTTACTGATGTTTAAAAATCCAGCGAGAACAAAGTGAAATTGAGTCACCTCCTTTGGCAGTGGTGCAGACAAAAATTTTATCACAGCTTTCTTAATTCTTGATTTTACTGTTCAGTTTATAGCCAGAACTTTTTGAATGAGCTACTCTCTCTCCCTTTTAGAAGGTCTTTATAGTTGAAAGTAATTTGCCTGCTTAGATTTTTTTTTCCCATAAAACCAGCAAATGCTAATGTATGTAGATGCCTCCCACCAGAAACAGAAAACAGAAAAAAGGACAATCAGCTCCAAAAAATACTTTTTTTCCTGTAACTTGAAGTTTTCTTGGACAGCAGCAAACTTCTTTAATATATGTTATAAAATGACAATGTATTTATATATGTAATAATAATAATATAATCGGTAAATGCTTACCACTAAACTGTTTCCATTAATTCTTTATAGACTTCTACTTTTATGACTGCATTATGAAATGTATTTAAATTGTAAGAGCACTGTGATATGCAGATGTCATGCAACTACATATCTTTTACTTTTCAGACAGCATATCCTTTACTATCAGAATGACCTGATACATGGATAGAATAAGAAGGTGACTCAAACAGAGGAAAATACTAAAATTAATGAAGAATAAAAAAAGGATTAATTTTAAGAAAGTTGTCAATACCACCTTACTATTGATCTAGGACATCTAATCACAGATCATTAAGTTACTGAAACACCTCCGGGTCACCCTTGTCATTCATTATCAACCTACAATTTCCTTTTGTACTGAGGAATTTAAAAGGGACATACGAAAGACTAATAGAGCAAGGCAACAGATAACTGGGCTAATCCAAGCAGAAACTGTGAAGGTCTGAGAAGCTAGGGTGTTTTTTAGGTGTATGAGATATTAACAGGTGACTGGCAGCAAGTGGGGCCTTTTCTCACTTTAAAGTTTGGAGATTCATACAGGATCAGCATGCTTACACTTTCCCTTTTCCAGATACATTCGTGAGTTTGGGTGGATTTGATGCTGAGTATGAATCATACTGTACTTAAGAAACATGGGAGAGCTTAGTTGACATAAATCTTTAATGAAGCAGCAGTTAAATTGGACAACAGGAGAAAGTGCTGAGGTTTCCAAAAGATTGTAGATACAGTCCTCTTCTTGGAGTCTATTTGCAACTTCCAGAAAAGTGCTGCAACACAGAAATTCTATTGAACATAAGAAGTGGAATTTTTCTATTTTGGTATACAGATGGTGATAACACAAGCTCTCCAGAATGTTACTACATGCTATTTAAGATGATCTGTGTTCTCTGAGAAAATATGGATTTCACCCAACTATACTAGCATATAATCAGATAAATCCTGGTATCACACAAAAATGTTCCAGAAAAATGTCTAGGACATACTAAATAGGCCAAAAAGTGTAAAGAATACTCAGATCATTTCTGTCTGCTCTGGAAAGTGGTTTTCTGTTTATCATCTGACTAATTTTACTAAGCTGTACACTTGCAGCAAAAGTCTAATTTGCAAAGATACATTTTGGTTTTTTTCTTCTTGTCAAAGACATTACAGTAACCTGAATATTTCATTTTCAGTAAAGAATATTAATTTTCTAAGATGATACAGCTGACATTTTATATTTTTCTGGAGTTTTAGACTCTTTTGCTCTAGGAACTGACTGAGCCAGTGTTGTTTCTGCTGAAACACTGAGACAGTGAAGGGCAAAATGCAAAGATAGACTTTTTAAGTCCCTTATCCAAAAGGACATGTAGACCTTTTGGATAAGCACCAAAAGGAGAGCCATACATTTCCCAGGTTTCTGGGTTGTTTGATGACCCATATACAGTATTACAAGATAGCACAGATTTTCCCTTAAAGACCACCTTCTTGTAGGAAATGGTGTGAGTCAGGACTCACCTATAGCCTCCTCTACCTCAGAAACTGTTAATTTTATGAGTAAAACTTTCAATTATAAAACACTAAAATGATGAAGGGTAAGTCTATTTGGTGTGAGAATAGAATCATAGAATCATTCAGGTTGGAAAAGACCTTTGAGATCATCAAGTCCAACCAATAACCCAGGGCTGCCCAGTCCATCACTAAACCGTGACCCTAAGCACCACATCTGCATGGTTTTTAAACAGGGATGGTGATTCCACCACTTCCCTCGGCAGCCTGTTCCAGTGCTTGAATGACCTTTCTGTGAAGAATTTTTTCCTAATACCAAGTCTAAGCCTGCCCTGGTGTAACTTGAGGCCATTTCCCATTGCCTTGTCGTTTGTTATCTGGGAGAAGAGATTTACCCCCATCTGCCTACAAGGGGTATGTGATAGTTTTACGTTTCAGTGAAGAAGTTAGTTCACAGGCATTTTAAGGCTCTTACAGGCTGGTTAACTGCTACAAAGAAAACACAAGGAAGTCCTGTAGAAATAATTTTTTGTTACTATCAATATTCTTGCAGGGATGACAGTTACAGTGTCCATCAACATATGCTTTAAGGTCTAGAGAACACAGTGAGTTGGAGTGGGATAAAAATACTAAACAAAGGCTTCTCATCTCTCTCAGCTTTCACTTGAGTGAGCATCAATTTCAATGTAGAAGGTAATAAAATAATTTAAACTTTAAACATAAACCATAAATAAAACACAGGCAAAAGGTTATACTGGAAACAAACAGCATTTAATGAGACAATTTCAAAGTACTAGCAGTCTCTATTAAACTAACAAGGTCAGGGCAGGTTCAGTACATTCAGAGCTTGTACGAATGTGGAAGTAGCTATGCTGAACTGGAACACGGGATATGCTTCCTGGATTTCTGTCAGCTGGACCTAGAAATGAAGTAACCTAAATCTTAATTAAATATGTGAAATCTCTGAAGCTTATTTGGTAGGATGAGGTAAGATTCCATTCTTTCACAGTCAAGTCATTAGGTTTGATCATCAGACACAACACTTAGAATAGGATACGGGTGTAGGACTCCACAACCTGAAGTAGTATTGGAGAAAGAAGCAAAGGCAGAATGTGTTAGGAACCAAAAGAGGAATTTAAAAATAAACTAAGAGCTGATGCAAGTTATGAAATTGCTTCTTTCAGTGCTATGTCAATGAATGGCAATGTGCACATGGATGCCCAGCTCACACCTGCCTATAAAATTTCTTACTATGAAATATTAAATGTGACTGTTTAAGGACCAATATAGGAAATCTGGAATAAACTTTGAAGTGAAATCACTTAAGCCATTCTTTCCCCAGCTGGAGGAACAGAAACATAAGGAGATTTGTTTCTGATGAATGACTGATCATACGAGTTGCACAATTGTCAACTGAAGAGACTGAAAAAGTTGGATCATGGATCATTGATAGTTAGTTTTTGCAAAAAAATTATGTGATTCCTAGGATAGCAAAGACTTAATAAAGAAAGAGCTTCTCTTTTTTTCTTGTTGTATCTGAAACCAGTTTTTGTAGAATTCCACTAATAAAAATAATGAACAATTTGCTTTTCTGAAGTTTTTCCCAGTATAACATCTAGTTATTGTTATATAACTGACTGGAGTTACAATAAAGCTACCTAAAGTTCCCAAAGTCTTTTACTACACATATTTCCTTTAATGCTGCATATGCAGTAATTTTTTGCTGGTCTTGCAATATGACCCAACTTGACTATTAGTATTCATACAATATGAAAGTGTATGATCCTTTTCTTTCAGAAATGTAATTTCATTAGCAGTTGAGAGAAATTTCAGGTATAATATTATTCCCAAAAGGACGCTTTCTGACAGTTTATTTTTAGGTACTATGTATCCAATTGATTTATAGGATTCCATCATGTTTAAAAGAACCTTCTTTGCCAAGGTCTCCTGACTGATGTATTTTTAATTCACCAGTTCTTGCTTGAAAAACTTTGTAATGGCTTGTAAAAAATTTTGAGGTTTTTAATTATTTATTTTACATTACTTGAAGTAGTTTAATACTTCAGCCCTTTTTGTAGATCAGGAACTAAATATTCTTATTAAAATATTAACATTGGCTCATTTCAAAGCATTCATCACTGTATGAATGATATGAACACTATCAGTCCAATAAATATTCTTAATATTTTATTTTTCTTTTCAAAGATGTTGGACTATTGGAACAAAGCTGATAAAACCTGAAGTGAGAAGAATCAAAGCAGAGAGTGCGAGTTTTGAATGTTGTTTGCTTCCATGTGTATATTTCTTTATACTTTTCTTAAAAATGATATGATTTGAATCTCTTATCATGAAAATCAAAGCCTTTATATGAACAAATTATTATGATGATAAAACTATTGTAGGGGCTTGACCTTGGCTGGACACCAGGTGTCCATCGAGCTACTATACCACTCCCTTCCTCAGCTAGACAGGAGGAGGAGAAAATGAGATGGAGAAAAACTCATGGGTCAACATAAAAGCAGTTTAATAAAGCAAAGGCAAAAGTCGCACGAGCAGAAGCAAAGGAGAACAAAAGATGTTATTCTCTACTTCCCATCAGCAGGCCGTGTCCAGCCACTTCCTGGAAAGCAGGGCTTCACTACACGTAGTTGTTGCTCTGAAAGACAAATGTCATAAATAACGAATGTCCCCCTTCCTCCTCCTTTCTTTCATCTTTTATTGCTGAGCAGATGTCATATGGTATCTGTGGTGAAAATTTGTTAAATTGATTACTGCTTATGAAAAAGCCTTTATCTTTAGTTAGGGATTGCTTAACTTGGACAGTGAGCTTAGGGAGCAGGTGGTGTTTGTCTTGAACCCCCCAAACAAGCTAGATCAGAGCAGGAACATCCAGACAGTAAACATTGTGTGCAGCTATGGCATGACAGTAACTCTACCACACTCGGGTGTCTGGCCAACATCCCTGGCATGTGTGAACCTTACAAATCATAAGCTAATGCACTTCGGCACTTAGCCTAAGTTTCCATACACTAGGTGTGTAAACTGTTTCTGTTTTTCACTGAGTATGAAGGCGGGCAAGCTACAGGACTGGGCCAGAAACCTCACCTATGGGTGGATGCACTCTGTAGGAATTTTCCCAGTTACCAAGAGACTCCTGGTGCCGGCTGCAATGGGGCTTCCCAGCCAAAGTGTGGGCCTGGATGATGTTAAGGTGGTGATTGGTGATGTATTCTTTTCTTAGTCTCTGTGATGCTTTGTAGTAATGATCCGATGCTTTGCAGTAATGATCCAATGCTTCGCTCCTATTGGTTTTTTATCATATTGTGCATAATAACTAGTACTGTTTATTGCATGCTATTTTTCCTTTATAGTGTAATATAATAAACTGCATTTATTCTTATATTTGATTTTGAATTCATTTTTGCTTGGTAACCAGTCAATCAGCAAACCAGTATAGAATATCCCTTTGGGCAGTTTGGGTCAGCTGTCCTGGCTATGTCCCCTCCCAAAATCTTGCCCATCCCTAGCTTACTGGTGAGGGCTGGGTGGAAGGCTGGGGAGACAGCCTTGGTGCTGAGTGAGTGCTGCTCAGCAGTAGCCAAAACTGGTGTGTGATCACCACCTTCCCAGCTACCAACACAAGCACAGCACTGAGGGCTGCTGTGGGGTTCAGCCAGATCCAATACAACTTTAAAGAACAATTAGCCATCTGAAAAGGTTATACTGATAAAATAGGTAAAATGAAATGTCAAATGTTGTTTACAATGAAACCTGAAGTTAATAGAACAAAAATTTTCAGCAGAGGTACATCAGCTAAGACATAGAAATTGATGGAACTAAATCAGTTTAATAATCGGGTTGTCCTTATATAACTGTGAAGGGAGTTAAATGCATACGTTCCAATAAGAAATTTGTTAATCTTTTTGTGTTACTTTTTGAGCACATCTTTTAAAAAACAGCTTGTCTCCTATGTTTCCTTCTAACCAAAGTAATCTTCAAGGCAATTGTTTCTGTCATTGATGTAAATACTTGGTTAGGCCAAAACCAAGTACTTTCTGAAAGTCTTGTCTAACATTAACATAGTAAGTTACCATACAAATGTGTATATTGTAGGATAAAAGCAATTTTATGTTACAATTGCAATTGAATGGTTTTATTTGCTCTCATGTTGCTATCCCTTAAGTACTCAAAACACAATTAAAAGTAGTTAAATATTTATGGTTCTTTCTAATCTATTGTGTTTTAAAAATACATCTACTAAACATAAAAATGAAATTTGTTAAAAGGCAAATTTCTCATTAAATTTAAAAACTCTTTTCCTTCTTAAAAGCATATTTAAATCTTAAATTTATTAAACATTTTCTTGAAATTGTCTATGGAAAACAGAGAACAAATAAAGGCTAATCAAGCTGTCATATATATTAAATGTTTGACAGTGGTTGCTGAGTGCCTAAATTTTAATTAACTGCACATTTTGAAAGCTTTGTTATGTATTTTTTCTCACTCAAGAGCTATTCTTCTCTGATAGTGTAGGTTGTAATATCTAATTGAGAAATACAGAATTCAAGCTGTGTGTAGGTGATACATGAATTTTTCACCCCTACTGACAACTGCTTTGGCTTCTGTGTATTCTTTAAACTGATTCAATCAAACTCATGCTGTTTATGCTTTTAATTGATTGAATTAAAACATAATTTTAAACACTTAATCATTCCATTAGGCAGGATTGTGTTTGCCTATTCTATGCTCAATCCAGCACAAAATAAGAACATATTTCTTATCCAAAGGGATGAGAAACTTGATCTCTCAGTCTCACTGGTTTGGTAGCCTCACATAAGCATCTTGAAAAGGCGCTCTTCTTTCTTGCAGAGGAGACTGAAGATGTGCTCTAGAAGAAGTGTATCTGTCAAAGACTATGAAGACTATTTTGTTTTGGAATACTGAGTGTAAGCATCAACCTATGAATTCAGAATGAACTGGCTAATAGGACTTACTGCTTCATACAACATGAAGTTCCATTCCTTTAGTTTTCCCTGTGGAAGCCTTCAGAAGAGTGCTGTCAGCCTGGAAGGCATAATATTTTCACAATGTCATAATTAAATTTTTTCTTTACTCAACAGAGTAAGAATTACATACAGTCACATTCTTATATCAAGAATTCTTTGAACATGCTATTGAGTCCTAAAAGTCTGCAAACCATGGTAGCAACTATAAACTTTTTGAAAAAGGTAACAACATGAAATGTCTAAACCACCATTTCAAAGCTGTTGAGTTTTCTGACAAATTTCATTTACCTTCACAATTCTTGACTAGAATTCATAGTAAAGTAGGATTTTTCAACCTATATTTACTGATTATGTTTACTATTAGTAATATATTTACAAACAATGGAGAAAAAATAGATTGTTCTCCCTCTTCTTTCTTTGTATTTTCACTCTTACTATTTGCTTTCTTCCAACTTAACTGCCTTTATCTGTGGCTTCTTCACTAAACTGCATTTTTGCCATAGTGTATTTAAAAAACCCCAAACTGATTATGCTTTTATAATGTTGTTTTTTGCATCTTTCTACATAATATAGCATCCATAAAGCTTTTCATTTCTCTAAGGTGGTTCCATAAACATATTTTAAAATACTGACTACAAAGATGTTGATAAAAATCTTTTGTAAGTCACAGTGATATGTAACAAAAATCACTTTATAGAAGGCAATATGAATGTGCCACAAGCATGGTTCACCTGTATACTTTACTTTAATGCCTCATCAATGCTGCTTATATTCAAATTTATCAGCAGCTTAAAATATTATCCATACACAAAAAAGACTATTTATTATAATTTTTTTTGTTTTACTCCAAATATGGATACTATTGGTCTGAATGAAATTTTTATTGGCTTAGGAGAACCAATATTCTTCTCTGAGATGTAAGGAACTTTTAATATCTCTTTGCTCTAAAGAGCCACTGTCTCATGAGTTTTTTGTTTGATACCTGTCAATGATAACAAGTGTGCATATTTACAATGTTATTATATTTATTTCTAATTTCACTCCTGAAATCACAACCTGAACTGTCAGGCTCAAGCTGTGCTCTTCTCATTGTATCTGTCATTGCTGCTAATAAGGATTTGCATGCCAAATTAGGCCCTTGGTTACAGATGAAATTCCATTACTTTCAAATTATGTCCTCAGTGATAACTCCATAATTTCATAACCTTCATTTTGGCGGTACACCTGTTACGAAATAGATTTTAAGCCTGATCCAAAGGTTTTTGAAAACAATAAGTGTATTTATACTGACCTCAACTAGCTTTAAAAAAGACCTTTATTTAACAGTCCTGTTAATAAAGTACAAGGATTAATACCCCTCTCATTCTCTATTAGCTATGTACTTATGTATTATCTATGTATTAACTCTCTGGCTAATAACAACAATCAAAAGTGTTATCAATTCTCTTTTAAGAGGGCAAATTTAAAATAATTATCTGAATTCTTACTAGTTTTCTTTCTGAAAGTACTAGTGTCTTACAAATTTACCCTTAAAGTAATGTAGTAGAGAGGTACACAGAAAGGTCACTATTTTGCAAAAAAGCACTGGTTTTGAGTAATCATAATGTGTAGTAAAATTGTACTTCAAGTTTCAATAAGACATTTCTTCAGTGTAGGAATGGATTTCTAACACTAAAAAGAGAGTAAAACTTCATTATTTTTGAAAGAAAAAAGGGAGGAAATTATCCATCTGATAAATATATGATGTACATGAATGATTGAAAACAACTGTAAAATACATATTTGTTATGGTGCACTAAAGTGAATCTCTCATGCTTTAATCCCAGGCGGCATCCAGGTACCACACAGCTGCTCGTTCACTCTTCCCCCTCCCCCCGCCCCCCTCGCCACAGTGGGGTGGGGAGGAGAAACAGGGAAAAGGTAAAACTCATGGGCTGAGATAAGAAAAGTTTAATAATGTACAATAAATGATGATGATGATGATGATGATAATAATAACAACAACAATAACAATAACTATTACAACAACAACAACAACAACAATAATTTAAAAAAAAAAAACCAGTTGTAATGATTGGGACAGACAGGGAGAGAAGAATAAAATCCAAAAGGGAAAAAACCCCAAATGATGCACAAATACATCACCACCTGTTGACCAATACCCAGCCAGTCCTTGAGCAGCAATCTGCCCACCCCAGACAACCCCACCTCCCAGTTTATGTACTCAGCATGATGTTCTATGGTATGGAACACCCCTTTTGCTAGTTCGGGTCAGCTCTTGTGGCTCTGCTCCCTCCTGGCTTCTCATGCACCTGCTCACTGGCAGAGCATTGGAAACTTGAAAAGTCCTTGTTTCAGAGTTAAGCACTACTTCACAGCAACAGCGGTGTGTTATCAACATTATTCTCATACTAAACCCAAAACACAGCATTGTACCAGCTACTGAGAAGAAAATTAACTCTATCCTGGCTGAAACCAGGACAATCTTAAACAAATTGAAAGTGGTTTTTTTGGTATGAGCGTTTGTAACACTCTGCAATGGGAACAAACTTTCTGGAAACACAGAAAAGAGTAATATAAATTTTAGGTGCTCCTAAGTTGGTTAGTAGCCTATATATACATAAAATGCTTTGGGATACCTCAGCGTGTTCTTAATTTAGGGTTTATCTGGCTTTGGATAAACACATACTTCATAAAAAGAAGATGATTGTGTAATTTTCTAAAGCTTAAGGTCAGGAAAAAAACGCCACCTCTATGAACTGCTTTTATTCTAAAATACTGTTGCTATAACTACTTGAGTAGCTTTTAAGGTGATGTCCTTTTTATGTAAGGTATTTTTAGATCTGCAGTTACCCTAACAACAGGATACACTTAAAATGGCAACTTCTAACAAGTTAGTTCTTGTTTGCAAAGAAAACCTTTTTCTTTCTTTTTCTTTCCTGATGAAGAACTCCTAGTCATTAAATGATGGAAAGGAAAGGATAAAAGAAACAAAGCTTCAAAAATACATTTCATGTATCTATGTCCCCTCAGCAGCTTTAGTCCAAGCAGCAGCAGGTAATTTGTATTGATAATATCACTGGATTTTTGCTATGAGCAGATCAGATAATCAAGATGGAAGCGTATGGCAAACATTTTTGGCTGTCATATTGTAGCAATTTGTTATTGTATTTCACTAGATAAATATTGTTTAAATAGTCTGTATTTCCTATGTAACCAGGCTTACTCCAGTTAATAATAGGGAGTAATATATTGCCAGGCTCCATTCCTATAAGAAAAAATGTTTACTTTTTCTTATCCAAATCAATGTATTTATAAGACATGAATAGCACAGAGTGCTAGAACAAGCATACATCTCTTTCACCATCTAATAGTCAACAGCACATGTCAGTGGAAGAGTAGAAGTGTGTTGGTCATTCTTTTCTGCCACACTTTTCCACTGTACAGTGGTAGGTAGTACAAGTACCATGCTAAACAAAAATGGTAGCTCTGAGTTTGATGATTTTTGCATCCTTTTTAATTTTTGAAAATTTTTATTTATTACAGTGATTTTTTTTAGTATTTTAGTGAAGAGCTGTGAATATTCTCCATTAATTCTGAGAAGTTATACCTTATATTTCTTCTGAATTTACCACCTGGTCCTTTGAGTTTATGACCTCTAACTTAATCTCTTATGACTACTGGAAGACCCAGTGAGTAGTTGTTCTCTATTCAATTTCTCTGTGCCAGTCTTGATTTAAAAGACCTCTATCATGTCCATCTTCAGTTATCTCTTCCAGGCTGAAGAATATTATTCTAGGAAATTTATGCTGAATGTATGGACTGTTAGATGGATTTAAGACTGGGCAGATTATCATCTTCAAAGGGTGGTGTTTAATGGCTTGATATGTGGTGACTGATAATAAGCGGAGAATCCCTGGAGTCAACAGAAGCTTTATGAAGCTCATAAATAATAACTGTATGCATCATAACAGACTAGAAAGGGGCTGACTGAGTAGGAACTTCACAGAAAAAGATCTGCCAAGTTAAAAAAGCCAGTGTGCAGTAAGATGGGAAAGAGGAACATTGAGGGCCAGCTGTTCTTTAAAGGAGAGGGTGCTGGGAGTTGAGCACAGTAACACATTCATCAGGGCAGGGATCTTGCCAGATAGAACTGTCCCAAAGTATCCAAGTAAGGTGTGCAGGGGAGGCTCAAGTATGGCAGCCAGGTTCAGCCAGGTCCACATCATCATGGTCCATGGTTGTTGAAGAAGGTTCATGGTAGAACTAGGAAGTCAGCCAGCAGCAGGCTTAGGCATGATGATGGTAACTAGGATCAGACATATCCCTGTGACTGCCAGGAAAATCTAGTCACTAGAGGTCTGATGACAAGCCTGGAAGTCCATCCACAGATCAAGGGTCCAAGGCCAGACTCAGCACACACATACAGGATACCTCAGGCCAGGACTAAAGGTCCCAACCTGAGCTTAAATGGAGCCCTTGGTCCAGTGGAAGGGGATTCGAGGGGTGAAAGCCACAGGGGAGGCTGTTCAAGGCCATGAAAGCCTATTAGTGCCCTCAGGAAACTGACAGAATTCCCCTTTTCTCAGCACTGGGAGGTCATACCTGGTATATTCTCTCCAGTTTTGGGACAAATAAGAGGAATAAATTAGAGAAATGTAAAGAAAATTGAGACATTGATAGCTGGCAGGTACAGGGATGGTCAGGAGTCTAAAGCACATGTCATACAGGGAGTGGATGAGGCAGCTGAACCTGTTTAGTGTATTGAAGAGAATGATTCTTTCATCTCCTGCTATTAGTCTTACTCATTAGTTTGAAGTAACCCAATTAATTATGTGCAGCATGACAAGCTACTTACAGATGAAATGGCAATAGAATTTTTTTTTTTTTACTTTTCAGAAATGCTTCCCAGTGGACAAAATGTTATGAATGAAGTGTTCCAGGCAAACAATACCACACTCTTCTAAATACTCTTTTATCAATCTGCTCCCTTTAAGTGGGGTGCCCTTGTTAATCTTTGCTTGGACTAGTATCAAGATGAACTCTTTAAAGATTGCAGGTTAGGGTAACATATCCCATAACATTCCACAGCATCTGCAGGTAGAGTTAGGTAATTTAATGAAGATTCCATTGAAAATGTTCTCAACAGCAGCAGCTTAGTCACTCTTCATGCCTTTAGACTGTAAAAGCCATAGATCAAAGTCTAGTCTGTACTAATGATGTACACCCATCTCTCCAGGTTTCTGTCCCACATATCATAACTGACCCTTCTCTCAGTGTTTCCACCAGCCATCTTGAACAAAAATCTCAAGACTTTCAAAGTGGATTTATTTTCCTTTCTGTTTTTTCTGCTTGTTCAGGAGCACTTACATTACCTAGGTGGACTTGTAAACCTTCATTCCCTAACAAGATTTCTGGCAGCAGCAGGACCTTTCTATGGGGCTAAATCTTCAGTATGTTTTTTCTTCATTATCTAAATAAATGGAGGAGGAACATCCTTCAAAGTTTCTTTCTGCTCTTTCTTCACAACAGCTCTTATCAGAGTGCTTGAGCACAGCCAGTTACACATGTAGAAAGGGTGTGGGAGGGTGGGAGCATGCTCTGTGCGCTGAGCTCATGGCTGAAATGTTCATTGTGCAGTCATTTGTAGGATGAACAGACAAAGTAGCAGCTCATAATTACTTGAATCTCTGAGCTACAGAAATAATGAAGCCAAACTCCTCTGTAGTGGCAGATAGTATGACAATGTGCAACAATCACAAGTTTTGGCTTGAAAGGTTGAGACTGGACATGAGGAAAATGTGGGAGAATAAGGCAGCACTAGAACTGTCCAGAGCAGGCTACCAAAACAGGCTGTGGAATTTCTGTCCTTGGAAGTTTCAAGATTTGTCTAGATAAAGCCGCAGTTGTCCTGATCTAGAATAGGCAATAACATTGCTTTTAGCAGAATGCTGGGCTAGATAACCTTCAGAAGTGTCATCCAGCTAATATTTCTATGATTCCATGATTTCACTGCCTTCATTATGGAGGCTGTTCCAGATGTTCTGTCATACGTGTCACCTTCTCTGAGACTCTTCTAGCTCTACTATTCCTTTTCTACTATATCTAGCCTACTATAGTCTATAGTCTTTTTTTTTTTTTTTTTTTTTTCTGGTGAAATTTTAAATTCACTCCAAGTATGCTATTATCTTTAGGTAATTAAAAACTCAGTTTAGAAATAATGAAGCAGTACCCATCAACTTTAGTATATTTTATATTAGGTCCTTAAGTAAGTATACACAAGTAAAGAAGCTATTATTCCTCATATAATATGTTCTGTATTTCCAAAATTTGCATTTTGTATTGATTTAAAGAACAATGTTGCATACTTTTTTTCTGCCTGTGTATTTTCTGAGGATATTAAAGCAGATACCGTTGTATGTTGATTACTTCTTTGACTACAAACTTATGGAGCATTGACTGACAAATTGATTTATTCATCAATTGGAAGGACAGCTGTGAAAAATAACCAAATGAACAAAAATACCCAGACAGTTAGGAGTCTTGAGGACAGGTTTCCTCTCAAGTCCACAAATTCCTCTTCTAACATAATACCTAAGGCACTTATTTTAAGCACAAAGAAAATTTCAACTTGAGTGCCAAAGCAATATGTAGTTTCTGCAGAACCCATGAACCAATCCAGGGATGAGTGTTGAAGCTATTAATTGAGAGGTCATATAGGGCACTATTGACTATTGTTATTATCCCAAGCTGATGTTTGGGGTAATCTGTAAAATTTAAGGAGGTGTGATCTTTGTCCTGACAAGTGTAAAATTTTTGTATAAATTGAGACATAACTGGAGCTAATGGTGCCAATGCATGTTAATGAAGAAAGTTGATTATGAGGGGAAAAAATCCTTTTTGGCTTTAATGAACTGCTGATTTTGTTATTTTTTTTTTTTTGAAATATCATGTGTAGTTATCAAGTACATCACCTAATCTAGCTTCCTGACTTTTTAGTGCTAATATTTCTTAATATTTTAATCTACCTTAATGTGTATTAATAAATGGTAAAATATCAATAAGTAATACTTGTTACCCAAGACTTAATTGATTTTCCACTAGCTCATTTTAATAGTCACTAGCCTAATAAAAAACTACAAAATTATATATTTCAAAGGGTGATGTTTTTCATGTCTTTCTGTATGATTCACTTTGCCAAAAATGTTAAAGGAAATGAGTTTATAAGCAAATTGCAGACTACCAGTTTGCTAAATCTGGGCCTGATGTGGGCTGGTGTCTCTGCCTGGCCTTGGCATATCCCAGTCCCCATGGAGGTGCCCAATGCCCAGGGCTGGGGCTGCCTCTGGCTGTCCCCAGACTGCCCTGCTTCCTGGCTGCAATGTCAGGTTTCTCTGACTAGTGAGTCTCTCTTCTGCCACCACCATGGGAAGCCCCTGTAGCTCCCTATTCCCAAGGGGGCAGCAACTCCCAGCTGTACCTTAACAATATCCTATTTTAATTTTTTTTTTTTTTATAAATCATTACTATGTTATATTTGTTAGTTTTCCTATTACAATGAACTGTACTATATGCCAGATGTATACTATACGTAAATGAATAATTGCCTGAATGTAGAAGCTGCTGGCAGGTCATTTACAGAATGCTAAGCAAAAAACAACTGAGTCTGGTAGGACCCTGAAAGCAGATGAAAGGAAACTGTGATAAGGTACCTTGAAGTTTAACAATTTTTTTTCTGAAAATTAAGTAACTAGAAAACCAATTTACCACTTGATCACAAAACCCTAAAGTCCTAATTTCTCATGCAATTAACCAAATAAAGAGTTTTGACACGTCATTAAACACAGTATCAGTAGAATTTCCATGATCACAGTAAAATAGCTTACTACAAAATATTTTTCAAATTTAACAAAGCACATCATGCTGAATAACCAAAACAGAAAACTGATGGTTTATCAGTCACTCTGTTTCCATTTGTGGACAGGTGGAAAGGATGGGTACATAACAAGAAGAGGACCCAAGCAAAAGTCAGCTGCAATACCTGAAAACAGGTATATTTTCATGGAAGGGAAAAAAAAAAAAAGATTAAAAGAAACAACAAATGGAACATAGATACAGTTGTAGTGATTTGTAAAGAAACAGTTGTAGTGATTTGTAAAGAAAACATCTTTGGGACATGACAAATTTAGATATAGAGATGCTTTCAACATCACTGAAAGTACAAGTGTTCATAAAGGTTACAGTCTTAAAAGAATGTTAAATGTGACAAAACAAGGGAATCCTAAAAGAAATAGTGACAAATTGGAAAATTTACTTTTTGAAAGCTAAGTGCAAAGTAGGGCAAAGAAGTGGGACACTGAACAATGTAACATAATAAAAATGAAACTGTGTATGTCCATAAATCAATATTTTGAGCTAAATTATGGTATACTGAGGCTGTATCTTAATTAAATTAAACACTTCCTGTGAGTATGCTCAGGCAAAGGAATGTGATCATCTTTAGTAGTAATTTGTTAGAATGTGGCTTGAGTTTGTCATATGGCAACTAGTCTTTTCCCCAATAATTACTGGACAGAGTTCAACATACAGGCAGATCCAGGAGCTATTCTCAGCAGGCAGTTTGAATGAAACCATTCTGTTTTGGGAGCTGAGAGAATTTAAGAGCATATGATGAGATTCTTTCTTGTCGACTATACTCAGTGACAGAGAACATTTTCAAAATGTTTAATATAGTATTGGAGTTAATTGTAATGTTAGTGTGTGGGTCACCAGCAACGTACAATAAAGAAGACCTCCTGACACTGAGTACCCATATCTCTGACAAGATGTGAAGACAGCTTAAAAGTTAGAGAAAGACTACAAACAAATTTTAATAGTATGTTATTGCTGAATGCTTTAGAATAAAAGTTTCAGATTCATGGGATCCAGTCTATTTCCATTAGAATCTTAACAGGGAATAAAGAAAGAGCTTAATATATAGTCAAATAACAGATGGCTAAGGCATTGCTTTAAAGAGAGAGGGAACTTCTAAAGAGTTTGAGCTAATGGTTTGCAAACATTTTGAAAGAAAAAGTGCTTTTTTCATTAAAATGAAAATGGTGATAATGAACCATCAGTGGAGGGACCTAAGACACAGAAATACAAAAGCAAGAAAGCTTAACTCTGTTCTTCCATTGCCTAGATTAATATGAATCTGTGCTTCTAAGTTGCCTCTTCTGTCTTCCTTTATAGGTGTCTAATTTTACTATGCATTTACAGATATTCAACTTCGCATCCTTCTTGTCCTCACACTTAGTTTCTATTCCTTTTTCTTCCTTACCAAAAATAAATTTGACAAAAATACAGATAATAACGAATAGTGGAGAACTAGATGACATATTCTCATATTTTTCAGATACTTTTGGAAAAATATTCACAAATAGCTATTTATGAAATTAAAATATTGCTATGTAGAAAACAAGGGTTATCATAAATCAAAACCTAACTAAAATAAAGCAAAACAAAGCATGAGAACAATTATTTTGTTCTTAATGGGAAAAGGATGACTGTGGTTTAGAGAAAAACCCAGTGTTAAATAGTGGGGTATTCACTGATGATCTGAAAAAGGAGGAAGCACTGATACTGGAAAAGCAAGTAATTTAAAATGGTGATTGGGAAAAGATACAACTGAGGAGTTTCAAGAAGACCTAACAGAGATTAATGAATAAGAACCATGAAGAAAAATCAAAGCTAATAGAGGAAAAGTAATGCAAAGGAAATTATTTGAATATTGGTGCAGAAGATTGATATTTTAGTTGCATCAGCTCAGGATATGGATGTTTGCATTATATCGAACATAGTCCAATAGCTATGATAATAGCAAAAAAAAAAAAAAAAGTCCAAGTGAAAAACTAAATCAAACACTACTATGGAAAAGCTGTATGCTCATATGCTTTCATCTGCAATATATGATCATTTTTGACCCCTTTGTAAACAAGTTTTAAAGGGTATTCAGTGTTAATGTATAAGAATGATTAAAACTGAAAAAGCTGTTCATTTCAAGAAACTGAAATGATTGCGTGACCCACTGATTTACTTAAAGCAAACAAATACGATGTGTAGGGAAAATATGTAGACTGAACTAAGTGCCTTTTTTTCCATGTCTTTTACATTATCCTTTTCTCTCTTTCCTCCTCATTATATAGACATTACTAATGCACTTTCATATTTGCCAGAAAGAATATGGAGTTGGTGAAGGTTTTCTAAACACTCATGATCAAATTTTATATCAGGTTGCACAAAGTGTCCTCTTTTGGCCTATGGAATGTAAGTATAATCTTAAGTTTATTTAAGAATAAAGTTTTTGAGAGATGATGCATGAGGACAAGGTTACATAAATGAAGAACATGAGAAAACAGGTGCAAGTATTTTATCTGAAAATATAATTCTACCTCCTTTCCTTGTAATGAACATTGATTAAAAAGAATGGCAACCAGCAGTGAAAGTCCCAAAAAGCAGGAAAAAAGGCTAGATAAATGTGTAGACATTTTGTATATGTAATCTGTATTAAATGCATGTAGGCACACGAGTGTATTTGTCAACATTACTATAGCTAAACATTGATATGTGCTTGTAGATACATATGAACTTAAAGATCTGTGAAACACAGCAACACATAATACCATTAAACACAGCAGTTCTAACAGAAAATGATGTCTCCTATATTTCTATAACCACTTCTATAATTACATAATCTAGCTATATTTATCTGTCATAGTTTAGCTAAGAGTGTCATTAATGATGCCAAATCTAATATTTTGCTAAATTGCATGTGAATAGATCTAATATGTTTCTTTTGACTAAAATAAAAGCAATATTGTTAAAAAAAAGAAATGTTTCTAGCATCATCTACTTTTTGTAAACTCACCCTGTATTTCATTCAATTTCACCTCGAGACATATATTTCACATCTTTCAATATTTTGAGTTTAGAAACATTACTTAGCCTGGTATTCTTCAGTATATTCACAACCATTTTTCAGCATAATTTTTTTCCACTGAGCTATTGGCTGATGACATTTATGTGTTTATTTGCTAAACCCTTATACATCTGTGGAATTTTTTTTCACTAAGCTGTGGCACATATTCTGTTCTGATTTAAACTTGAAGTCCATGATCCAGAATGATCCTGGGGAAAAAAAGAATGGATCAGCCCTAATTTTCATACAGTTTTATTGCTGCAAAATATCATATGAAGCTGTCTATTATCAGCAAATATTAATTTCCATTCCAGTCAAATGAACTGGTTGTTCAATTTTGCTGTAATCTCTCTGGTGTTTCTGGTGTGAACTTTTGCTGGAACCCCTGTAACACTGGTAGCTTTTATACTTTTGTACAGTTTCCATGTTAGGGTTTTAAAAATTTTTTCTTCCTATTCTATATCAGAATATCAATTTCCTTTCCTGCTATTAACAACTTCCTATTTATAAGTGTCATTTCTGTATTTGATATCTCATTCCCGGTTCCATTGTCTGTAGTACTACTATTTTCTCTATGTGAAGCATGAAACTATACATTCCACAGAACTCATTTTTGGATTGAGTATAACCATGTCCAAGTTGACACTTAATACCTTTCACAGACTATCATCTTACCTTCCTTATAGGTTGTAATCTTTAATCTTTCCTAGTCTGCTATTGAATTTATGATTTCGCTTTGCTCAGAGATAGACACTCTACCCTTAGTCAAGTAAATTAATGTTTATATTTTTCCATTGTGTTACTATTCTGTATCCTCAAACCTTTTTCTCTCTGAAATGCCTCACACACATTTAGAGCATATATTTTCTTGTTTTGCATGGTACCTGACTTTTCTGTATACCTGTAGTTTTAGGAGAGACCACTTATTTCTTTGTGCTGTAAAAGTCAGTATTTAATGTTTCCATATTTACTATTAAGTATCATAATAATTATTGTATGTATGTTCTTTGTGATGCACTTTCAGACAAGTAAAGAAAAATCTTCTTGCCCAAATAACACAAAATATTGCTGCCTCTTTTATTCTGCCTACTAACAGCCTTCCAATATAGTATAATTCCAAATACTACCTAAATTTAGAATTATAATCCCAGTGTGGTAAAATAATTGTATGCAGACAAGGGGCAATTTCAGTTTTTGAAATAGATACATTGAAAGTCAAAGATTTTTAAATAAGAAGAGGAGAAAGAGAGTAAGGAGGTATATGAATATAACCAAAGTAATTACGATCTTATTTTTTGGTAGTTTATATGTGATTCACAGCACAGCACCTTGACTTTAAAGTGTCTTTTTTTATGTGGAATGTTTCTAAGTGCTGCTGACACCTGATAAAAACCTTCCCATTCCTTTTATAAGGAGGGAATTGATAAGGAGGATATGGATAAAAAGGCAAAAGAAATTAATGGAACAGATTATATGGGAAAATGATCAGAGTATTAAGATGTAAACTCCGGCATGTAAGAGAGGAAGGGAGATAAAAATGTGAGAATGACTTTTATTTTCCAAAGTAATGTACCTCATGTGGATTAAAAGAGGGATCTTCTGAGTTCAGGATGCTTGGAAGACTACTGTCTAAACCTTTGAAATGGGAGGATCCTCAAAGTTTATAAAAAAAAAAACAACCACGAATAAGTCAATATACATAAACTAGAGGAGGTGATATTAAAGTAATTCTAAGAATTGTTGGTATTTAAAAATTACACCATTATCAAGCTTGCTGTGCATATTAGTTATGCATATCTCAAGAAGAAATATATAGTTGGTTTATAAGTATATTCCTTACTAAATATTCCCAAGAGAAAGGAGAAACATTGAGAGATTTCTTTGTAGGAAAAACTGTTTGTATGTTTTATTTCCAGCTGAGAAAATAACAAACACATCCCATGGTCACTAATTTAATCTTCACGGCAGGTACTGAGAAACATCAACAGTCACTTCAAAGAGATTTTGTATGCATCTTATTTTGTTTTCCAGTAGGCAAATAAAAAGTCTGGTCTCGGTAAGACCAGCCTCATTGCTGCTTAACACTAGGGTGGCCTTCTCAAAATATGTCAGTAAAAAGGTTTACAGATGTCCTGTGGTCCATTAAGCCTGTGTTAGATACAGAGATGCATTGCTATCCTGCAGGGCTGCAAAGTCACTAACATCTTTGTACTGATCAGTCATTTAGCAGATAGCTATCAGCATGCTATCTCATATGAGAGTTACTGCAAGGGAGCACTATAACATAAATTTATCTGCAGTAGAAGTGATTTCTACTCATGTAATAATTAAGGACATTTACATGATCCTGCATTGTCTCAAGGGTTCTAAAAAATGTGCATTGGGTTGCCAGTAGCTATAAGAACTGAAACCATTTGCAGAAGATGGGTAATATGCTCATCTTCCCCTAAAATACAGATCCATGTCACAGTTAAAATGAGAAATAATAATTTGTCCAAGTCAAGGGCTGAAAGACACACTTATGTGCTGTTGGCTTTACCACACTAACAATGTGTTTAAATCTAAATGTGCAATTTAACCCTTATCAATCTACTGGATTTGAAATGCAGTTGTATGAAATGTTAAACTTCTGCAAAACAGGCATTTGTCCTTCAAAAATTATTATAATCAATTCTGGAAACCTTTGATAGCAACTTAAAATCTTAAGAAAAAAAAGACTAGGAATGATGCACATATAGAATATGCCTCTTCCCTTGAAATAACTTCCTAACTTCTGGCAACCAGAGGTTTTGCAGTTTTCAGAGCTGAATAATTTCATCAAGACCTCCTGATTTCATAGGTCTTGCTGAAACTCTCTTTTATAAATCTGTTTCATTCCACTTAAAGACATTTATACTGGAGGCCCCCCCAGTATCAACTCCATGATGCAATTAACTAGCATGTGAAAAAGTATTTCTTACTGTTTCATTTTAACTCACTGTTTGATTGTTACATAGATTGATACCTACTTCTTGAGTTAAGAGGAGTAACAGGTAGACTTTTCCTATTCAGCTTTTTCATATCATGTATGATATTTTTAGACCTCTATTACAGCTTCTTTTGACTACATCTTTTCCAGATTGACATGCATGAACTATTTAGTATCCCCTAATATGTCATTATTTTCCTTTTTTCATTTCCATTTTAGGGAATCCCAGAAACTGATTTCCACTTCAGTGATCATTTTGCCACTGTTTTCTGTATCTTTTCTAGTTCATTTGGAAACAGAGACTAGACTTGAACACAATATTAAAGATCCAGGTGCATCAAAGATAAATATAATGGTATAATTATGTTAGGTTTTGCTTTCTTTTCCTTTCTTACATTCTAGTACCACTTACTGCTGTCACTGACAATTTCAGAACATGATCAAAGGTCTTTCTAAGATTTGTTTCCTGATTTCTTATGACTGATTTAAGAAGCATCACTATGCCTGCAGAGTTGCTTTTCTAATATGCTTTATGTTGCTTTTATCAATACTGAATTTCCTGTGCTATTCCATTATCTAACTTTTTTTTAAAGCCAGCATTACACTAATTAACTTGAATAATCCGGTAGCAGTGTCAAACTTTGTCAATCCCATTTCTTTTGTGACATCATAGTATCTTCATGCCAGGGTTCATAGCATAGATGTATGCTGCTGATCTTCCATTAGAAAAAACTTATAGCTTATTCCTATCTTTGTTTCTTACCTTCAGAATGTATTAACCATGAAAAGGCCATGTACCTTCACTTTTGTTTCTATCAAAGTCTTTGGCTAATGACAGTGTTTGAATTTTTTTAAAATCCATATGCACAACTGCAGCATGATCATCTTCACCTGAATGCTCTTTGACAATTTAAAAGAATTCTGAAGTGCTTGTGATGCATTATTTCCTTTATTTCCTGTATTAACAGTACTTCAGTATATGGTACATCTCTGTGGGATGCACCTACATTAGTATTTTAGTTGAGACCAGGGTGTACTTTTCTGGTCCATGTCCTGTTTATCCATAATTAGAATCACAGAATTAAGATGGGAAGGGACCTGAGGAAGTCACTGATCCAACCTCCTGTTCAAAACAGGTTTAGCTATGAGACTGGACCAGGCTTCTCAGCACTTGATCCAGTCTGATCTTGAAAATAAGGATGGAGACTGCACCATGTCTTTGGGCAGTCTTTTCCAGTTCTTGATGGTGAAAAAGTTTCCCTTAACTTCAGGTGGAGCCTCTCTTGTTTCAATTAATGCTTATGTTCTTTAATCCTCCTGTCATGCACCACTGTAAAAAGTATGAATCCATCTTCTTGAAATACTCTATGTGAGCATTGGCAGGCCCCTTGAAGCCGAATAGGTAAATGGTTGCTGCCTCTTTGCGTGCAGATGCGGACTTTTGATCTGAAAAGGTAATTGGATTAATAAGGACTGGCTTAACCCTGGCTGATCCATGCTGTTTCCAAGAACCTTTTCTCTTCCATGAGTCTTTCCTTGCAAATCAAGGCTTGGGCTACTGGTGTTGTAGGGGTTTTGTGAAGATCTGAAGACCCGAAGACCCTGCAGATCTGTTAATCTTCCCTGAAAGGATGGAGTCTGCCCACATTCTCCTGCAGGTTCTTAATCTAGTGACTCAGTGCTGCAGCCAAGGCGCACTTACTGCAGGTAAGGATACTGCTGTCCCCAGACTCAGGAAGAATCACTAATCACTGGTGAGTAGTATCTTCAGTCAGGATTTCGGCCTGGGTCAAAGCCTTTGATGTGATAGGCACAACTGCTCAAGCCCACGTTAGAGAACATCATGATGAGTAATCTTTGCTGGGCAAAAAAATGGCTGGCTGGTTAGGTCCAAAGGGTTGCGGTGAATGGAGTTAAGTCCAGTTGGCAACCAGTCACAAGTGGTGCTCCCCAGGGCACAGTACTGGGGCCAGTCTTGTTTAATATCTTTATCAATGATCTGCACGAGGGGATCAGTTGCACTCTCAGCAAGTTGTCAGACTACACCAAGTCAGGCGGGAGTGTTGATCTGCTTGAAGGCAGAAAGGCTCTACAGAGGGATCTGGACAGCTGGATGGATGGGCCAAGGCCAGCTGCACGAGGTTCAACAAGGCGACGTGCCAGGTCCTGCACTTGGGTCATGATAACCCCATGCAACACTACAGGCTTGGGGAAGAGCAGATGGAATGCTGCCCAGCAGAAAAGGACCTGGCGTTGTCAGTCAACAGCTGCCTGCATATAAGCTGGCTGTGTGCCCAGGTGGCCAAGAAGGCCAGCAGCACCCTGGCTTGTATCAGAAATAGTGTGGCCAGCAGGACTAGGGAAAGGAAAGTACAGTGCCCTGTACTTGGCACTGGTGAGGCCGCACCTCAACTACTGTGTTTGGGTTTTAGGCCCCTCACTACAAGAAAGACATTGAGGTGCTGGAACGTGTCCAAAGAAGAGCAATGAAGCTGGTGAAAGGTCTAGAGAACAAATCCTATGAGGAACAGCTGAGGGAACTGAGGTTGTTTAGCCTGAAGGAGGCCCGGAGGAGACCTTGTCGTGCTCTCTGCAATTACGTGAAAGGAGGCTGTGGTGAGGTGGGTGTCCATCTCTTCTCCCAAGTAACAAGCAATAGGATGTGAGGAAATGGCATCAGGTTGTGCCAGGGGACATTTAGATTGGACATCAGGAAAATTTTCTTCACTGAAGGGGTCGTGAAGCATTGGAACAGGCTGCCCGAGGAAGTAATTGAGTCACCATCCCTGGAGGTATTTGAAAGACATGTAGATGTGGTGCTTAAGGACATAGGTTAGTGGTGGATATGATAGTGTTAGGTTAATGGTGGTACTTGATTTTGAATGTCTTTTCCAACCTAAATGATTATGATTCTATCATCATCACTGAACAAATCATCACTTCAGCAGAGACTCTGGGCCTATTTGTGCCCTGCTGTGACAACTGCTGCCACTGTGATAGTTGACCAGAAGCTGTGCTCTGGTATCTGCTTTGATTAATACCTTAAAACATTCTTGAAGGACACAAACTGGATTCCTTTTGGGTAAACTAAACCATATACCTTATTCTAGCATGCTCCTAATACTCTACAGATGCTAACAGATGTTCTGTTTATGGGATGAAACTAGAGTTAGTCAGAAGTAAAAACCTCCAAAACACTTTAAAGTGTTGACTTAGTTATGCAGGATGAACTGCTTCCTCTACAAATCCACTTCTATTGTTCTGTATAGCTTACCAATACAAATACAGTGTATGTGCCAAGGCAACGTATCATTCATTATATACTCCATGGTTTATCTGGCAGAAAAATAAAGCTTATGAATCTGTGGTTCTTTAGATCACCTTTCTGCATCTTTTTAGAAATTGCAATTGTACTTGCCACCTTCTGTCTGCCCAATACTAAGGGTAATTCAAGCAATACATTCTATACCACAGTTATTAGTTCAGCAGTTCTGTGAGTTCCTTTAGAGCTCTGGGATGAAAACCATCTGATCTTTGCAATGTACTATTCTTTGATTTTTTTAATCTGCTTTAAAATCTCTTCTACTGAGTCATTGGTTTCAGAAAATTCCTCAGATGTATCTGTTGTGAGAAGTCTCTGATATCAGTGTATTGTGTCCCCTCAGTGGTAGTCACTGAGACAAAGAATTATGTTTCTCCTGTAGTATGGCTTTGTCTTTTTGGAGTGATCCTTCTAAATCTTTATCATCTGTCAGCCTCATTGATTCTCTGGAAGGTAATCCTGCAACTGATGGGCTTGAAAAAAATTTATTGGTTTTTTTTTAATGTCCTTACCAAGTTGCTCTTCAAAGTAATTTTTTGGTTTGTCTTTTTATGTTGTGTCACATAGAAGGATGTCACATGGAAGAATTTATGTTCCTTTCTTTTTCTTTTATTTGGGTACAATCTCCAGGTTTTGAAATATAGCCTTTTTATTTTGAGTCATTAACTACTGAAACACACTGTGACTTTTTGGTTTGGTTTTGTTTCTATGTAATTTTAGAGACTTTTCAAGAAAAGTAATATATGCTTACATTGAGTTTTAAATATTACAACTTGAAGCTATTGCTGTGCTGCATGTGAACTTTCTACCCTGTTAGTGCATCTGTTTATTTTCTTTTTACAAGTTTTCTAATATTTATGTACTTTTACTTTATGAAGTTCTGTTACTGTAATGGACTTTTTGTTGCTTTTGGCTTTTCATTCATATAAAATGGTCAGTTTGGACATTTTTTGATCACTGTTGTAGATTATTTGGGGTTTTTTTCAGTAGTTACTGTATCAAGTGCCAGATACAGTTCAGTACTGAAACAGGAACAAATTCAGTTGTTTCTCAAAGTAGTTGCTCCAAGTGAGATCACTTATAGTATGCAATAATTTCCTCTCTTCATTACCTCCTGAAAATTTAATATTCAGAAACTGTCCAACCTATATGTGGGTAATACTACTTTTTTTCCTTCTTTGTAGTTTCTCTAATCTATAGAATGTCACTGTCACTGTCACCATTCTGATATAATAGTATTGTTAACTGCTCCAGCTGTCTGTTCCTTGATGTAGAATAAACTTAATCCTGAAGTACTCTGTGTGAAGATTTTAAATAAGTTAATTTATATTATTATACTGTTGTAACATTTTTTCCACCTTACCTAGACAGCAATTGACTTTCTCCTTGATATATTATTCATATTTCCTTAGCTTCTGTCTACAATCTACAGTTTCAAAGTTTCAATTCCTTTAGTAACTCCCTTTAAATCAAGTTATTCTTTCATAGTTTTAGACTTGCTTAGAAGAACTTACACAGTCAGTCTTGTATTAAAACTGTTTTGAAATGTTTGACATTTGACTGAGGTTTATTTTCAGTCCTGGCACCAGGAATACTAGAACATATCCTTATATACTGCTTTTTCCAAACACATGAAATTATGTTTCTTCATAAAATAAGAAGAACAAAAGAATATTTTAAAAGGATCATGTTACCATCTCTATGTAAGAAATGGATACTTGAAATAAGAGAATAAATGTCCTCCACCGATAATCAGACAGTTTACCTAAACTATGGAGCGAAGCATTGAAAATGCTCTGTAAAGTTGCAGTGTAGTATAGTAAAGTGTAGATGAAAGTATGGATCACTTGATGTCAATGTGAAGAAAGTCTCCCCCATTTCATTTTTGTTTATCATGTTTTCTCTTAGCTTTTTTCTCTTCACTCTTGGAAAGCAATTAGTTGATCAAACTCAGATTTTTTTTTAACCAACCTTTTATTTCACTTATTACTATATTTAAATGTAAGAATGTCAAGCTGCTACCTTTCATGTAGAAAAAATAAATTCTTGTTTTTATGTTACTACTACCAAAAGTATCTACAATTAGCCTGTTGTTGAAATAATGGTGAATAACCTGCCTATGAATTTTAGAGAAAAAAAGTTGAAACTGATGCTGCTAAGAAATAAATTATTTCTTCTTTTTACACTTTAAAGGTGGGTGCTTTGCTGGGAATAGAGCACCTAACACCTTTTAGGAGGCTAACAAGTTTTATTTTAAAATATTATACAATTAATAATTTAAAGTTATGTTTTCTGTATTGCTAAAATGGACAACAGTGTATCAAGTTAAAATTTTTACAGAATTTGGAGAAATCAATGTAATTTTTTATTTTAGTTCAACAAATATTTATTGTAAATACTAGAACTTGAACAGAACAGTATAGCACTCCTTCCAAACTTGTTTATTTTTATTTTTGTAAAGGAAGGTATGTTAGCAATTCTCTTTGCAAAGTAATGATGTTAGTTGTGCATTTCCTGAAAAAGCATTTTAAACACTTCTGATGGTTTAACATGAGAGGTGTGTTCCTGGAGGCCAAATGAAAAGAAGCAGGCTTATCTGATGAATTTCATGAGAAGTAATTCTTGACAGTGGCCCTTGAGCAGAAGCTGTAAGCGGCTGTTTTAAAGAAGCTGGCACAGAATGGACTTGAAGCTAGGTTTTGAAATGTAAGGAGGAGAAACAGTGATTAAGAAGAGAAATAGGAAACTTTAAAGAAAATAATACAGAAGGCACAATGGTAGAATGACACCACAGGAAAGTCCATTGAGATTCAAATTTTTGCAGTAGAGTAGTGAACTTTGGCAACTCTAGAACTAATGTGGCATATTTAAACATATGGGCAAGACATCAAATCACAAATATTCAAAATAATTTTACCCTAAAAATACACCATTTATTAGCAGCTGAAATAAAGTTTATTGTACAGATAGACGAGACTTTAATATAAATGGAGTTTAAAGCAAAGTCTGGGCTCTCCCCTCTAACTGAAACAGATTTTTAGGGAAAGAGTAGCTTCATTGTTTGCTACTTTTAAAACTCAGTCCTACAATGACCTGTGCAATGTGTCCTGTACTATTTTTAGATCCACACACTCTAGGGAAAAAATCCTATATTTATAAAAGGTGGACTAAAGATTTTGTCAAATCCTTATTATGGCTTTTTAATTTTATTAAAAATCTGTATTCAACTGAACAAGTAATTTTTATTATTATTGGAATCAGGTGACACCATATGCCAAAAGATAAGAGTAATATCAGAGAAGACATGCTTTCTTCAAATGCTGAAATATCATATCAGTAAGAATATTCTCTAGTCCTGCTACAGGCTGAATTTTAATGGATGCCCATGATATGCTGAGAGCTGTAAATATTTGTTCCTTATTTAAAGCATTATTTCTACCCCCATCTGTTGTAAGTGGCATTTTATGGGAATGAGTTCTTGAAGGAGGCAGTTTTACTGCTCATAGTGTGATGCAAACAGTATCACATTACGCTCTGAATAAAATTGAGTTAAAAGATATAAATATATGCTTACATTGTACACAGCTGTCCAGTTTCCACATACTGCTGCAGTAACTCCTCAACATGCTTACAATATAAATGACTATCAGGTCATTTGTATGCATACCATTTAATAAATGATTTGACCTCATTTGGAGCCAAACAATAATTTATTAAGAATTATTATGTATTGACCAATATTCTTTGCATTTAAGCAGTTCCCTGGAAAATAATGCATTAATTAACCAGACAGCATTTTTTTTTTCTCTCAGTTTTAAGTGCTGTTTAGTCTCACTCCTTACTCAGAAAAGCACACATTATTTCATAAGTGGGCTGAGTGCATGTGTGTGTACTCATCTCCATTAAGAAAAGCACTGTCATTCACAACTATTCACCACAGCCATTAATCACATATATGCAGACAGTGCATTAGTACAAGGCTTTTGCAGATTTGCTCTTAGAGTGGAATTTTTTCTTTTTTTTTTTATGTTGGGTGGAGAAGGTGAAGTTGATGCAATTTTATTGTCCTGTAAATAGTTCTTTTACTATCTACTTCCTCATCTCTTGAAATGATGAATTCTCACAAATGTACGTGTTTAATTTGTCTCTCAAATTTATTTCTGCTCACTTTTAGTGGAACCAAATGTTATTAGAGAGAAATTGGGAAATAATATATTTTTTTTTTTAGGTTCATGAAACCTAAAAAGAAAATGGTGTTATCTCAAATCTGGGTTCTTCACCCGGCGTGCCAATCCACACACCGAGTTGTGATATTTGCATTACTGAGCAGAGATGGGTGCTAGCACATCCTTTAACACATAGTAAAACTTCTTATGCACTTTGAACAATTGTTTACAATTATGTTTAGTCATACTTAATTTGCATTGGTTCTTAAAAGCTACCGGGTTTTTTTTTCACTTAGCATGTTCTGTGGGGAGAGGGCTTTGTTAGTAGGGGGCTATCTTTGCTCGAGAGTGGGTCTTTTAATATGCTTATTTGGATAGTTCACCTATAGTTCCAGTAATTTTCTGTTCAGTCTCATTAAGCATTTGGTTCTCCTTGATCTTATCTTGTTGTGCCCCAGCTTGACCGTGTTTTTTGTCAATTAACATCCACTGCTTTTCAAATTCTTTCATGTTTTATTCACTATAGATATTTACTTTTTTCTTCTTCTCTTTTTCTTTTTTAAAGTAAATAATTCTTATATCAAATCCCCTCTTTGAGACTGTATAAGAGAAGAATTTATATTTTCCCCTTATATTAGCCTCATCTTTCCATTAATTGGTCCACCCAAGATGAAACATATCCATGTACATTGAATTAATGCATATATACTTAAAAATATTAGAACTCTTACAATAACAATGCATATTACTTTCTTTATCCATGAACTTAAATCTGATACCTAAGAGGTCAGCCATTGTCATGTTTTGAGTAAAGCCAATAGTAATGTCATTCTTTTGTATTTCATGTTAGTTATTCTATTGCTTTAGTACACCTCCATCTCCCCTTAGATGTTAACAGCATGTCAGTCTAACTTAGCTGTTCCTTTTGGGGGCTTGCATCTTTGTATACAAGTGCAGCAATTTTTTGGGAGATCAGGGGTAGTTACTTCCTATTCCTGTTCTGTTTCTCTGCTTATATTAAAGGACATATTTGTCCATAATTATCCCCAGGATACATTAGAAAGGTATTCCTCTTTCCAAGGCTTCTGGGAAGTGTGTACAGACCCAGCAATCAGTTCTGTTTATCATTATTATTGTTTTCTCTATTGGTTAAAAACATTGATATTTTTCTCCCAAAGATCCTTTAATGGCTGCCTCTCAGAGTTCCTACATTCTTCTATCACTGTAACTAAGCAAAGGATAGCAATTCCTAGTATCATTTCTGTTATAAAGAAAATAACATTTTTCTGGAAGCACTCTATTACTACTACTATTCTTTTTACTATTATGAGCATGCAATAATACAAAATTAATTGTCAAGTACAAGCTACTTAAAGATATGGTTTTCCATAATCCTTTATACAATTAATTAAACTTCAGTAAATTTTAATTTACAGTCCCTGGTTTGTTCAGTGGTCCACTGTTTTGCTATAGGTGCTTTTTTCACTCAGGTATAATGTATCCAGGGGTTGATTCCTAATTTAACTGCTGGGCAGGTAGTCAGTAAAACAGCATATGGTCCCTTCACCTTTCTTTTAGTGCTTCATCTTTTCAACTTCTGAAGTAAACCAAATCTCCTGGTTGAAACCGATGTATTGGTGAATCCAAAGGCAAAGGAACTCTTTTGATTTACATATCTATGTAAGGAGGGTAATTTTTGTGACAGATGAAATATCTCCTTAACATTTCTTCACCTTTACTATGTATTTGGTTCTCTTCTGTGGTTAGGCTATTAATTAGATATGATTTCCTGTAAAAAATTTCAAATGGATTTACCCCTTCCTTTATTCTAGGGGCAATCCTAATTCTCATTAAGGCCACTGGTAACACCTCAATCCATTTCATATGAGTTTCCTAGCACAATTTTGTTATTTGTCTCTTAATTGTATAGGGGCACACAAATCTCTAACCCATGATGTATATTCCCCCTAATTTAGAAAAGCATGTTGAGTTTCTGGAGAGCATTTGGGGGATTTCTTCATAATGGTTCCTTGCAAGCACTTCCTTGCTTACATTCAAGTTCTTGGTGCTTAAGTCCCATTTTGTTGATTTTGTCATCCCTTCCAGTCACATCAGCCCATGCCCTTCGCTCAGCAGTCCTGTCTGTCACTCCGTCAAGGACTGCTGGTTATTCTTTCTCATTCATAATAAGGAGATTTTCCAAACATATTTGGGAAAACCTTTCTAAATATTTTTTAAAATGTTTGTTCGTTTTCAGTGAATATAACATTTCACTGGCTCTCAAGGCAGTTATTATCAAAGCTACCAGGATTCTGATAAATATATTAAAATGAACAAGGTATCAGTCCAGTTTCAGTTATCAGATGAGCAAAACCATGAAGTGGGAGGGTATGACTATTCCTTTGACCCTGTCCTTTAAGATGTGACTTGCAATATGCAGACATTACTCTGTATAGGTGAAGCAGTGATGAGCCACACTTCACATTTAAGACCTGGCACTACTGACACAGAGCACATGAAAAATCATTGTTTGTAGGAAATTTTGTGGTTTGTGAAAGAACTAGAAACTGCTAAACGGGACAAAAGTATATAGCCAGCTGATACATTCAACTGATACAGACAAAATAAGGTCTCCCTCCAATCCCCTTTGGGCTGATGTAAGCTCTGCTTTCTTTACAACAGCTGTGGTCACTTTTTATATTTATCCCTGAGCTTTGTGAGTACATTGCTTGTGCCCACCTTCTCTGAGCCTTCTTCCATTCTTATGGTTTGTTGACAAAGAAATGTTCTCTCTTTAGCCATCTTAAGAGACTCTTAAATTAATAAAATATGAAGGAATTTTGGCTTTGTTTTGTGGTTTTTTTTTTTAGTGGAGTTATGTGCAAGCAAGTTATCTTTGAACCTTCACCTGAAAATCATGCGGTGAAAATGTCAAGCTCCTAAGAATATTTTTAAACAGGTTGCACATAGGAACAACAACAGATTATTGAGTTCCAAACAACTAGCCACTTTACTTAAGGAGGACCTAGTCATGCTAAAGTGATTTTAACATCTTGGGATATTGGAATATAAGATCAGGCTTGTCTTAACTGAAGAATAATGCTATTTTGCTTGCATAATGCTTATCCTATAGGAATAAAAGCACTACTAGTATAGAAAGCTGTTGGAATGAGCTGAGAACCAAAAGAACCCACTCTGAAAGGAAAAGAACTTTACTGACAAAAAAATAAAATAATAGAATCAGAATAATGTAATAGAAACAGTGCTTGAAATCATTACCTAAATGCTAAATTTTAAAAAACTAAGAGAAATATTTTCATTTTCAAAGGCTCTGATTTAAATTAATAAAAGCACTCAGATGGCTGGTATGTTAGTACTGATTTTTCCCAAGCTATTATGTTGCAATAAAATTAATATCTCATTGCAAATGCAGGTGGGAACCTCATCATAAACACACCAAAGGAACAAAACTCCAGGATAGAGTGTATCTTTTAGTATATAATCATTAAAATCAAGCTCTAGGGGATGTGAAGATATTTATCTTGTCATATTGACTTCAAGCAGACACAAGCTAACCTCTATCATAACCTATATATTCTGTGGTTATTTAAATCAGTCTGATCTGTTCTATGCTGGTTGTACATGGACAGGGGAAAAGCTGAGTTTTTGTGGTCTTTTGCCTAATTTCATTTCATAGGACAGTAGAATAGTTTGGTTTGGAAGGGACCTTAAAGATCATCTAGTTCCAACCCTCTGCCATAGGCAGGGACACCTTCCACTAGATCAGGTTGCTCAAAGCCCCATCCAGCCTGGCCTTGAACACTTCCAGGGACAGGACATCCACAGGTTCTCTAGGCAACCTGTTTCAGTGCCTCACCATTCTCATAGTGAAGAATTTCCTTGTGTCACCAAAATTGGGAATTAAACCTCTTAACACCAGTGTAGTATTAAGAAGCAGGCACTCCTTTATTGCAGAGCTGGGTGCTCGGTGGAATCTCCACAAATCAAGCTCACCTGTGTAGGTTTTTACCATTACATTTATACACAAAGTACAGGGTCCTATACTCCCAATTACAATGATTGGTTAGAAATTTGCATATAATTGTAATATTTGCTGTGTCACCCTTCTCTGTTACTACGCTTGTGCAGGGGAAGGGTCTTCACCTGGGCAAGGGTCTTCTTGACCTGTGGGCATGATTTTTAGTATTATCATATCAGGTCACCTTAAAAGTTAGTTTTGTTGCCAAATTGGAAGGCTGAAAATTGGCTTCACCAAGCTGTCCAATAACTCATCCTATACACAATAGAACCTAGGTGCTCTGGTTACGGTCTAGAGAATAAGGACTAAGGGTATTATGGTCTATAGCATAGGGACTTCGAGTAACAGTCTCGGATAACAAGCAGCACAGCAATTCATATGTCATTGGTTAATAAGTGCTAACATAATTCTATCATGAAGGTTAACTGCTTAGAATCAAAATGTTCTTATAACTAGCTGTTACATAAACACAAAATATAGGAAGATTCAGTAAGATTTTAATACATTTTGCAGCACCTGGAGCCTTCTCTTCTCCCGGCTGAACAACACCAACTCTCTCAGGTTGTCTTTGTAGGAGAGGTGCTTCAGCCCTCTGGTCATCTTTGTGGCCCTCCTCTGGACTCGCTTCAAAAGGTCTGTTTTCTTTTTACGTTGGGGGCTCCAGAGCTGAACGTAGTACTTCAGGTGGGAATCTCACAAGAGTGGAGTAGAGGGGGAGATTCACTTTGTTCAACCTGCTGATCACACTTCTTTTGATGCAGCCCAGGATACAGTTGGCTTTCTGGGTTACAAGCACATATTGTTGTGTTGAGTTTCTGGTCCACCAACACCCCCAAATATTTCTCCTCAGGGCTGCTCTCAATCCATTCTCCTCCCAGACTGTATTTGTGCTTGGGATTGCCACAACCCATGTGCAGAACCTTGCACTTGGCCTTTGATTCTTCTTCCTTTGACACCTCTATTTAGTTTAATTTAAATTAAAACCCTTAGTCTATACAGAATTATGTATGAGGCCTAGAAAAGTGTGTTGTTATTACTACATGCTTTATAACATTCTCTATATACACTTTTTTCCTCATTCTTTGTTATTGAAAAGAGTCTTTGTATTTTTATAGCATAAGAAAATTTGGGAGTTCCTTGATCCTAGTAAAGGTCTGTGGAACCCATTCTTTCAAGAACTGTTGTACAACAGAGAAAGAACTACCCGTGCAATTCTATGATTTCTCTCCAAGACTTGCTTACATGTCACCTATCTCACAGACACAGACAAGGGCTGAATGGCTGGATGATTTCTTTAGTATTAATAATTGGTTGCACAGATGCATGGGATTTAGAAGGTTAACAGTGGAAGCAAAACTTTGGACACTGTAACTTAAGCTGCATATGTTGCCGGAATGGATGGAAAGGGAGCAATGGTAGCTTGCCTCTGATCCGCTAGTCTAGCCCTTGTTGTGTATAAGTGTGGGAAAATTAATCGGGGGGTGGGGGGGTGGGAGGGTGTGTGGATAAGAGAAAACTGGAACCTAAGAGAAGTGTGGTATTACAGGAAGCTATTTAGGTTAAAATACAGTTATCACTTTCAGGATGGTTGGCATGCATGGAATCTACATCATCACAGCTCCCTAAGCAGCACACTCTGACAGCTCAGCACATGCTGACAAGAGTAACAGAGGATGGAGAGAAGACACCATGGCTAGGCTCTGCTGTGCTCCCTGTGGGAACAGGAACTTGATGGTACCACACAGCTGATAAGCTGCATAGCAGTTGTCAAATGAAGAATCCATGAGATGTCCGTGGCTGAGCCAACCATTGTGGCAAAATGACTTTCCTCAGATGAAATAATCTCATTGTAATACTAACACACACCTCCATCTCAAAGCTACCTGCTTCCAAGGTACTACTACACCTCACTGGTCACATGATGTCAGTCAGTAACAACTATGTATGACTAGACTCACTCAGGCTCCACCTAAATGTGATAGAAATGGACTAATCCTGGCCTGAAATAAGTCCAAAGTGGGGGATTTGTTGTCTAAACTCCCAGACTACCCAACTCTGATTCAATGTTCACAAAGCTAAATCAAGCTGACTCATTCTCTAAAGTTATAATGAATGAAGTGACTTCTAATCAAGGGAGTCAGCCTTGGGGAGGATGAGAAACACAGAACAGAGTGAAAAGAACACCATTGTCTAAGTTACAGAGAAAGAAGCCTCCAAGTGAGGAAAGTTCTGGCTATAAGAGGAGACGGGCTGATAAGGTGTTGCAATCCACTGACATCAACAGAAAACTAGTTGAAAATAGGACAAAAGATAATTGTGGTAGTGGGAGGTTGTGATCCCCAACTCAAATAGTCCCCCTGAAAGAGGGAAAAACCCTGCTTGAGAAGCATGTATAGTTAGGAGAGAACTTCAGTAGGCTGTCTGAGGGTGCATAATGCATAAGAAGCAAGAAACTTGTAACTAATCCCATGTATGAAGAATGAATACGCAATGCAGTATGAAGTGTAAAAAGTATGCAAAGGAGGGTAGTTAGGGAAGACTCCATTGTAACTTCTGGGATCAGCTGACGGGCTGAATCTGTCTTCCTTCCTGTAGGGACACCTATTGGGTGAGAACTTTATCTTATGTGCACTAAATAACAAACTCATAGTTTGGTTGTATATCACTTCAAGCTTGTTTTTACAGACAGTTCCTATCATGGGCAATCACGAACCTTAATTTGTCATGATTTCATATTAATAGTGTTATTCCATAAACTGTTAGTGTTAGTCCTTCGTGGGCGCTAGCAGTTGCCAGCAGCAGATTGCATATTGGAATAAAGTGGGAAGACCCACTGAGGGATCCCCCTTATGCTGTTGGCTGTTTCACTGAATAAAGCAGTCAAATCACCCTCTGATCCAGCAAGACTGTTCAGTGAAGGGTCCCTATACCAGGATGCAGACAGACTGGTTGGGTACAAGGGTCTTGGCTTTCCCAGGGTACTAATAAACAGATCATACACTAGGGTTTGAGAAAATCTCCCCCTCCTCTTTCATGTGACAAGAAGTATGCCTTGTATTTGGCTACGTGACATGGAAAAGACAGCCCAGTGTCTGGAAACCTGTGGAAAAGGGAGATCCTTGAAAATTCCTACTTCAGGAAACTTTCTGTGTAAAATATTATTAGGATATATGCAATTCTTATTACTGGAAGGTAAAAAACTTTTAGATCAATGTATGATTTTTGCATAATGCATCTGTAATTAACAGACATCAACTGTCTTTTGCCTATTGGCATACTGCAAACAACGCTGTAAACTTCACATAGACTTACCTTCATACTACATAATAAACATAGCTGAAAACTGATGTGGTTTATAAATCCACAGGCTAGGATTCATTATTAAATTGCTGTGCCTGTAAAAATAATAAAAAAAAAACCCAAACCATTTTTAGTGAATGCTGATTTAAGAAAGATGATAAAAAATGACTATTGCTAGTCTTGTGTGTTTAAACTTAAAGCATTTTGTAAAGTATTTGTATGAAAAGAGGACGACAGAATAGAAACAAGTGATAGATGGAATTCAGCCATACTTGGAAATCCTTTCACCTATCAAAATGAAAAAGAACCAGTAGGGTAAGACAGAGCATAGCAAACTTCAGACCCAGGCTGTAGCTCACTCATAGGAATATACAGAACCTAAAGAAATTACTGTGAGAGACAAGTCAGGAATTTCCAAGTAGTATTTCTACTCCTTGCAATGTCTTCAACAGTATGTTCCATATAAATGTTACTTATGAACATTAGTTAAATGTTCATAATATACTTTTGAAGAGCGTAAATGTCATTAATCCTGCTGAGGTGCAGTTATCACAAAGAACACAGACTCCAAAACTCAATTTCAAAAGTCAGGTCTCCCAGTACTTCTTATCTAGCTATCCCTATTTTAAAGACACAATCTCAAATCCTTCTCATGTTTGCAAAATTATGCAAATGAGAAGTGTCAAGTTCAATCAATGATAGAATTAGGACTAAGACTTGGGCATCAGGTCTCAATCCTGCTGTGTATGCATTGCCATTGTTATCATGTCTTCCTTGTACAGCACCTTCTCTGGGCCTCTGTACTGTTGCAGATGATTCTTCTTGCTGATGTTTGATTTTTTTTCTTTTTTTCTGACAATTTAAGGACAACACAGAAAATTATTTCCAGAACTGTAGATGTCTAGATAGTTCCTATATATGTTTATATAGTTCCTATTCTGACAGTGGTAGTGTGATGTTAGAAAAGCCTTAAGGGCCCATTTTAATTAATTATAAAGCCCCTGTAGCTTTTTGTAAGTTGTATATAATGGCGGTTTAGTCAAATACAGAGTAGCTGCTGAGCTTTATCTGGAACATTTATTGTCTGCACACAAATAGAAGGATACACAAGTAAGCTAGTTACATTGCATTTCAAAGCTGACAGATTATTTTACAATATATTAACAAAAAGATCACTGACACCAGAAGCTGGGTGTAGAAATATATGTCCTGTTATTAAGTCAGAATTTAGCAAAGTCAAATTTTTTTTCCCTCTGATTAGGGAGAGCTGGATATTATTTATTTTGCTCCTCTTGATCTGTGCTTTTCCTTTTCTGTTGTCAAATTAAATTTGCTGATGTCTGATAATACACTATTGTTGGAGAATTGTTCTTTAATAGCAAAACATAATTAATACTTTTGTTGGTTTTTTTATTTGGCTACTGGTATCAATTTAGAGTTAATTTACAATGGATTTCTACTTTTTTTAAAATTCTGAACAATAAAAAAATTATATATCACTATATATTTCTATATAAAATTTATTTACACATAAATTTCAGGAAAATGGAAGCATTAGTTCAGTTCAACTGGAAATTTTCATTTTGGCCTGATATCTTTTTCATCCTTTAACGATCAAAAATCTTTACAGACAAACTGAAATTATTTTCACTCTGCAACATGAAACTTTTCATTTAAAACTATACTAAATATTAAGAAAACTTTGATACTGTCTCTGAGCTCTTGCCCCACCCCAGCCTTATAGTATTTGACTTAAAATTTGGGAATAAAGTTACTCAGTAACAACAAAAAAGAAACATCTGATAAGAAGTATTGGCAAATGCACAGGAAGAAGTCCTGAGAAAATGTACTCAGATTTTGCTGTCAATAATGAGATCTAAGGAAGCCTTCTGCCAAATATAGTAAGTTTTGACATCTGCAGTCTATCTCATCTCAACTGTGTCTTAAATGCACAACCATCCTTATTTCATTTGGTGACTTCTACTAAATGTTATGCAATTAAAAATAAACTGACACTTGTCACTATGAAATTCAAAATCAGAAAAAAGTTACATTTCATGTTTTAAAACACATAAAAAACCATAAATAGCCCCCACCCCCCTAAATAAAATTGTTAGGACTTTACAAACAGATTTCAGTAGTACTTCCTAATTTTTTATCCTGAACAATTAAAGTCAATGAAAATTTTTCACTAATTCACTGGGAGGATGATCATGCCTGTAATGAAACTGAATGCACTAAGTGCTTTGTTATAAGTAAAGGAAAATGCAAACCTTTTCTTTACAGTATGTAATGCTGCAGAAGTAGTTTCAAGTATCATGGCAAAAATTTGTCTCAGTATAGAATGAGTATACTGTTTGGCTATGGAAATAAAGGGTCAGTTCTTTAAGTCCCATGCAATTATAACGTGTTCTGAAAGACTAGCTTGCTTAAGCTCCTGGAACTCTTATGTGGAAATGTTTGACATGTAGGCTAAATGCTTAAAACTATCTAAATGACTTAGGCTAACTCAAGTCACATATCTAGGCCTTTAGGAAGGTCAAGGTATGTAAATCTCATAAAAGATTCTAAAGAACCTATTTTCCAGAGCTACTTAAACTTGCAGAGTTTAAAATGAATGGTGGCCTCCAATATGAACTACTAGCTGAAATTTGTATGCCTGCACATTTTCAGAAACATCTAAACACAGGCAAAATTGTCTGATATTGTGGTACGCTGGGAAAATACCTTACATCAAAAGTGTTGAATTGCACTTTGCTCAGTTGAATCCAGGAAAGTAGATTAACAACTGACCATTTTCATTCAATGAAAAGATGTGCATAACATAAAAGTCTGGCTGAAATATTCAGAAATGTCCCTGTCAGCAAGATACAGATAGACTTTTCTTCCCTTGATCTGAATACAGATTATAGCACACTTAAAAATCTAAGTTTAGGGATGCTTCTAGACCAGAAGCCACCTGAACCAAGGCCACACCTGGTTAACACAGGCTTCAAGTCACCTAGTTCTCTCCTGACAGTACAGCCTAACAGCATGGTTGTTCTGTTTTAAAGAGGAGTTGGAAAGGTAACCTCCCAAATTTTTTTGCCCCAAAGTAGTAATTCCTGCTAAGGATGTGGAATAACTAGATTTAGTACTCTTCACCAAGACCACTTCTTTGCTGTATGGTACTCTAAATGTCAAACATAGTACATTTTTACTGGGAATACAATGCAAAGAGAGGTCAGCCTCTACTCTTCATAAAGCTTGGGATTGTTGTAGCCAAGTATGAACAAATTACAGGTTCAGAAAAAAAAAATAAATTACAGGTTATGGGGAGGAAAAATGGACCACAACATTTACATATTTGCTTCCAGGATTTCAGTGCACTTTGCAAATTCACCAACTAAAATTCCCAAATTATATGTATAATTTGGTGGAACTCAACTGTGCATTCCCAAATGAGTGCTGCTATTATCAGTCTAAGGCACTCATGATTCTTCACCTGGTCCAAGGTTAAGAACATCTTCTGTCACTTCTAGAGCTTCTTTTTTTAACATTATGGAATCAATAGGCAGCAGAGAAATGAAACACATTGCACACTCTAAACAGACTGCAATATATTGAAACTATATACAGATTCTGCAATGCAAAACAAAATATAAAATACACTTGACTGGAGTGTGTAAATCATCATAGACATCATTGAAAATTCTGTCCTGTGTTTTACTGTCTTCATGTATTATACAATGATTAATGGAATACAGAATAAATGAATGTTAGGAGAAAACTATCACAATTTATACATATCTGAATAGTCTCAACACCCCCCAGCCCCCACCCCCCTCCAATAAATTATTATTTCTGATAAATATGTGGAGGTTCTGGAAATAATGGGATGAATCTGGGAAGAAAATATTTGTATTGAAAACTGTTTTCTGGTGAAGTGCATTAAACCTAATAGATTCCTTTGGGAAACTGTAAGAACCTGACTATTTTTTTTTCTTGAAATGGAAGCAGCTAAAACCATAGCTCTAGCAGACTGTATGAAGAATAAACTTAGTAAGACTCTTTTAGTTTCAACTTCTATGATTATAAAATAATTATCCCTCAGGTAGTTAAAAACAATATGAAAATATCAATAAGGTTTGTTGTATAGGGGAATATTAACTCATTTATATCTAAATAGCATATGTACATATGTAGGCTGTTAAGTCAAAAAAGGCAGGGAATACTTGGGGAAAAAGCACAAACTTTGCAAAAAATGTGTATCAGTATTTTATATAACAAATGGTTGTATTTTACCATACTGTTTATATAAATGCGTTTAACCACCCTGTTAAACCTTACAAAAATTGTTAGACATTACTAGTCCTGAAGACTTTTTCTGATCCCAGGTCCCATTTTACACAAAAGTGGATGACCCCACACTATACTGATACAAGATAATTTGCACCCATATCAGCTTTCATCCTGATTTCTCCCATCTAGAGGAAGAAAATAATCTTTTTTAAAATTTAAATTTTCCATTATTTTGAAAATGAGTTTTCTTGATATCCACAGAACACTTACTGTTAAGGACCTGAGTAATTGACTCTAATTTTTAAAGTACATCTTTCAGAATAAGATGGTCCCTCAGTCAGCTTTCCCTTTTGTTACTCAGTCCCATCATTTTGTCTTATCGAGTAGATGACTTACACCTCTGTTTCTCTGTGAAGAGATCAGTCTTTCCTTTGAGGTGCACTGCCTTGACTGCTAACTTTAAAGTTTGAAATAGTGTAATTTTCCTGGTGCCTTCAAGATTTGTCTTTGAAAGCCTTGGAAAGTAACCGCATTATGGAACTGAAGAGCAGATACTTAAAAACAAAGTATGGACTATTTTGATAAAATCTTTATAGCAGTTAGAGATGGTTTTGAAGAAAAAATACACTTATTAACTGACTGACATTTGACATTCTCTGTAGTGCCTACATAAATATGGTGTATATTGCTTTTTGAGGAGGCAGTAAGTGCTCATCTATTGTAAACCTTGATTCTTAACCAGTCTGTGTCAGCCTCAAGAAGCTTACAGCTTCTGCATCACTGTAGGGTCCTCCTCTTAACAGATTGCTGTCTTTTGATATTACTTCTCTCAACAGGAGCATAAAATCCTCATTGCCAAGAACTGAGTAGTGTCTTCCCAGATTTAAACTTAGCTATTGTTCTTGAGTGGATTTTTCTCATCAAGGCTGTTTCCCCCCCTCTTTTCTGCTAGCTTCTCCATAATTATGAAAAAAACCCTCCATTATTATTCACTCAGGCAAGGCAGTGCCTCACATATAATTTTGAGAAGCATGGTACTACAGGCAAAACAAACATATCTATCCTACACAAAGATTTGAAAAATATATTTTATTGTCTAATGTGGACCTCTAAAAGAGTCTAGCCTGACAAAGAAATTCAATACATTCCACAAAGGATTTATTTTTCCTTATTAGAAAATGCATTTTACTGAAATGAAGTATTTATTGAAAATAATGTCATAGTCCATAAGGATGTATTTATATTTTTTTCTCACATTTTCTTACAGTCAAAATATCTCTTTTGGTTTTTTTTTTAAGAAAAAAAGTTTTAATTTTACACTTTGTAATAGTTTATTTATTTAAAATAATTATTCCATATAATATTGATATACATGCATACAAATATTCTGAACATATTTTAAACAAATTTTTATAATTATTCTCAGTTTATTACAAAATAATTTAGCAACTTTCTTTTTTTCATTACAGGAAAAAATTGGAATTATGATTATGTTTTTTTCTGAAAAGTGAAGAAAGTGATTCATGCATCAGGTTTAGTCTTAAGTACTATCAGTAATCAAGCAAGACAAGTAGGAACTGTTACTGCATTCCCTGAAAAACAACATGTACGCTAAAGTACAATAGCATAACATTCTTTGCTGTTGTTTGCCCAAATGTTTAGACTGTCCATATTTCCAGGAGCTGAAACATTCCCCTAAACTACTAAGCTTTTCTTCTGAAATTTGAGTAACGTATCTGAGAAACATTTTTTTTTACATATAAATTCCCCAAAGCTGATCTTATTTTGGGATAGTCATTCCACGATTGAAAAGTAAAAGAAATATGGGAACAAGAAAAACCTTGTTCCACTCTTCTCTGAATAAAGGCCTATCCTGAATTATCAGTTTTATAAAATTGAATCTGTAGGAGTACTGCAATACAATGTTGCTTCCCTTACAAAATTGCCATAATGATTAAGTGCTAAATGCAGGCAACCATGCAGCTTCACCTGGTGTTTCCCTACTGGGAAAAGGTCAATTAATCCAAAAGCAGATAGTTTATTATCATAGCTATCTGGATTCAGTTGTTTTTAGGTTAATTTTAATATAATGTGCTTTGGAAGACGTGTCATTTTCATTGTTAGTTTACAATTTATATTTAATCTATTTTTATTTGAAATAGTGTGTATAGCAGCTATCCAGTGCAGCAGGAAGACACCCGGGAGGATAGCTGTACCTAGATGGGTTATTGGCACACAACTGCATTTGTGAATGTGCTGGAGCACACTGTTCTCAATTACAGTTAGGCCATATGCCTTAGTGTCAGCTTTACTATGGCTGCAAGATGAGAAATTGTATCTCCGCTGACATAAAGTTTGAGGGGTGAGAAATGATGATAAACAATTCAAGATAAAGCAGGCTAATAACAAAATTAGCCTGCCAACATCTTGTTAATAATCTCTACAAGCAAAGAGGATTTATTCTAGATTAACACTTTGCATCATGATGGGTTTCAGTGTTAAATTTTGAGCTTAAAGCTCATGTGAATGTATGTTTAATTTGTTTTAGGAACATCTCCACAAGCATGTTTTAGCCTCTTAAGCAGGAGATTTTAATGATCATTTTTCCATCTAGTTAAGGTCAACCTGCCACAGCCCTTTTTGGCATCCAGTGTAGGGCCTGAGGAATTCAAGATAAAGGTAGTAATTGGGAGAGGTAATGGGCAAAACAGGGACTGAACACAGCTGGAGAGCAAAGAGCAAAATGATTGTGGGGAATTTCAGTTGTAATTGTGGTGAAAGGACAAGGGGTGGATTGTGTATTAATTGTCCACTTTCATTCAGTGTTGTGATGATGTTATTTTGTTCTTGGTGTGGGGATTTCTTTTTGTTGATCTGAGTGAAGTTTGTGAAGATTGTGTCATGAACGTGTATTCTAATGGTAATTCTTAAATATGTGGTTCTCAAGGGTGAGGGATGGAATATATATGGTTTGTGTGTTTAGGTTTTGGTGGGGGGGGACTACACGGGTGGCTTCTGTGGGAAGGTGCTAGAAGATTCCACCAAGTCTGACAGAGCCAATATCAGCTGGCTTCAGGACAGACCCACCACAGGCCAAGGCTGAGCCCATCAGTAACAATGGTAGCACCTCCAAGATAACATAGTTAGGAAGGGGAAAAATACCATGCTGCTCAACAGCAGCTGGAAAAGAGAACGTATGCACATACATACACACAATAATGGTAAAGGAAAAGAAATTTTACTGCACTGAATTAATATCTTGCTTTCCTTGTCCTTTAAAAAATAAAAGCAGTACATTCCTCATGTATACTGCTGACCCCTACTGTCATATAGTTTGATGACAAAATCTATTGCTACTAATTCTGTATATCCATTGATTTCAAACTTAAATATCAGGTGCTGTTTAACAAAGCAGTAATATTATAGCTGGCTATATTCTTTGAGCAATCTGGTCTAGTGGAAGATGTCTCTGCCCATGGCCTGGGTGTTGGAACCAGATGAACTTTCAGGTCCCTTCCAACCCAAACCATTCTATGATATGATTCTCTGATTCTTTTAACTCTGGGTGTTACTTGATCAAGAATGACCTGGTGAGAAATAAATTTAAAAATGTGCCTTGCTAAATAAGTAGAAACTAATCAGGAAGTGATATTTCAAAAATTGTCTGGATGATGTTTTTTGTTGACTTTTGCTGAATCTTTATGCATGTCTAGTCATGTAATCACTTGAGAACCTGGAGTGAGCTGAAGAAAAGTGATCTGCAAACTCTGCTCCTGGGCAGAAAAAATTCACTAGAGATGAGAAACTTCAGAGTTGATCATTGCAGCCAATTAAATGAATTACTGTAGAAGAGCAGAAGATAATTCATGAGTGACACCTAATCTATTCTAATTTAATTGTACAAAACCTTTATGTGGGTAGCTTCAGTGTCTGCAGTGTATTGTGCAATACAAGTATCACACTTTTAGAAAAGATTTTCTGGGGACCTGCAGTCATTTTAGTATTTTGTTATAGGTGTATAATTGTTGCAGCACAAATAAACTAGTAGGCTGCAACAAGGCTTTTAGCATCAGTCAGATTCTACTGTGCTGTATCTCCTTCCTCCAGAGGCCAGACCACACTACTCCACCTCCATCCAACCCCCTACTCCTCAGGACTATTTAACCACTTAGCAGGAACAAGCTACAGCTGCACATCATCCATGTCAATCAACCACTGCCCCTGAGGCAAGGCCACAGCTGCATATTATCAATGCCAATCAACCCACTGCCTTCATTCCTCTACATATAATATATTGTTTTCCATTAGAAATGTTGTTAGAGAAGGCCCACAATGTCATTGTGTCATCTTTGTATTTTGTACAGGGAAACAAAGGGTCCTTTTAACCTGTGGGCATAAATCATAATTTATTATGAGCAGTGCTCTTTTACCACAGATAAATCTGTTAGATTTTGTCAGTTTAAGAAGCTATGTCACAGACACAGAAAAATTGTTTGTATTTTAATTCCTTTTCAGTGAGGTATCTTGCAGCAAGCCAGACCTTGAAAAAATAAAATGGCAAGAGTGTAAGATGGATGTACAGAATGGACAGAATGAAGGTCTAGCAGATCTTTTACTTTGTTAGAAGTCAAAGTGTGTTTCATTTGTGCATGTCTGCTTAGGTAAGTGGGACATAAGGTACTACTTATTATTGACATGCCAGTTGATTGAGCTAGATAGCAAATATGAGATAGAAAAGAACATTTTTGTCATATGCTTCTTTATTGGAAATGGGTGGGTAGTCTTTGACTTTTTCTACTGTGTCTGCTTCACAGTACCTTAAAAAAGGTCAGTGTGTATTAAGTTGTAGAGGCAGGGAAATATAGTGCATCAAGTATAGGCATAGTAAAGCTCTGCTCTCTTCTATGCTGCCCCTTGTTCAGCATAAACAATTTTTTTCCATCTTTGTTCAGTCTGTTCCTTTTTAGATTATTGTTAGACATACATTAATCTTGAATGGCAAGAAATCTATAATTAATGTGCCTCAGGTGAATGTCACCAATGATGTCTTATTAATTTTCCTTTTTATGGATCTTCATAAACCACTTAAGATGTCTGCCTTAATATCCTTTAAAATGTTCATAGAATCATAGAATGGTTTGGGTTGGAAGGAACTTAAAGATCATCTAGTTCCAATCCCCATGGACAGGGACACCTTCCCCTAGATCAGGTTGCTCAAAGCCCCATCCAACTTGGCCTTGAACACTTCCAGGGATGGGGCATCCACAACTTCTCTGGGCAAGTTGTTCCAGTGCCTTAACAACCTTACAGTAAAAAAATTCTTCTTAACAACTAATCTAAATCTATCTTCTTTCAGTTTAAAGCCATTCTCCTTTGTCCTGTCGCTACATGCCCTTGTAAAAAGTCCCTCTCCAGCTTTCTTGTAGGCCCTTTTAGGTACTGGAAGGCTGCTATAAGGTCTCCCCTGAGCCTTCCCTTCTTCAGGCTGAACAAGCCTAACCCTCTCAGTTTGTCTTCACCAGGGAGGTGCTCCAGCCCTCTGATCATCGTCGTGGCCCTCCTCTGGATTTGGTCCTCAGATTTGTCTTACATCTTCTCCAAATTGTTATATCTAGAAGATGTGTGGGTGTTGCGAAAGGAGTGGTAGGTCATGTAGCTTCAAGAATGACCACCAAAGAGTTTAAGTGAAATGGGTTTAATATGAATATGTGGAAATGTGACTACACAAGATTTGATGGCAAGATTCATTCTATTATTTATTATGTAGAGTAAATGCACAGAGATAAATCACATTGAAAATAAATTAGAGCAGAGGTAGAAACAGTTTATAAAATCAAAGGTAAAGGAAATCTTTCCATTGAATCATGAGGTTTAGAGTAGACTCCCTTGCTTTCTAAACTCGCACAGAGTTTAGGTGCAACTGGATCCAATCTTAGTCTCAGACTTGATCAATGGTTAATATTTAAAAGGGGGAGATGTTGAAAGTGTGGTAAAGCAAAAAGGAGACTCTTCAGCTGAGTCATGAGGTTTAGAATAGACTCCTTGATTTCTAAACTGTCACAGAGTTTAGGTGTGGCTGGATCTATTCCTAGTCTCAGACTTGGACAAAAGACTAGACCTAAATGGGAGAGAGAGAAAAAAAAAAGAGAAGGTCATTTATTGGTTTATTTACATTTCATAGGATTTTAGCAGCAAATCAATGTTTCAAATCACAAAATTACATAATCAACCTAACTGCTTCAAGCTTGCAGTGTATATATAACAGCAAAGGTATACCTACTAAAAGTTTGCCCTCAAGTTCAATGAAATACTCATATGTTATGCCTTTGCATTCCTCAACAGGCAAAGGGCTCAGCCTCTAGGAGCACGGGAATCGGCCCAGGCCCTGTCGTTGACTTTCTGTGACAGTCCCCCTGTTATCACAAAATTTGTGAGCTCTGTGCAGCATCCCACTCGGAGAGAGACACTGGTCACAGCCAGCTGTGGTCCAGGAGAGCTCAAAAGGGTCTTACTTGAGGACTGCTGTTTATAAAGCTGTGAGATGATGACTGGCTTTAGTTATCAGCAAATTTCCATCCGGACTGCAACCTGAGCTGGTAATTTTCTCAGAAATTCCAGGAACAATATATTGTTCCACTTGGTTGCCACTCAGGCCACAGTTGTCAGGGAATAACTGATTATATCCCTTCTCTTCCCCACTTTGACCAGTCAACAGGAATTCCAGCACGGGCAGTGCCATTCTCTGCCTCAGTCAGGTAGGAGTTCCCCGTACCGCCCAGGGGTGATAACTGCCCAGCTAACATCACCCAGGGCACTGAGACCTAGCTGACAGTTGCTGGTACAGACAGTGCTGTTCTCTGCCTTAGCCCAGCAAGAGTTGTTGATGCAGTCAGGAGGTGCTTAACTGCCCAACTCATTGCTCAAGGCACTGAGGCCTAGCCGTCAGCTCCCAAGGTCCTAGGACAGCATGGAGAAGGAGGAGAAGTGCACCACCACAGCCGATCTCTCTGGATTGTAACTATGTTTAGTGGAGACTGTACCTACAGATAAAAAATACACTGACCTAGATACATACACAGAACTGAAATGTTTTCCTTCACCTGGTGCAACATCTTGGTGAGATTTCCCTCACTAGAGTTCCTGATGTAATTTTTTAATGCCACCATTTCTCCTCCTACTGAATATGATCTATAAAATGTTAGGTCAGGAATATTTCAGGCAACTCAGAAAATATAAAAAGATAAAAAGGGTATAAAACCCAAAAATTCTCATTTTATTTCTAATACAAATGGAAATTACAAATAGAAATGTTTTCCTTACACTTCATTTGTGAACCATGCTAGAAAATTAATAAAGAACAATACTTTTCAAATCCTTTTTTGAAACAGACTGTTCTACTGTGTGAAGATCTCATCACATAAAAGCTGTTTGGAAACTTGTTGATTTCATCTGCAAATATAATTTAAGACTTTGCCATATAGAAAAGAAAGCCATGGTCATCCATGCAAAGTTTTTTTTTACTTTTTTTTTTTTTTTTTTTTTTTTTTACTTTCTATTGCATTAAAGGTAGAAATCTAGCAAATTGTTTGTCACAGTCACACAAATCAGTGACTGGAAAAACACAAAAGCATTACATCTGCTGATCATACCACAATGCCACTACTATAAGTAGGACTGAAAATATAATCTGAACATAGAAGTTGCAACATATTTTTATGGAATTAGTCAAAGATATCCTGCCATTAACATAAAAAGAAACACAAAGCTCTGGACTGTGACTGTAAGTTAAATATATCCACCACTCAGTATTGCTATTCAGTAAAGTCACTGACTTCACCACCACCACCACCACCCCACACACACACACAAACACACACACAAAGTGAATCACCATATAAAATAGTTTCATAACTGTTTACAAGTTCAGAACCAATCCTTGTGCCCTGCTGCCGGAAGATGGGGGTGGGGGTGGTGGGGGAAGGCATGAGTACTGGAGACACGTGGTAAATAATGAAAGACTCTCCTCAAAAACCTATCTTGAGGTAGGTTACATTAAATTAAATAAGGCACAAAACTACCAGAACTACTCATACCCACTGCCTTTTGCCTTGAATTACATTGAAGAGGACAAAACCAGAGGATGTGAATGTCCCCCATTTTTATAACACTATTGTATGAGAACAAGATTATTTCCAATATGCATGTTTGAGTTTCTGACAGCTCCACTTTTTCATATTTTCATCCTTTGACCTTAAATTGACTTAAAGTGACTTGAATGCCTTTCAAAGGAGGTGACACAAATGAGAAAAATAAATTGCAAATTCTCCTATATATATATTTAAACCACTTTAACATATATACTGTATGAAGTATAAATGTTAAAGGAAACTATCTGCTCTCATTACCCCCACAAGTACCCAACTGTCCAGGAGTTTCCTATCATAATACTGAAAGCCCACACTATTGAAGAAGATAAAGGGAAAGAAGAATTTCAGTTGACAAAGATAAAAATAGCATTATTTTAACTCATTTTAGTACTTGATTAAAAGAAAATAATTTAACAAATTCATCTAGCCTTCCAAATGTTCAAAGTTTATGGAATAGCTTTTCCTAAAGCTACAATATTAGTATGTGAAACAATTCTCATCCACTAACAATGACCATCTTATAGCACCTGGTTAGTTTCTTGAGGAGATTCACCTCTCAGTGTTTGATCATGATGTGTTGGCTGGAGTTAGTACAGAAAATAAAATATTTTGCTTGACAATGTGGCTGAGGATATGGGGACAGGTCATTATTTTACTATATTTGCTCATAGAAACTCTGAACCTCTGGAATATGTTAGAACCACAAGAAACCTATTGATGCTTCTACCTTGACTGTGAAAGAACATTATGCTGCAAAACAGTTACCAAAGAACTGAGCTGCATGGATTTGATGCAGGATCAAGATGAAAATGAGCTGAAAGTCAAAAAAGTGACAAAGCGAAATTAATAGCATTTTATGCAAATGATATAGGCATATTTAATTTTTTTGCAGCTTATAAGCAAAGTCTTATTTGTCTTTTTACAGCATCAGCAGCAATGAAACTAATGATTCAATTGCTGTACTATTACATGTTTTGACACCTGAAATTCTGAATACTTCCATTTCACTATAAGATTTCAGGGTAACTTAACAAAGTCAGAAGTTAGGGAGAGGAAGCAGCCACAGTGCAAACATGCTTTGGTGCTGCTGGTCTTCCCAGGGCATCATGGCCTCTGCCCAGGCTGGCTGGACAGAGCAGCCTCTCCACCAGACCCTGTGAGGAGTCCGCACAACGTCCTGAGTGACAGTATTGGGTGTGACACATAGGGACCCACACCTTGAGATATGTAACTGGCACAGTGGGGTGCTTTCTCACTGGTGTGAGCATTAGCACATTATAGGCAGTGGCATAGGTATGTGTAAAGCTGGAGCACCCACATCTCCAACCTACTTGTACACACCTCCAGGAGTATACAACCTACAAAGGCAAATGTTACTAGCAAAACCAGATTTGTTTTACCTGTGGTATAAGATTAGAATAGGACAAGACTTGCATGAAGAAATAACAGGAATAAAACCTATTTGGGCAAATTTAGTAATTTTTCACAATTTTATCTCAGTGTCTTTCCTTGAAAACATGTGACAGAGATATTATCAACAACTGAGCAAAACATTTAAGCAGCTGCTTAAATGAAGTATGCAAGCAACACTATAACTCACTGTTCTGAATTACTATTCTTTGTTTGTTTTCTATTTCTTTTCTCATTTTATAACTATGTATATTGATATTTTCTTTATTTCTTAAGAAATTTATTTTTCCTGCTTAAGGAATCCAGGAAAGTAAAAAGGTAAAAGCCAAAAAGGTAATGATATTGTAATATAAAATCAGATAAAGTTACCTGATGGTAGTTTCAATATGGTGACTTTCAAGATAAAAAAAAAAAAAGTCTTAAATCTTATTGTCTTCAGATCATGCATCTCTGAGTTGGTTCATAATGAAAATTTCAGCAAATGTTTTAACCATCCAGTAAGATTTCTTCTTATCTTTTAAGCCTTTAGCTTTAGAAGGAGAAAAAATAATGAAAAGAATACTAAGTAAGGATTCATAAATATTTTAAGCTTTCTGTAAACATGGTATCTCACCTCAGAAAGAGTAGAAGAACTATTTTAAGGAACTGAAATGCAACCTTTCCTATTTTATTAGTTTTTTTCCCAAAAACAATGATGTTTAAATAACAAAACCAAAATAATTTTAAAGGTAAAATGTAAAAAAACCTTTCTTTTATGTGAAATAATTCCACCCAAATTAATAATTTTACAAGTATGCAAAAGTGGTTAGGTTTCTTTTGAATATTTTTTTATTTGCAAGCTATCTATAAAGGAAAACAATGATGTCAAGATGACATGCTATGCATAGCATTCTTGTATGTTTCTTGAATTAATATTTTCTCCTTTGCTGCTCTTTTTGAAATATGAAGGTTGCATTACAGCTGAAATTATTCTCTGACAAGAAAATCTTTCTGTATTACCCTTATAGGAACACACTTTCATGGGGTTTCTGTGGGTTTTTGTTTTTTGTTTCTGGACAAAGAAACCAATATCACTGAAAGATGAACACTTCAGGTGTGACCTCAACATGTCTACAATACTTTTGTGAACAGAAAAATACCTTTGTTGTTTCTGTTGTTATTAGTATCTGTACAACAAATTATACATTTTTCATCATAAAAGCTTGCTACCCTAATATGAATGTCTCAAGTACATTTCCCTAAAAGGAGCACTGCCTTTGTACTCACATCAAACAAAATGGATAGATATTGGCTGTATTTCCATATGTTCTAGATTATGTCTAAGTGTTCCATAGAAAAAAAAACTCAACCAAAAAACAAAAGGAAAAATTACACACATCAAAAAGGAAACTAAAATTTTTGTAAATAAAAATGAGATATATACTGTAAAATAGTTACTTTTGTCAATCGACTTTTTGGTTCACTGAGCTGTATGAAAGCAAGTATATGCACTCACTCAGACTTTTGGAATAGACTGTATGTATATCAGCAGATGTATGATTAGTGAGGAAGTCCACATCATTGATTAGATTGGCCAGCTTGTGATTCAGCTGATCCAGGTTCAGATTTTTGCTGTGTGATGGGTTTTAAAAGTAACAGCTTCCTAAAATTAAAGGTAGAAGATGAATAGGATTTTTGAAAGCACCACAGGATTTAAGTGCCATTGAAATCAATACAGTTGTTAGATCCAAAAATGCATTTAGGCATCTGAAGTACAAGTTAGTCATCTGAGACCCAGTGGGTGATTTAAAAGCATTTAAGAGTCAGAAGCTATTTCAAGTTTGCACCTGTCTCATTGCAGTAAAGGCCCAGGAGATACTGCTGCTACCTTGGCAGAAGAGTGTTTTGAGGGGTGCCTTTATTCCCCGTAGCAAGATTAAGCTGCTGCATAATTGGAGTGAGGGGCTTACAGAAGGAGGCAGGATGACATGTGACTACGGAATTTCATATATGAATATAGAATTCATATAAAAACCAAAATATATTAACTATTTTTGGAAGAAGGGCCAAAGCTTGGCTTCTAATTTTTAGACTATTTCTGCTTTTATCCAATGTTACACACATAATCTGGAGAGTGTCCAGGTCACAGTGCTGCCTTGCATTTGCTCGCACAATAGTCTAATAGAATATGCTCCCGCAGTGTAACAGGGGTGACTTGAAAAGACCAGACTTGCTGATTCTTGTGACCATAGAAGTGGTGTCTTGCTTCTTGCCTTTAACAAACAAACAAACAAACAAACAAACAAACAAAACCAGACAGCAGTTCAGTTATCTCTAACCAAATAGGCACTTCAATCTTATGTATCCTCAGTTCATTGTGCTGGTTTCTGTATATGTAAGATTTTGATTTCCCTCCACTGGATAGAGAAGCTGTATGCCTTAGCCACTGCCAGCTTTCGAAGTGTTGCCACACATGACACTGTGTGTCTTCTAAACCCGTTTGTCCTATTTTACTTTTTTGTGGATCTAAATATTTCTAAGACATTTATTTTTTCTGCATCTGAGCTTTTCTATTTGATATAATATTATTTTGGAAACTCTCTTGGGTATTTTGAGGGTGATAGGATTAATGATTGTGAGGTGATTAAAGTTTTCTGTGACAAGAACAATATAAATACCACATATAGATTTCCTAGTATTTCATTTCAAAAAAAGACAAGCTCGTTCCAGACAAATGCAGCACAAATAAACTGGGTCACCACAAGTATAAGTGCTGAAGTGAGCAGTATTTTATCATTTTGTCATGAAACTTTCTGGACCATGGCCACACTTGGGCTTACTATGTCCCTTCATGAATTACAGATACACAGTTGTTGGACTAGAGACAGTACTTTTCAAAGTGCAGTCAAGTTCAAAATGTGCAAATTGAAACAGAAGTACATTTCTAAGAAACGTCTCCTTCCAGAATAAATAAAGCCTAGTCCTTCACCATGGAATAACAAACTGGCAAAACACCAGACTTTAAAAGGAGAAAAAAAAATCAGTCACATGAAAATTGATTTCCATAGTTATAAGAAAGGACTATCCAAAAAGAAAAATATTAATTATTTGAATTTGGAGAAATATGTGCCACATTACTGCTAAAATTCTGGAAGGAATTCAAGTTTGTTGATATCTTTAGCATTATTTAGAATTCTGGTTGCTACATCTCTATAAATATATAGCACACATTTTTAAAAAGTCCAGGTAGTGGTGACAATGATGATGAAATTTACAGAATGTTTTCCAGTCAAGAATGTAGGTTAGGAAGGTTTGATATAGAGGATAGATGAATAGGGAGGGATGGATGGTGTGGAAAAGTTCAATAGAGAGTTCAGCATTGTTCGTTATGCAAAAGATAGTGGTAGCCTAAATTAGCAAGATCAAAATTAATAAAAGGGAGTAACCTAAAGCCTTGAGATTAAAACAAAGAAGGAGGTACTGTGTTCTCATACACAGAACTCATAGGCTACCTGTAAACTCTTTCCCATGCCTTCTTTTTTCTATCTTTCCTTTTCTTTCTGTTCAGTAGCATAGTGAGTTTTGTACCTGCATGAGTGACTGTTTACTCCCTGTCTCCTCCTTAAAATTTCTGCTGTGTCTTTTCATCTGCAGGCAAAGTAGTTCTGCAAGATATTGACAGGATTGGTTTTCTATGAAAACAGTACAAATTATGTAATAAAGTACATAAAATATATATTGTAATATAGTATTCCATTAAATTATTGAAGATAAATGTGTGTATGTACATATATATATCTGTAAATTATATACTACTTTATATATAGAAAGCACATATATAACATATAATCCATTGGTTCAAAAAAGATATGAAAGAATGTTAAAACATTGATGGATATTAAAGAAAAAATGGTAGATATTATTTCTAGCTTTGGAGGCTATTAACCTGCTGACTGCCAGGGGCTAGGACAGTATGCCAGTGAAAGATCATCCTATACTGCTCTTCTTTCTCTAAAAGTCATCTGCTGGCCACTGTCAAAAAAAAGCACTATGGAGTCTCAGATTCTTAGTTTGACTTAATAATGACAGAATACCTTTATGATAATAACCAGTGTATTTTTAGGCTTAAGATCAGACTGAAGCTCAAGTCCAAAAAGGTTTGTTTTCCCTGAAACTTTTTGATGGTTTATGTAGTATGTCAGTAATGGTATATAGAACTGGATGGACCTGCAGATCTCATACACAATAATAAGTTCTGTTTTCTCTATTTGACTTAAATGACATTGGAGCAGTAGATTTTAAGGTAATACATTTTTTTTTTTGAGAAACCAAAGTGTGGGAAATCTCAGCTGATCTGAAGCATCAGAATGCGAGCCTAACATTAGCATTGAACAGATACCCGTGTATCCTTGAAGACCCTGGGAAAGTCCTGAGAAGACCTGAGCCAACAAGATAAGGAATTGCCAGATGTGCAAGTAGAAGAAGTGTATCATAGACGTAGCAAAGAAAAGGCCATCCAATCATGAACTGATGGTCTGTGAGTGAACCAATCATGTATAGACATCTATTCTTAAGAAATATATAAAAAGGCTTGTCAGAACAATAAACGGCCTTTTGGCCTTTTGGTTTTATGCACAATCCTTTCTGTCATGTCTGTCTCAACAGTGACACAAAGAAACAAAGTCTTTCCAAAAGAAGGAAATCAAGAAAGAATTCAAAGGAATGCAGACATCTAGATTGCTGTTTCAGAGGACTAAGGAAAATAAACAAGTAGAATATAAATGTACTCTTCACTGGGTAAAAAAATGGCTGGCTGGTTAGGTCCAAAGGGTTGCGGTGAATGGAGTTAAGTCCAGTTGGCAACCAGTCACAAGTGGTGCTCCCCAGGGCACAGTACTGGGGCCAGTCTTGTTTAATATCTTTATCAATGATCTGCACGAGGGGATCAGTTGCACTCTCAGCAAGTTGTCAGACTACACCAAGTCAGGCGGGAGTGTTGATCTGCTTGAAGGCAGAAAGGCTCTACAGAGGGATCTGGACAGCTGGATGGATGGGCCAAGGCCAGCTGCACGAGGTTCAACAAGGCGACGTGCCAGGTCCTGCACTTGGGTCATGATAACCCCATGCAACACTACAGGCTTGGGGAAGAGCAGATGGAATGCTGCCCAGCAGAAAAGGACCTGGCGTTGTCAGTCAACAGCTGCCTGCATATAAGCTGGCTGTGTGCCCAGGTGGCCAAGAAGGCCAGCAGCACCCTGGCTTGTATCAGAAATAGTGTGGCCAGCAGGACTAGGGAAAGGAAAGTACAGTGCCCTGTACTTGGCACTGGTGAGGCCGCACCTCAACTACTGTGTTTGGGTTTTAGGCCCCTCACTACAAGAAAGACATTGAGGTGCTGGAACGTGTCCAAAGAAGAGCAATGAAGCTGGTGAAAGGTCTAGAGAACAAATCCTATGAGGAACAGCTGAGGGAACTGAGGTTGTTTAGCCTGAAGGAGGCCCGGAGGAGACCTTGTCGTGCTCTCTGCAATTACGTGAAAGGAGGCTGTGGTGAGGTGGGTGTCCATCTCTTCTCCCAAGTAACAAGCAATAGGATGTGAGGAAATGGCATCAGGTTGTGCCAGGGGACATTTAGATTGGACATCAGGAAAATTTTCTTCACTGAAGGGGTCGTGAAGCATTGGAACAGGCTGCCCGAGGAAGTATCGGCACCGGGAAGTATGAGTCACCATCCCTGGAGGTATTTGAAAGACATGTAGATGTGGTGCTTAAGGACATAGGTTAGTGGTGGATATGATAGTGTTAGGTTAATGGCTGATTCTATGATTTTAAGGTTCTTTTCCAACTAAGTTATTCTATGATTCTGTATTGTGATTTGAGTTGCTAACTCTCTGAATCAAGTCAGTAAAAGACTGATTGTCCCTTGTTTTAATGAAACGGAAGGTATAAAAATACATTAATTTGTTGAAAAAGATGAAGTCCTGAATGTAATTTGATGTTCATAAAATGGGAAAGAAAAACAAATTCACTACAAAATGAAAAAGGTTTTAGTCCCCTGGTTTTTGAGTATAAATTTTCTGGGAAAAGCAGAGAGTTTAAAACACCTTACATAGTTTAAAGTAGCGCTTTTCATTGAAAAAATGAGTGTGTGTGTGTGTATTTTCAGTAAACTCTAGTTTGGTGCATTTGAAATTCTCAACATAATGATTATAGCTGTATATCTTAGGACGAAATGGTAAAAAACCCACAACTGAACAAACCCTTTTGATATCTATTTTATCTGAGGTAGAAAAAACAGGGAGGGCAACCTAAGTAACAGAACTCTTATGATGTGAGATGTGTCTAAAAGAACTGTATTTGTCAGAGAATCATCTACATTTTCTGGCAAATTCTCAATTTTCAAAAGGAAATGCAGGGTTACCCAGAGAAGTTCACATAAATAAGCAAATTTGCATAACCAATATCACAAATATTTATTTAGAAACTGGAGAAAGGTATAACAGGTCATATTTGCCTAGCAAAAGGTCATAATTCTGCATTATGTATAAATGTAGTCACTTTGAAAAGGAATGAAGAACTGATCTAAAAGCCAAGCGTACTATTGATCTTTCAGTGGCAAAACAATGTTTCTCATCATAGCAAATTTTCTCTTGATGCAGGCTGTGCTAATGATGCACACAAAAAAAAAAAAAAAAGTGTCATGGGCAAGCTAAAGATTTGCTGATTTCTCATAAGCTCACTTATACTGCAAGACATAAATTTGACTCTAGAGCTCAAGTCAATATTATATAAAAAAAATGCCACAGGCATTTGTAACATCTTTTCTTACAGTATATGATATATCCATTAAAGCAACTAAGAACATATTCAGAATCAGCATACTTCAGTGTCCTTCTCAAAGTGTGGGCATCCACCTCACTGGTTCCCAACTTGAGTTTTAAGCTGAAGAATAGTTTCCTCCAGCTTCAATTGACCCAAAAGTTTATTGTTGTTATACAGTGACTACTAGATTGGTTGGACCTTTACTACTTATTTCTGATGGATAAACATCAATTATGATCTTAACTTTATATGTAAGTGTTTTACTTGTAGCCTGGTTGTATATACAGACAAGAAATGTGATACACTGAATCTGAAGTAATTTTCACTTCAAAGCCAGCAGTTATGCTGCAAGTAAAGAACACCATAAAAACTACTAAAGCATTTTCAAAAGAAGAATGAATGAAGAGAGATTTTGCAGGGAATGAAGTTTCCTTCCTGCAGAATTTTTCTTTCAGGAACTAGACTTCATAGTATCTCATTTCAGTGATATTATCAAGTTGTCTCAGCTTTGAATTTGCAGTTATGGCTTCCATTTTCTCTGTCAAGAGGTGGTGAACAGCAGAACACTATGGTTTATAAATACTACACACATTCCATCTTTTAGCATCACTTTATATTTCTTCCTGAATTATAGCACTATTTGTGTAGAAGAAATAAAATTCAGCACTGTAATAGAATCAATCTGACTACCTCACAGAGCAGCTGTATGTTTTCCATGTTTTTGCAAAGTTTTATGACCATAGGTTAATAAGAAATTGCTTTATCTAGCTACAATATTATTCAATATAGCATTTCTCCACTGTTACATAAGTAAAAGTTAATTTCCCCTAACTTACAAACTTTTTTATTCTTATTATATTCATAGTTTTGTGTTCATGATGTTTTCCAGTTCAGTTTGTGTGTGCTGGTTTTGGCTGGGGTAGAATTAATTTTCTTCATAGTAGCTTGTATGGGGCTATGTTTTGGATTTCTGCTAGAAACAGTGTTGCTAGTGCAGGGATGTTTTCATTAGTGCTGAGCCGTGCTCACACGGAATCAGTCTTTTCTGCTTCTTACAGCACCTCACAGCAATTAGACTGGGAGTGCCCCAAGAACTTGGGAGGTTCTACAGCTGGGACAGCTGACCCCAATTGACCAAAGGGATATTCCATACCGTATGATATCATGCTCAGCCATAAACTAGGGGGAAGGTTTGCTGGGGGGGCTGCTGTTTGGGGGCTGGCTGTGCATTGGTCAGTTGGTGGTCAGCAATTGTTTTCATTCGCATCACTTGTCTTTCTTGGGTTTTATTTCTCTCTTTGTTATTTTCCTTCTAATTAGATGATGATGATGATGATTGTTGTTGTTGTTGTTGTTGTTATTGTTTCAGTTATTAAACTGTTCTTATCTCAGCCTACGAGTTTTCTCACTTTTAAACTTTCCAATTCTTTCCCCCCCATCCTGCTGGGGCAGGGAGTGAGAGAGCAGCTGTGTGGCGCTGAGTTGCTGGCTGGGGTTAAACCTCAACAGGACACAACCAGACATGATGCAGCTGACTGATTTCATCACAGAAAAACAAGATGAGGGACAGGGAAGGAAATAAGGAAAATGCAAATGCTTGAGATTTTATTTTTAGTGAGTATTACCCAAATAATATTATAAATTCTTGAATAACTTTAGGAAATTTGTGAATAATATTGCAAAAATCTGTAAGTGATCTAGTGAACAATTAATTAGTTATGCACTGATAGACTCTTTTGTGTAGTGTTAGCATACAACTCTGACAGAACATCAGTGATTATCAGTGCCTACACTGTAGTTCATCATAGAGGTTTCCATTACCCTGACTAGGTGGTTCTTACCAGAGGTACTGAACATATACTTGTTTACTCCTTCCAGATCCCCTGTGCAGTAGCTCCAAGCAAACAATACACAAAAAATACTGTGCTTGGGTGTTTTTTTTTTAACAAAATCTGCAGTTTTTCTTGTATGAAACCAATGGGAAGCAGGAAAATTTTTTACACAAGTCTTACTGAACTTCTAGGAGGTTGGGTTTTTTTGCTGTTTTTCACAAAGAAAGTACTCTGATCTCATAAATTTCTTGTTTCAAGACAGATGTCTATTCTTGTGAAGATACTCTATGAATTCTGATCACCTGTAACAATGGGGCTAAGGAGTTTTTTGTTTTTTTGTTAAGACATCAGGTCCCATTACTCAGGTAGATCACAGAAATAAGATGATGCTTTGTGACATACTCAATAATATGATTTTGTCATTACTAATAAAAGGCCACAGGCTTTATACTGACCTGGCAATGCAGAGTCTCAGGTCTAGTTGGGGCTTCCCTTGGCTCAAGCTGATTTTAGGTGATTTAGCTTGGCAGGTAGCCTAGTGACCAGTGCCTCACCTGTTTCAGAAGAAGTTCTGTGAGTACCTGCTCCCACAAAAAACTTGAGATTTTTCTCTAACCTCTCACCATCTGTCTGAGAAAGATTTGTACTATCAACCTTGGGACCCAGAAGGACAATGCAGGGGTGATATAGTGTCAGAAGAAAAAGGCAAAAATTAACAGGTCTTTTTTGTACAGCAATTTTAAAGATACTGAGGTTTTTCTGTATGAATTTAGATTGCAAGTACTGCTACTGTTTGCTAGATTTTGATGAGACATTTAAGATTTTAATCAGATTTATGACAGATTTCTTGCTACATTTGTCTGGTGTATTCCCAGAATGGCCTATTTCCTGTAGATGCTTTGTGCGATTAATAAAGATAGGAAGCATTCAGATCTCCTAAAAGAGTTAAACAGACTCCTGTATACCTGCAGGTGGATTATCTGGGTGGTTGCTTAACTGGAGTTTGCCTTTCCCAGTGCCCTAGCTGCTGGTCCAGCACAGGTATCCTATACGTGCCATGTTTGTTAAACAACACCCTTCTTACTTACAGTGCATGCCATTATAACCTAATTTATATAGATTGTGGTTTTTTTTTCTTTTTCTTTCATAGAATCACAGAATGGTTGGGGTTGGAAGAGACCTCTGGAGATCATCTAGTCCAACCACACTGCTAAAGCAGGTCTACCTAAAGCAGGTTGCACAGAGAAATGTCCAGGCAGTTTTGAATATCTCCAGAGAAGGAGACTCCACACCCACCCTAGGCAGCCTGTCCCAGTGCTCTGCCACCCTCAAAGTAAAGAAGTTTTTCCTCATATTCAGCTGGAACTTCCTGTGTTGCAGTTTGTGCCTGTTGACCCTTGTCCTGTCGCTGGGCACTGCTGAAAAGAGCCTGGCCCCAGCCTCTTGACACTCACCCTTAAGATTTTTGTAGACATTGGTAAGATCCCCTCTGTGTCTTCCCTTCTCCAGGCTAAAACAGGCCCAGCTCTCTCAGCCTTTCCTCATAAGGGAGATGTGCCTGCCCCCCTCATCATCTTTGTAGCCCTCTGCTGGGCCATCTCCAGTAGTTCCCTGTCTCTCTTGAACTGGGGAGCCCAGAACTGCTGGACACAGCACTCCAGATGTGGCCTCACCAGGGCAGAGTAGAGGGGCAGGATCACCTCCCTCGATCCGCTGGCCATACTCCTCCTAATGCACCTCAGGATCCCACTGGCCTTCTTGGCCACAAGGGCACCACACTGCTGGCTCATGGGCAACTTGGCGTCCACCAGAACTCCCAGGCCCTTCTCTGCAGAGCTGCTTTCCAGCAGGTCAGCCCTCAGCCTGTACTGGTGCATGAGGTTACTCCTCCCTAGGTGCAGGATCTTACGTTGCCTTTGTTGAACTTCATTAGGTTCCTCTCCACCCAACTCTCTGGTCTGTCCAGGTCTCGCTGTATGGCAGCGCAGCCTCCTGGTGTGTCAGCCACTCCTCCTAATTTGGTTTCACCAGTAAACCTGCTGAGGGTATGCTCTGTCCCTTCAGCCAGGTAGATAAGTTGAACAGGACTGGACCTAGTACTGACCTGGGGAACACTGCTCAAGCTACAGGCTTCCAGCTGGACTCTGCACCGCTGATCACAATCCCCTGAGCTCTCCCATTCAGCCAGTTCTCTCTCAATCCACCTCACTGTCCACTCATCCAACCCACACTTTCTGAATTTACCTGTGATGATGTTGTGGGAGGCAGTGTCAAAAGTCTTGCTGAGGTCAAAGTAGACAACATCCACTGCTCTCCCCTCATCTACCCAGCCAGTCATTCCATCATAGAAGGGTATTAGGTTGGTCAGGTATGACTTCCCCTTGGTGAATCCACGTTAACTGCTCCTGGTAACCTTTTTCTCCATGTGCTTCAAGATGACCTTCAGGATGAGCTGTTTCCATCACCTCTCCAGGGATGGGGATGAGGCTGACTGGCCTGTAATTTCAGGCGTTCTCCTTCATGCCTTTTTTGAAGACTTGAGTGACATTGGCTTTCCTTCAGTCCTCAGGCACCTCTTCTGCTCTCCATGACCTTTCAAAGATGATGGAGAGTGGCTTAGCAATAACATCTGTCAGGTCCCTCAGCACTCAGGGGTGCAGCCCATTGGGGCCCATGGATCTACGGGTGTCACATTTGCCTAAATGATCTCTAACCCGATCCTCCTTAAACAGGGGAATGTCTTCCTTTCTCCAGACTTTCTCTCTTGCCTCCAGAGTCTGCGATTCCTGAGGGGTGGCCTTGGCAGTAAAGACTGAAGCAAAGAAGGCATTCAGTAACTCTGCCTTTTCTGTATCCTTTGTCACCTTGCTTTACCCTGGTAGTGCTTCTTACCTAGGTTAACCACGATGACCGCATAGAGAGAATTTAGGAAAACTAAGACTCTAATCTGTGCAATCAACTACAACAGTGGCTGTGAATACCCTCTCTCTTCCTCTTATACACACAAACATATTAAAAGAAGTTTGAGAATCTTGTATTATAGATAAGAACTTTCAACTTGCCCTCTAACATGGGTAACACGCTGAATACTAGAATACAAAACTAGATAGGGAAAAATGAGTATGAAGATAACTCTGTCAATGAAAAGTTGTCTAAGGAAAAACAGAAATTCCTGATGCTAGAAACACTGTAATTCAGCAGTACTCCTGAACCAGCAAAATGACAGCACAAATCTATTCCATTTAGTCTGATAGCAGAACATGAATTATAAATCACACTGTGTTAGCCACTTGTTGCTTCATAACCCAATCATATGAAATAACATTTAAGGCTTACCAGTAATCAGAAGGTTGAAAATGCTTTTATTCTTTTCAGCGATCATAAAATGATCAACATTTATTTACAGTTGATTTAATAGAGTAGTAAATAGGAGCTTGTCTATTCTAAGCAACTTTTTTTTTTTTTTTTTAAATAAATTTCAAGCTCAGCTGGAAATGTGTTAGGGTTTTCTCTTTACACAAAAAATGCACTTACAAAAAAATATTTTTTTTGGTATGATATTCCATTTTATTTGTTAAGGATTTGAATTTCAAAGGACGATTCAAATGGGGGGAAAAAACCACAGTCTTATGTGTTCTCTGTTTTCAGAAAGAAATTAAATATTCAAAAGGAGATTTTTATATCATTACAGATCTGATGAACCCTTTAGGTATATACCATGTATACTGCTGCTGACACCCTGAGTGCTGTAATAGCATATCAGAGCACTGAGAAATTAATTTTTTTTTAATACATTAATCTAAAGGAATTTAACAGTATACAGCCATAACAAACCAAGATGTTTTTCGGCTTTGTTTTTGGTTTTTGTTGTTGTTGTTGTTGTTTTTTCCCCTGCAGATGTAGCCCCATAGAATGGCTTTTGAAAAAATTTCCTTTTACTTTGGTCTTGTATTTTCTCTGGCAAAAGAAAAAACTTGTTAATGTCTACAAAATATAACTATTCATTTATTTTTGACATCTTTATAAACCTGAGAAAATAATTTAGAAAATACAAGGAAGGCAAGTCTGATTAATGTTATATCATTTGGAACTGCAAACATAGGTTTAGCATTCATGAGGCTAAACCAACAGCCTATCCATGAATCTGTGTGCTTGCACTGAAAAATACATTTGTTCCTAATAAATATTTCAATAAAAGCAATGAGAAATAAAGGGGGAGACAGGAGATGATAAAAATAAATTTCTGGAGCTTGTTGTAGATCTTTATTTTAATTGATTCTTTATTAATTTACAGAAAACAAAATTACTGCCTTGTGGTATATCGGCCTTTGGAATGAGGTCTCATACAAATCACTGAAGTACAAGGATAACTCATTTTGTCCCCAGTTTTCAAATATATATATGATTATAGGTGTTGCAAACAATGTAAGTAGCTATGGAGAGGAAGAAATAGTAAAAGTGAAAAAGCATAACTGTAAAACTTGAATTGAAGAAATAAGGCTTCTGCAAACTAGCATTTCCCATGAGAATTATTTTTATTTAGGAAATAAATAAAAAATAAAGAAATGTAGTAGACCCAGAAATTTGGTGGAAATATAGTAGAAATTAAATTTAGAAAATGCAAAATATTTTCCTTTTAATCAGTCCTACAGAATACGAAAACTAGTTGCCTTACTGGACTATTGGTCTAGAAAATTTTTAGTTTGGACTTGCCTTTTTCCTTTGAGCTGGTAGACAATCACTCTCAGATGCAGTTCTTTTCTATGATCAATATACTATTCTAAAATGATAAACTGTGAAGTCTAATGAAGTCACTGAGGAGGTGTCACATTGCAAACTTATAACTAAGATTTTTAAAATCCAGAGCTATTTCTCCCCCCACTCCCAAAGTCTATCATGGAGAAAAATAAATAAACCACAATTTTTCTTTTGATTCTGATATAGTAGAAAGAATTTTTAAAAGCTTAAAGGTATTCACATGGAAGAAATACTGTATTAAGTGTTTGCACAAGTATTGCAACAGTCAGTCAGTTTTGCAGGTAGCCTAAGTTTGGTTTGCTACACAGGATTCTGTGCAAACAGTTTTATCCTGTTAAGTCTTTTAGAAATTACAGTTCTATCATATGTGAATTTCCACTTGACTAAAGAGACTTAGAGAATAGATATGATAGTCTAAACAAACTTTTATTTTTTAAGAGTTAGAAAATTTGTAAAATTTATTTTTCAGGAGTATTTGCTTAGCTACATTAATAGATTGGTTTCTGCATTAGTCAATTCTGGATGCAACTGAATGGTAATAAAGATTTACAACAGGACTGTTGGGATTTTTATTATGTGAAATTGAAGTTAAATGCCTAAATTTTTAGGAAGGAAGAAAAAAAATATTTTAACAGAACAGTTTTAGCTAAACTGCATTGTGGTAAACAGTTTCTGAGGTCTAGAATAATTACCTGACTGAATACAGGAAGAGAATAAATCATATGTCATATGCATATCAAGGCCAGTGATGTCTTTCCACAGAGGCAGCAGTTTTTGCATTTTAGTCAATATCCAATTTCCTCTAGACTAATCAAATTGATTTTTAGGATGAAATTATTGCAGATGAAGGAATGTCACTTTTGTAGATTCACAGAGGGAAAGCATGAAACTTGGGAAACGTGTAGGAATTACATTGAATGTTTTCATCATTCTTCCTTACACAAAAATGTTAGGGATGTACTAAGAAAATCTGCTAGAAATTCCTACAGAAGGAAATAAAAAAGTCATACAGGAAGAATGAGATTATCTTGAAGACCTGAATAACAGAAACAGAATGAAGTATATTAGTACAAAGTGCAATGCTAAATACTTATGGATAATTATAAGCATTGACAGTCCCAAATATTCAGAAACTATGAATCATGTCTTTGAAAAAGTCTCACTGAGCTGACTAAAATTTTAAATTATACATTTAAGATTAATTTTCCTTGCTATTTCTTGAGTCTTTGAGCCTTGATTCTTACCTGCAAGTGTGGTTCTACAATCATGAAAGTACTTAAAAGGGAAAGTAAAAATAAGATTGTCACTATATGGCAGGTTATAGGGTCCCTAAGGGGAAAGAACCAAACCAAAACACCCTCTACCCCCCTCCTCAATGTCAGTATTAATTTGTGACTTGTAAATGAAAAATCATGTCAAGGTAGCAGACTGAGGAACTTAGATGAAAGTTTCAGATATCCACTTAATTTTTTATTAGAAAGCACAAGATTTTTTGCTTGCTTTTTTAGAGTTTATTATAGTAGTTCTTTTGATAGAATAGAGGTTATTTTCCCCTCCTGCTGTTTTGTGGGGAATATAAGTTTTAAACACTTTTCTTCCCCTTGATGATGATGATTTGGACAGCCTTATATGCTTGTGGAATCTGGCCAAAGACAAAAGATGAAGCTCAGGTTTGAGGTTTTTTTTGGTCGTGTGCGTGTTGGTTTGGGTTGTTTGTTTTTTTCTTGGGGGGGCGGGGGGGGGGGAAGGATGTTTTTTTTTCTTCTTTTCTTATTTTGATTCCATTGCTTTTTGATTTGTTTCCCCTGCAGTATAGCTAGAGAAAGTGCTACTTAAACCCCAAGGAATGCTAAAAGAAAAAGACTTGATGAACCCAAATTTGCTGAAGTGTTAAAACTCTAGTAAAAGAGTGCTGCATATGAATTCATGGCAATATATCCCAAACTCCCACAATCCACAAGTTGTTTTTTTTTTTCCTCCCCCCCCCGCCCCTCGCCCCCGACTTTAATTTAGTCTGTCTTAATGTTTCATCTGTATGCCTGTTTTGCTTTAACCTCAGATGGGACCTAAGTACTATGCAGCCACTTACTCCCTCCCCACCCCAGCCCTAGAGGGGTAGGAAAGTGATTTGAGAAAAAAGGTAAAACTGGAGAGTAGAGATAATGACAATTAAATAATTTAAAAATATATTACTATTACTACTACTAATGAGAAGGAGAGAGAGGGAGAGAAGAATAAAATCCAAAAGGGAAAAAGCCCCAAGTGATGCACAATACAGTTGCTCATTACCTGCTGATAGATGCCCAGCCAGTTCCCAAGCAGCGATCTGGCAGGCCCTGGCTAACTCCCACCAGTTTATACACTGAACATGAAGTTCTATGGTATGGAATACCTCTTCAGCCAGTTTGGGTCACCTGTCCTGGCTGTGCCCCCTTCCAATTTCTTGTGCCCCTCCAGCCCTCTCACTGGCAAGGCCTGAGGAACTGAAAAGTCCTTGATTTACTATAAATATTTCTTAGCAACAACCAAAACCATCAGTGTTATCAACATTATTCTCACACTAAATCCAAAATACTTTTGATTCCATTGCTTTTTGGTTGCATTGTACCCCAGCTACTGAGAAGAAAATTAACTCTATCCCAGCTGAAACCAACACAATGTCTGACTGTGTCCAGGTATGCTTTGTTGTGCTTCCTGATTCACTGATCACACAGCAGCATTAGATTCTGGTTTGCTATGCATTCCAGTGAGCTCACTGCCTCCGTTTGTTTTTTTTTTTGTTTGGTTTTTTTTTTGTGGAATTGTAAGACACAGAAGAGATTCCTGTCCTTGGTGGGTGGGGTTTTTTTTCTCCTTTTGTTTTGTTTTGATTGCTGTCAGGACACAGTTATCTGAATCTGAGTTAGAGAGTGTTTAACAATCCTTCCTGGGTGTGTAACCAATGTATATACAGTTACATCAATCTCCAAATCCTTCACTTTTTCTGCAGAACTGACTTTTCCAGGAGGGAAATTTAGCAGGGGATTTTTTGCAGTTGACACCTGCAATTGTTTAGACTTGAGACAATGAACTCTCAATTTGAAGGCAGGGCATTTGTAGTGTTTACTCAGCTCCTATAACAGAGAGGGTATTCCCTCAAAGTTCGGTTGTTTACTTACTTATTTTTAAATTTGGGAATCTTAGTAGGTTTTCTAAGGAAAAATAAATCAAAATATTTATTTTCTATTGGTGTAGTTTTTGTTTCAGTTATAGAATAAGTGATTTGTGCTGGTGTAAACAAGAATTCATAGGTATGCTATATACTTACATATGGCTGTGTTTACATGACTTCTGTAATTATCAGCACATGTTACAACTCTCCACAAATACAGGATTTTTCATTTTCTTTGTGATCCTAATTACTTCTGGTTCTCATAAAATAAAGTAAAATATATCAGCCTTTTGATTATTTGGTTGAATTTCAAAGTCTATAGCAATGATGAACAGTCACTAGCAAGTTGTAAGAAAGGGTATTATATTTTAATTAAAATAAATTTACAGAATTAAATAGTTTTAGATATCTGTAGTTCTTTTTTATTGGTCTGGTAAACTCTAAACTAGTGAAGTGATATGGAAGCCCATTGTTGATAAGAATTACTATGGCACTATATATGTGGACTTTCAAAGTTTTTGTTACCTTCCATTGAATGATATTCTCAAAACAAATTACATTTGGACCTCCAGCTGATTTCTCACACAGTTAATTTCATAGCAACAGAAATGGCATCATTGAGGTTTGATAGTAAAATTATGGAAGAAATATTTAAATTCTGTTTATTGTTCAATATTTCCAAGGATATTTTCTAGACAGGAGGATGGTTTTTTTTGCATACACATCTTTATTTTAATACTCTGATGTCTTAATATAATTATATGAAACAGATTTTTACAATAATTATCTTCTTAAGAACATTCCTGACACAATACATTTTTTGAAATATTTTTTTTAAATAGAAACCAAAAAGACAGTTGTAATGGTCTAGATCACAAATTGCTGTGTGAAGAGTTTCTATTTTAGTAAATTGTCTAAGTGCATACAATTTTGTATGTCATTGTCGCTGTTATAATACTGAATTGCTTTGGTTCCAACTATATATAAGTCCAACATACCCACCTAATTCATAGCTTTACTTCCTCTATTTAGTAATTTGCACTACGTGAGAACTGGGAGTTTTGAACTGTGATGAAGCACCATGAAGCAGCAATAGCAGCTCAGCATTTTACTACAATGAGTTTCCCAATCAATGGAGAGATAAGCAGATAAACTCCTGTAGAAGTTAATATTGTAGTCATGTTTCACAGGTTGAACACTGAGAAAGCATATATGCTTGGAGTCCATGCAAAATTATTTGACTGAATGTGCAGGTCTACAGTTAACACTGACTTACCACAAACTATCAATCATAAAAGTATTCAATGTTTGAATTTTGCAGCTTACTATAATTTTAAGACTGGCTGATTTACCTTTTTGTTTTGGTTTGGGTTTTTAGATAATTTTAGTTGCTAAAAGTTTATTAAGTACTAATCAAAAGCACTTGTGAATTGTGTCAACTTTTCCATATCACCTGAAATTTCCATTTCACCTGAAATGAAAATAAGAAAAAAGAGAAGGGTTCCCAAATGTTGAAATAAACTGTTATTTTCATGTATTTAAAAGGGAAATTTACAAAGTACCTAAATTTTAGATTTGTACTATGGGTTGTGAAGATTAATTTAATATTTAATCGCACCAGCATAGTGTCAAAGTAAATGCTCCATCCCAACCTTAGTACCAGGTGACCAATATTCACAGGCCAGAGCACCTGTTGACTGATTAGCACCAGGAGGACTCCAAAACATATAGTTAGGCTGGGCTAGGAAGCCAAGACCATCTCACAGCAGGTGAAACTACTGCAGCCAATGCCATCAGGCGTCTATAAGAAGTCAGGAGACTGACAGGTGGACAGAAATCACAACAGATTTAGAACCTTTTCTGGGCTAGCTAAGATTAAAATTCTTTGTGCTAGGATGGTTTTGTTTTGTGGTTTATCCAATAATCAAGTGGTTAGGCTTCTTAGTTAGCATCGAGGTTTTTTTCCCCAAAGGATTTGCAGCTATATGTTTTACTTCTTAAGTGAGATGTTGTATGATTGTATTATTTGGTATCTTGTGAGTTTCTCACTTTATACTGTTTGTACTACGTTTTGCATGGCATATACGGATATGCATTAAGCATAAAATCAGAATCCAAGGGCTTTCCCCAAACAGACATACATCAAAATACTCTAATTGCTGAGATACAGAATTGATTTTTTTTTTTCCCCAGGGCCTGGTTTATTGAAATGGCTTTTGCATAAAAGCACTCCTGAATTTGATTCTTCCTTTTTCTAGATGTATGATATAGTTCTTAATTTCCTTTGCTTTTGTTAATGGACTTGAAAAAAGGAATATTTCATTTGTGCTGAAGGAAAATGTTTTGCCTAGTGAGAACTGAATAGTTTTTCTTTTCAAAAAATTTTATTAGAGAAATAAATTACTAAATTATTTTATCTTCAGTATTTCTATTCATCAGTTAAATCACACTGAGTTACTGAGAATCTTTTGGATGATCTATGACTCTCTTTAAAGAGTAATATACACAGTCAATGTGGTATATGAAATATGACTGCTCTTGGAACAAGGAATTATGTGTTTCAGCAACATTTGGTTTAGAGGAATTTAGGAATATTCTACTGATGGAAAACTAAAAGAATTTTTCCTACCAATATCTTAACTTGCTCTTAGAAAATTGCAGCATTTCCCAAGAAATATTACAAGACTATAAGAAAAGTTTAAGACTGCTGCAGGCTTATTTTTATCTTTACTTAATGGAACAATTTATTTTTTAAGCCTTGCTATTTAGAAACATACTGAGAATTAGTATCTATGCTATATTTTAGGGAAAGAACTGTAACTTGCTACAAGTCTGACTTGTGTATCAAATGCTTTACAGACCCTTTTACTGTGACTGTTTTCAGGGGAAAAGAACGAAGAAAAATTCTGTTTCCTTCAACCTATAATAATGGGAATTGATATTGTTCATAGGATCTTGCTGCACAAACTTAGTGATGTGTGGTTGTTAGTTGCTTTTTCACTGCTTGTCTTTGTGCTGATGATGATCTCTATCTTCAAAATCTGTCAGCCATGTGGATAAGCTAAATAATGTTACGCTTATAGACTTTCCAAGTTAGGAAACTCATTATTGTTGGTATGGGATATTGCATTGTACTACATATTTTCAGGGCTGAGATATTTTATTAAGCTATTGCTACTAAGGTAAGTTCTTGATGCTTTTCAACTTTCGTTTTGTGAATAAATGACATCTTAGAAATTACTGTCATGCAACTCTTTAGGTAGTGATAAGCGTTAAGGCCAGTTTTAAACTTTAAAACTAAACTTTATTAAATTCCTCATTAACAATACACCTCATGGTGTTTCTATCTATCTTCTTCATGCCTGATATCCTTATGGTTTTTCTTCCACTCTCAAAAGAAGGACCTTAAAATTGGCTTCTGATATTTTTTTCTCTTGGTTTTGCTTTTGCCAGTACTCCTAGTTTATTAGTCAGGACATTTGTTTGCAGTCACTTGCATTTCTCTTGTTCTTTGTTTTCCAAATTTCTGTAACCTGGATGCCTCCTGTGTATGCATCTTTGCCCTTTTGGTGCTCAACTTGCTCACATGCATCTGTAAAATGCTATTTATGTGTGTCACAGGACTCTGCTTCTTCTACAAAATAGTAAGCTGATAACATATGTGGATATAATTAAATCTTTCATATCTATGTATCTAATTTTTATGAGTTCAGAAACATAGATGTTCCTGTTTTGTTAATATTTTATTTGCCTATTTGGTTATAAATCGTACTTAATCAGGAGAGATTTCTATGTTAGAAATACCATCACAATAGATACAGCTTATTTATATTTACCAAACACTAGTTACTGGAGAGCTAGTGTAATAGCCAATATGTAGTGGATCACTGAGTAAAACAGAGATAAACAATGATCATTTGCTGCAATTAAAAATTGTTGCTGTTTTCTTTAGTGATAATTCAGTGTCTGACAACATGGACTGCATATAAATACTGTTTCTCTAAATATTTTATAAAACACATTACATACTTGAACTGTTTTTATCCCCTCGTCTTTTTCTTGCATTTGCATATTTTTTTATACAAATATGTTTCAGCATTTTTGTTTGTACTTATTTGATGAGGTCCTAATCATTTGAAAGGATTTAGGCTCAGAAAGGATATTTCAGTAAAAAAATTAAAATATGCCATTTTTACAAGGGCAAATAGTGTTAGAACAAGGGGTAATGAAAAGAGGGTAGATTTAGATTAGATGATATGAAATTCTTTACTGTGAGGGTGGTGAGAAGTTGGAACAAAGAGTTGTGGATTTCCCATCCCTGGAAGTGTTCAAGGCCAGGCTGGATAGGGCTTTGAGCACCCTGGTCTACGGGAAGGTGTCCCAGGCTGTGGCAGTGGGATTGTAGCTAGATGATCCCCTCCAATTCAAACAATTCTATGGTTCCATTAAATTAAAAAATATTTGTTCATGTTTTTTTATGGTCATTATGAAGTCACTAGAACTTCTCTAGTTTGTAGTTCTAAATGGTGCATCTACATTTCCTAATTCATGTAATGCATAATGAAAATGGATACATAAATTAGTGATAAATTATCCAGTAATGTTATGCAGTAGCAAGTCAGAAAAATATCTCTATCATTAGCTTGGATTTAAGACCACTAGTAATTTTGAAAAAAAAAGAAAAAAGAAAACCAACACATTAAAAAATCTGTATTCCTTTTACTTTGAAAGCCATATTGAACAGGCTAGGAAGACACTGGCAAGCTTAATTAACGCCCTGTGTCATGAAGTATGACAAACAAACATCTACAGTATGGAGGACCTATATGACCTTGATCGTCTTTACTATAAGTAGATAACATAGTATTTTTTAAGTCTTATTAAAACCAAGAAGGCCCCTCAGTAAGGTACACTGGTATCTGCTTCTTCCAGGTACAGTTGTTCTCTTTCTCAATTCCATTATTTTTGGCTGTGTTTTCTGTCTGTTCCTTAGCTCCTACCATTCTTCCCTTTCTTTCACTTACGGGTGAAATTCTGCAATCTTATACGTATCTGTAGTATTGCTCCCTATCTCATACCAGATGAATAGACTGAGTAAAAGATGAAAAGTCTCCCTTACACAGAAAGACACATTGCAAAGACAGGAAGGAAGCCCAAAGTTTGGATCAGAAACTGCTATTTGCATCATCTTTCCTTCCCTTATTGCATTGACAGTAGGAGTAACAGTATTTAGAAAATCTGTTTTCCCAGGGTGGCAATAACGGCATTTGCCATCACAGAGAGAATGCAGTGATACTTAGAAAAGTGACTTAATGGTGGTTTCTGGTTTGAGAACACCTAATGTTGGCTATGCCATGAGAATTATTTATTTTAAAGGCAGCAATTTAGACTATTGATACAGAGGACCTTGCCTTTGAAATTGTAGTTAAGTTTTATGGGGAGGCACTTATGAGATTCCTTCTAAGACAATTTGTGTATATTTAGAGAAAACACAGCCTTTAGAGATTCTGGAGCATCCAGCTAGCAGAGACGCTTTTAGAAATAGTGTGGAACAGCTGGTTATACTACCACAAGTAAAGTGTAATATTCATACAATTAAATATCTGCAAGCACAGTTTTAAAGGTCAGCTTTCTTTCATATATGGAATTGAGTTCTGAATGACTCTATGTATTCATTTTAAAGCAAACACATTGACCTCAAGCCTCAGCCATGTATTTACCTTCAGGTTGAATTATTCATATGCCCAATATATCAGATATTAATTCAGATATCTTGTGCATCAATTTGCAGGTGTAATCAATAGTCATTTCAACCCAACAGCTCAGCTCTGGTTATTTTCTCCTCCTAACTGTGGACACTGGTCTTAACACTCATGTCCATGTTGAAGTTCTTATGAAATTATAACTGCAATAAAAAGTGATGCTGATAAAACTCCTGTTTCAAAAGCAACCCTTGAATAAGAAATATACTTTGACAATATTATCATCTGCTTTCAGGTGGCTCTTTACCTAAATCACTCATGTGGAGTTAACATGTTTTTTACCGAAGCACAACAAACTGTAAGTCTACTTTTTAACACAAGATTCTTCAAGACAAAATTTTTTATTTAGTCAACTTTAAAAAACATCTACCTTAATTTAGGTTATTTCTTTCCCCTCTTGATATTCCTTTTCTCCTCTGCATGAAAACAAGTGTAATAGATTATGGCAAGATCTGCTGATTCAAGGATTCAGTCTTAAAAGGAGAGAGAGCTGTGACACTGGTGTAAAAAGAAAAGGGAAATCGAAAGGTTTCCCCTCAGTGATCTCTGATATGCAATTGAAATGTATGTGGATGGCAAAGACATTTTACAGGAGAGCAGGAATCTGGAAGGGCCTCTAAGCAGCTGCTCTCCAGCTTGTCCTTTAAGACTTTCGGCTAAAGCATAGCTATTAGATATTGCAATCCTCTAGAAAAAGGGAAGACCTGTTTTCCTAAACGTAGATGATATTTTCCTGTCGCTGCAACTCACCATTCATGTCAACGGTAATGGATTGAGCCTGTATGTAATGCACTTTGAAGTGGTCTTAGCTTTTATCCTTTTTTTTTCCTGTTATCTGAGCAATCTGACTCAAAAATGTAAGTATTAGCTAGCTGGTAAACAGGAATCTACTGAATATATTTGCTATCATCTTCATTTTTTTGCTTAGTACATGCCTGGACAATTGTTGAAAATCATAAAAAAAGAGACCATGAGGGATTTTTTTTCTCATATAGTATGTATAACACATGTATGTGTGCATGCCTTTGATTTACTATGAAAAAATGCTTGGCTAGTCAGTGTAAAATTCATAACTACAAAATTACCGACAAGTACCTAACAGTAAACGTTAGGAGCCTTACTTTGATACTTTAAATCTCAAAACCCCAGAAGTTTTCAATGTTCAAGAAAATCAGTCAGAGCTTAAGAACATTAAACTAGACCATTTAGGAAGGCCGCATCTATGTCTTGTATGAAACTATACATTTGCTAAAGCAGATATATAAGAATTATATATATATATAAAGCATTATTACACATTATGCAAAAATAAAGGAATCATAAAGTGAAAAGTAACTTTTACATTACCTATTCTATAGGTTAAAATATTTTCCTCAAGATATTTCTGCTACACAGAACTGATGATTCTTTGAAAGATTTGGGGTGTTTATTCTTTTTCTGGAAACACACAAGAAATATATATCATGTGAATTTTTATTTCAGAAAGATTAAAAATACTGTTGCTATTTTTTAATATAAATCTTCATTTAAAAACAAACAAACAACCAACAAACCCCACCAACACAGGTAACGTTATTTTACAAAAATAACTATATCTGAAACTGGAAATTCTATTTAGAAAGATTAACTGCAGCAACATTCTGAGTAATCCTCTTCCCAACTTACCAAGGAATAGTTTTCAAAAATCATAGCTGTCTCTAAAACAGCTCGCTGGTAAAATTTTTTAGTGTAGATGACAACATACAGATTATAACTATGGGGTAATTATTTCAAGCTTTGTATTAACTTTGTTGGTGATTTTTATTAAAAGCTTTAGGGACGTAAAAAAGTTGCCTAGCTCAGTAAAATATTTTTACTACCAAGTATGTAGAACTCCTAACTAAACAAATAGCTTATTCAAGAAAACTAAGTTAAATAGGAAGAAAATGCATTACACTGTTACCTACTTCAGTAATTCCAAGTTGCCTAGTGTGCTTTTCTGAACTTTGAGAACTGTGTTTTTGTAATGGTAAATAAAATCACCAATAATGAGCCTGCAGGGATCTTTATTATAACTATCCTGATTTGTTCATTTACTCTATTTCCCATGCATTCTGGGATGTGCAACTTTCTGGAATCAAGTCATAGATTATCTGTTTGCTGCCCCACTGTCCTAGAAGGAATGAACTTGAAAATAAGTAGACTGGGCACTTGTAATAACTTGTGAATAAAATGAGTTTCTGTGTAAGGCAAGGAATGACAATACAATTTTTAAATTTGAAAATTTTCCATCAAGAAATATGTAATATTTCCCCGTCCCAATTTAATGGGCAGAGAAGAGACAGTGCGCAAAACAAAACAAAACCCCAACTTATTTAGGGACAAGACTATAAAATAGATGTCTGCTTCTGGTACTTTCATTTAATCTCAGATTAGTTGTTTTCATACTTCTGTTCATCAGCAGCCATTTTATTCCCTATTTATCAAGGCAAAGTCTTCTAGTGAGCTCAGGAAAATTTGTTTGAAGGAGGAGCACAGGACTGGAACTCAAGTGTTTGGATTTCAGTTTTAAAATATACCCATGATATGTCTTTTTAGGACCAGCCACAAATAGAATATACATGTGTAAACTCAGAAAAAAGATCTCCATTGATTTTTATTTTTTTTAGCTTTCAAACAGTCTTTGTGAAAACATGCTGACTTGCTAAATGATAAGCCATTTTATTGCACATTATCCTGATCTTTCCGTATCCCTGTCAATATTAAGTTGGAGAAGAAGTGATCATTAATTCTTCAGTATCTAACAATTTACTTCTAAATTTAGGGGGTTAGTGTAAAAATGTATCCTTTCATTGTGTTCTAATGCACAGGGAGTACAAGAATTGGTAAAGATATCCATGCTGTATCTGTGATGAAATAATTGTATGCAGATTTGTTTCAATGTTGATTAAGAAATTATTCCAGTATTTAGTAAATAACTTAATACAATCAATTATTAAAAATCCAGAAGAATAAAAAGAGAAAGGCATTTTTCTGATTTCATCATGATGAAAATGAAACACTTGGTGGTGAAGAGTGGCTGTTGTTCTTTAGAGAGTTGTTCCATCCTTCTACCACCTAAGGTTCCATTCACTAGGTACAGCTGAATTTAGGGCTGTGTTTCTGTTCAGACTGTGCTGTGCAGCTGTAAACTTCTTTACATATAGACGTGTTAATTGTGTGTATGTTTATAGAATATTATTCTTGTAGTACACAGGGCTAATAAAAAAAAAAAGGTTTAAAATTTACAAAGCCTACTTACAGAATGTATTCCACTCACAAATACAAATTAATTCAGATGCTGTGCATGCTGTAATCCACACTGTCATTCAGGATTATAGGGGCCAATAGACCAACTATGTCCTGAGGGTGTGAACTGGGACAGATCAATTTACAGAGCTTTGCAATGGTTGAACTGCTGGTGCTGAAATTCTTTGTTGGACAGATGACCAACTCACCAGAGATTATAGATTTAAGACAAGATTGATGGTTAAACCTTGCAAATAAAATCATCTTGAAATGTGTTCTGACTGATTAGAAAGCTAATTTAAAGGCATCACTCCGCAGTAGTTCCTTAGAACAAGACGGTCATTAAACTTCTAGTGTTAAAAAAATTCTCTCTTAGGCCTGTTGCTAGTAGCAAATGCGTTACTGGTTTTATTTGCAGATTATTTTTTAAAGGTCTCTGTTGACCAGTTTCTTTTTATCTGAATAGTCACTAGGGTGAACTTAGATTATCAATAATTACTTTCACACGCATAGCACAGCAGAGAGTAAGATTTTTTTGCCCTTTGGGCACTCAGCAAAAGCTACCGTGCAAGCGCCACAAGTTTCTAAAGGGTTCATGAGAAAGCTTTGATTAGGTAACAAAGAAGGCTATTTTACAGAAGAGGATGTGATTTTCAGTTTGGTTGAACATGGTTTTCCACTGAAATGCGTTTTGAAGAGAAATAGAAACAGCAGGAAAGCAGGCCTGAGAGAGTGGAGGTAGTAAATAAGCACGGGACAAGAAAATTTCTCCAAAGTAGAGAAAGGAGTGTACTTGAAACAAGAGGTAGCCCACAAAGCTGGGTGGTGGGGTTTTTTCCCCTCTTTTTTAGGGAATAAGGGAAGGAGATAGTTTTGGATGAAAAAGTAGCAGGTAGAGATAAGAATAACAGGAGAAAAGGAGGGATTTCTGAAAAGGAAGTGTGCTGTATGGCAAGCCAGGAATAAAGTCCTTCAAAAGTGTACAGAATTTTAATCAAAATAAAAAGAACCATTTATCCTTCTGAGCCAGGAGTCCTGAGAAGTACTAGATGTGCAAGTACCTATATCCAGAAGAAAACACAGGCTCCTATAGTCAGTGTGAGTGTGTGTGTATGTGTTTGTAAGCAAAATTATCTAGTAAATTCCATCAATAATAGTGTATAGCCTAACCTGCATGACATAAGCAGGAAGCTGCATTTATCAGTTTATCACCTCTTTCTCTTTTTCCATTATTTTGTCTTAGTCTGAGTATGAGTGTGGAAGGAGTATTTGCTTGTTTATAGATAGCTGTGCTCGGTGGACTTATTCTTCCTCATAGTCAAAAGGAAGCTGAGGGAATGAAAAGTGAAACCTAGAAAGAAGATTGAAGATTAGGGATGATTGGAAATTTCGCAGTGAGATTAGCAGCCATTTGAAATGTTGAACTGTAAAATCTTAAATATTTGTAAAGCAGAGTTGATGGTAGCAATACGTTGCTCTGGGTAAAAATTAAAAAAAAATTAACTTAAACAGTATTTTCCACAGAATATTTTTAAATTTATGATTTCCATTTCACTTAGATTGAAACTCTGTCAGCAACAGAATTTTCATTAAAAACGCTCAAAAGAAGTCTGACTTGTAAATAGGCCTACAGACGACTGGAAGGTAGGGTATGGAACCTGAGTATTTAGATTCCATGATCTTCTTAAGCGAGAGAGTAAGAAAGATTTTTAGAGAACAGGCTTCAAAAACTCAGAGTGTTAAATAAAGTGATTTGTTTGTTGCTAAAAAAGTAACAGAAGGAAAAAAACACAACCTCTCTGAAGGGTGGCAGGGCAGTTGAAAAGAGATCCTTGAAAATTTGTGTTTAAGGGATATGGCATCGCTGGGAGTAGACCAGTGATTCTGCTTTATTGCAAGATTTTGTTATTTGAATTCCACATAAATCTTTGATCTATTGCTTACTTTCAATAATTTTTACGATATCTGAATAGGTTTCTTTAGTTCATTATTTTCAGTTCTTGTGGGCCACATCGTATATTGTAAGCTTTCATCATATATTCCTTTATTGGTATGAGTGACTTCTCTGAGTCTGTTTCAGAACCTGAAGACCTGAAAATATCTTTTGCTGCAGTTCTTTAAGTTATTCTCCTTATACAGAATTAACCCAGTTCCCTTATTCTTACTTTAGAATATATGTTCTCAGCTTTCAGGATATTTTGTGCTCCTCACTATATAATTTTTAAGCTAGTTACATCTGATAAATGATAAATTGATAGTTACAAAACTGACCCTTAAAAATAAGCTATACTTATAGTGGGTAAAGAAAACTTTGAATTCAAACTCACTCTAGCTACATAGACATTGAGGGAAATTAGAGATTCTGTATCTTGGATAGCATCTACTTCACTGCTGTGAGGGGGATCTACAGAAAAATGGTAATTGTTACCAGAAATATAACTAAGATCACAGAACCATTTCTCACTGGCAAATTGCTTGCTACTGTCACTAGATACAAACTTGCACAGAAATAGCTTGAAAGTTACCTGGAAAGACAAGAGCGTATTACTCTTGAGCGTTAAAGCAGCCTTATTAAGAATCAGTTTTGTTGTTGTTTTTTTTTGTTTTTTTTTTTTTCCCCCGAAAAGAAGTAATAGAGATCCATTTATACACTTGCTCCTCCTCTAAGATAAATATCCTGTGGAACAAAATCATATAAACCCCCCCAAACTTCATCTGAGTTACCACCACAAAAAATATACCATATGAATGAACCATCCAACCCCATGACTGTTACATGAGATTATCTTCAATCCAATATACCAAATTCAAAACATAAAAGGACCTTACCAGAGACAAGGTGTGTGAAAGCAAGCATCTAGGCTTGGGGTTTTTTTGTTACAGAGAAAAAGTTTATCCATTTTATTTCAAACTAGGCATGTAGTATGTAGTTGTTATCTCTTTTCTGTGTGATTTCAAAAATGAAACAATTCAAATTAATCATATCAATAATTTTAGCTCCTTTATATGCAAACCTTTCCTTTCCTTTCCTACCCTACACAAGATAAGAGCTCAAACATAGACTACTTTAGAGTGCTGATGCTCAGCATTCCCCAAAGACCTATTTGTTTGTTAGACAATGATGAAGGATACTGCAAGGATGAAATTATGTTTAGGCATGTGCTTAAGACAGTTGTTCAATTTGGTGGATAAACTGTAAAGACCAGCCACAGTCTTTAAATATAATCCTTTGTACTGTCCAAGAAAGGGGGATGTGTTATCTATGAAGTATTGTTAGAAATCTATGGCTACTGATGTGTTTCAAAAAAAAAGACTAATTTCTGCTTTACAGAGATACAGAAACTCAATTTCATGAATCAAATCAGACTTTACTGCAAAAATACCAGTAAAGACATATGTTTACAAATTTGACTTTGGGCTAAAACATAGAGCTATCAGAACGAAAGATGAAAAATCCATCCATCCATCCATCTCTATAGCAAAATTAACCCCACCTTCAACTAAGTGCAGCATAACATTTTCAAAATTTAAACATATCTCTAAAGAAATGTTCAGACTTCCATGAGATAAAACAAGACTGACATTTGATACTGGGATTGAATATGTACTTCTGTCTGTAAAGACCCTAATGTATAACAGAAACTTAAGAAGGATTGTGATGTTTAGCAAGTAAGTGTATAAAATGCTGTAGAATTAACATTTCTGATGTCTTTCAAGACAAATCATATGCTGAGCCAAAATTGACAAAATTAAAGCTGTTGATCAACAATTAGTTTTCAAGTATCCTCAAATCTGCAACTTTTCCTTACCTCATGGCTTTGTTAAAATACTCCTCTTCTTGGAAGCAGCTTAAGATCCATGATGTTGCTTTGTAGTGCTACAAAGATAAAGACAGACAAAAAATATTATGAATTATTTCCCTTTATTAAGTATTAGAAAATTACAGTGTAGTATCTGAATGAAACTATAGCTTAACTGAAGGCATACAAACGAAAAGATAGAATTACTTGGAAAAGAAAGGGATATGCTATGCTAATTTCCAACAATGCAAATGCTAATTCTCTGGAAGGCTGCTTCATCGGTTTGTTTTGGAGAAAGAAATTTCTTTTTTTTTTCTGTCGTGCAGGTTTTGCCGTTCTTTCCCACAAACACAACTAACAATGTGAAGATTTACATTAAACATGTACACACACATACACACATGCATTTTATGGGCTATAGAATTATCATTTCTAGAGGAGAAGCAGAAGAATCATTTGTTATACTGAAAAAGGATGTACACTTTAACTTGAACAAGTATACTCCATCTGCCAACCATCCATTTCTGTTGGTGCGTACAAGAAACAAGTAGAGCCATGTCTTTTAGTGATGGCAATAGCTGGCAGTACCCTTACCTCATTTGATCATTTTATCTTTACTTACACTCATCCCAAAGATGTCATCTTACAGAAAATCTTTTCAGTCCCCAGAAATCCAGCCTGTCATTCTGAGCAGTGAATTGGTATAGACTACAGGTATTCTGAACACAGGCTGAGTAAGTCCCATTGTTCCTGTAGAAGCCAACACTGAGGCTAGCCAACATTCTCATTCCAAGAAGAATCCAAACCACCCTCTCTAGTTATTTTGTTATTGCAAGGGAAAGTATACTGGGTCTGGCTGGGATGGAGTTAGATTTTTCATAGCAACCCATATGGTGCTGTGCTTTGGATTTGTGAGTAAATCAGAGTTATAACACACCAGTGTTCTAGCTGTTGCTGAGCAGTGCTTACACAACATTGAGGATTTATCTTTTTTCCCACTCTGAATCCCCAGTGAGTAGGCTAGGAATAGGCAAGAAGTTAGGAGGGGACACAGCCAGGACGGCTGAACAGTCCAAAAGAATATCCCCTATCATATGATAATCATGCTCAGCCATAAAAGCTCAGGAAAAGGAGAAGGAAGCAGGGATGTTCATGGTCATGGTGTTTGCCTTCCCAGGTTACCATTGTGTATGCTGGAGTCCTGCTATCTGGGAAGTACCTAGTTGTCTGCCTGCCCATGGGAAGGGGTCTAAGGATTCCTCATCTTGCTGTGCTTTCAAATGCAGCTTTGCTTTGCTTATTAAACTGGGGGGTTTTGTGTGGTGGTTTTTTTTGTTTGTTTGTTTGGGGTTTTTTGGGTTTTTTTGGTTTTTTTTTTTATCTTGACCAAGTAGTTCTCTTACTTTGGAGCTTCTGATTCTCTCCCCTATACTGCTGGGGGAGGGCATGAGTGAACACCTGGGTGGATGCATAGTTGCACCCACCACAGCAAGGCAAGTCAGATATATGGAAATAGGATGGGCATGCTTACCAGTGATCCTCTATATTTATGGCATGTGCTTTCCTGAGAATACGTTAAAACACAAGTTATATTCCCAAGTTATTTTCCTTGGGCATAGGAGCTGTTCATGTCTAAACACTTCTGTTACTCTTTAGCAATCTTCAGTGATTCAACAGTGTATGGCTGTCATGTTAAGAAGGGGGGTTTCCTTGAACCCTTTATATTTGATCAGCCTATCAGTTTGCAAGAAAGACGGGACTTTTGTATTTGACCTGCCTGTCTGCTACCTGCGTTTTGACAGCCCATGGTATCAGAGTGTGAGTCGATGAACCTATTCAGGGACCCCCGCTGACAGCGTCACTGGGTCAAATCCCTTATAACAGCTACTCAAATCTCTGGAGATTTATACAAAATGGAATTCAGCTGAAGATTTTTATTTTACAAAATGCAAGTATGTGACAGAATAAGGTTCAAAGATTGCCAGTGATAATACATTGACTGCAAAGCAAGCTTGAAACAGTACACAATAACAGCATAAGTTAGTCATAAAGTTCTTATGCAATAGGCACCCCAATGGGGAAGAAAGCAGGTTCAGTCTGTTGACTGATCCCAGAAGTTATGATGGAGTCTTCCCTAACTTCTCTCCTTCATGTACTTTTTACACTTCATACTGCATTGCATATTCATTCATCATACACAAGGTTGGTTAGAAGTTTCTTGCTTCTAATGCAAATTATTGCATATCCTCAGATAGCACTACTGAGATTTATTACTACGTATGCTCTCCAAGCAGGGTTTTGCCCTCTTTTGGGGGAGGCCTATTTGAGTTGGAGGTTGCAATCTACCACTACCACAACTACCTTTCGTCTACTCTACTGTCAATTAATTTTCTGTGCATTGCAACACCTTATCAGTTTGGCCAGATCTTTCTCACTTGGAGGTTTCTTTCTGCATACTTTAGATAACAGTGTCCTTTTCCTCATCTGTTCTTTGCTTCCCAAGGCTGACTTCCTTGATTAGAAGTCCTTTCATTCATCAATCTTGACTACTTAAGAGGGTAGGTCACCTTGACCTAAACTTTGTGCACAGAAATGTTTAACATATAGTTAAACACTAAATCAGAGTTTGGTTATTCAGTAGTTTAGACAAAAACTCCCCTCTTTTGAACTTATTTCAGTCCATAACCAGTTCATTTTCTTCACATTTAGGTGGATCTTGGGTGACTCTAGTCACACACATTTTTGTTACTGATTGGTATTACATACCCAGTGAGGTGTAGTAGTACCTTGGAGGCAGGTATCTTTAGGGGGAAGGTGTGTGTTAGTATTACAATGAGATCATCTTGTCCCAGGAAAGCAATTTCACAATTGTTGGCTCAGCAATGGACATCTCATCAACTGTATTGTACCATCAAGTTCCCGTTTCTGCAGGGGGCACAGCAGAGCCTGGCTGTGGTGTCTCCACTCTGCTCCACCCTCTGTTACTCCTGTCAGCACCTGCTGAGGTGGCAGGGTGTGTTGCTTAGGGAGCTGTGGTGAAGTAGATTCCATGCATGCCAACCATCCTGAAAGCAACAGCTATATTTTACCCTAAAAACCTTCCTGTAATATTATTCTTTTAGGTCCCAGTTTTCTCTAATTCCTCCCCACCGAAGTAATTTTCCCACAATGGCCTACAAATACTCTGTCAAAACTAGCTTTGGGACTCAAAATGAAGAGACAGGCTTAGAATTACATTTTCTGTATCTAAAACAGAATTGAATGTATTTATTTTCTCTGAATCCCTTTCATGTCATATGCAGTCTAATTAAACATTCTTCATGCAAGCTGTTTATAAATGATTTACAATTTGACCTAGCAAGCTCTGTTGTGACCTATCCATAATGTTAAATTACCTTTCAGTCCTTCTGTTGTTAATAAAGTGACAATAATAATTACAGCAAAAATAAAATTTGGAGGAGCATATAGAACTTTTATCTGTAGATCTCTCTGCACTTTGCATGTGGGATAAGAACCTAATAATTGTGTTGCACCTCAATATCCTCTATGTAAAGTGGAAAGTATTTAATGTTCATCCTTTACATTCTCTCTCCAGCTTATTATTTCTGCTCTGTAGGGTTTTATACTATGTTAAATCGTGTTGTATAATAAGACACACTCACACTGTGCTCATGATTATATCAGTAGGGCACATTATCCCTATTTGTAGCAAGAGTCAAATCATGCCATTACTGAAGTGTCTTATTTCCTATGCTTTGTTATTCACATACAACAGTTAAATATCTTTCATATACTAGGACCATAAGTATAACTTAAATGTTAAAATATAGCAATTAATTCAAGTTATGTGGATATTACCTTTATTCATTCATATAAAATCCTATTTTTACAAATTCTGCTTATTCTCAATTCAGCTACACTCTGTGGGGCTCACAATCCAAGGATTAATACAGGATTATATACATTTTTTTCAGAATGAAAGCTTACATTTAAGGAAGAAACTGCAGTAGATTAATCACCTTTAACTTTTAAGGTGTGAAAGAAATTGAAGTAAAACATCTCAGAGCCTGATATGCATTCTATTAAGTAGATTTGTTTTGCATTTGTACACTACAAAAGAATTGTAATTAGGACTTTTGGAGAGTCAGGCTTAACATTCATTAATACATATTTATATATATAAGTGGGTATATATATCTTTATGTACATGTATAGCATATATGTTTACATAGGCATATATGTATACATATACATAGAGTTTCAAATCCAAGAAAATGCTTATGAAATCTTTAGCCTTACTGCAACTTAAGACAATGCTTAAATATATGCTCAGATTTGAAGCAGTTATGGTCTTGCTGACTTCAAACAAATCTTTTTGTTAATTTGTAAAGGAAGATGAAAAAATCTGGTGCTCCTCAGAATGAAATTGTTCACTTCATTGGAAAGACAGTGCAAAGTTTACCAATTAACCTTACCTTTTTTTGCTGTCAAAAGAATTGCTACTTGTTCTATTCATAAAAACATGATGTGAAAATATAACAAGACCTTATTTTATACCTTATAGTTATAGCTAGAAAAAAGTCCCAAGTAAAACTATTTTCCCTCTTCAGCCTTAATCCAAATATTTAGTATATGTTATTTCTAGCTGCTGTGTTATATATTTCTCTATATATGATGAATTATTGCTACCAGAGTATTTTCTAGATTTCTTATAAGTTTTCTTGGAAAGCACTGTACACAGGTCAAAATTACTGAGTTGATAGGAAAACCTAAATGATTTAAAAATAGTAGATATAAAAGGGAAAAAATACTAACATTGGAGAAAAGATGGATGGCAGTAGTGATATAACACTATTTGTTTGCTTGCTTTACAGACTGGGGAAAACTTTTAACTGTACTGAATGTAAAGTATGCCAAATTTAAAAAATACGAAAATAATTATGTGTATGAAAAACATGCCATATATACCAATACTGACTGCAAATGCAGTGCAAATAGTAATTTCTTTCTCCTTATAATTCAATGAATGTTGCATGTATAGACAAAAGAGTACAAAGAGCAGACCATTTCTTGTCAGCAGTCCTTGGCAAGTTAGAAACTTATTTTTTCACTCTGTTTGCCATGACATATGGTTTGCAAGTCCTCAGGCAGTACTGTACTTCCAATTTTTTTGTGTAAGTGCATAGAGTGAAACACTGTGGGAGTGAATATGCTCTTCCAGAAAAGTGAATTGCAAAGTTTATCTCAACATTTCATATATAATCATATACAATACATAGTCCAGTGAAAGTCTGCTCATGATAGCAAAGAAATACAGGTAAGTATAATAATTAATATGTTCGACATTATTTCAGTGAAACTGCTCTTATGTTAAATGCTGAAAATTCTAAGACTTGCAAATCTGAGGGGTGTGAGTCTAAATAAGAGAAAAAAATAATTTTCTTTTTTCACTGTTTTATTTTTCTTCCTTTTTAACCAGATAAAGAAGTCAAGCTGTGAGATTTTGTCCAAGGTCACACAGATCTCTGGCAAAGTTAAGAAATAACTCTTCTGTGACCTGATCTGTGTTCTAGGTGACTAACCTTGTGACTAAGGTCAAATTATACTTTCAGATAAATCCCACAGTTAAGTAAGACTAAGTCTCAAAAAAATCTACAACTATAATTATGGCATTCTAAAATGCAACATGGTTCTTTTGTAAAACACTTTAATATCAACTAATTTCACTTAATAGCTGCAGACAATATATATAAGAAAAGTATCTGATAATTGTCTGATTTCTTAATTATTTTTAGTTTGTAAATTATTTACTAAGTCACTACGTTATAGATCTAAATTTCACATCAATATTCCTTTCAAAAACTTTTCAAAACCACAGAGAAATCACTAAAGTAGTGAGCCTTTTCTTTCCTGAGCTCTTTTTATAGACTACATGACTTTGCAAGGTGTGCATCTATGCTTAAAACTTCCATCCACTTCTCCTTAGCTATTAAAGCTAAACACTTTTTTTGCAGTCAGTACTAGTAAATATTTTCTGAATGTAGCTGTCCTTAATCCTGTAGAACAATCGAAGGCCTCACTGACAGTGTCAGCTAGTGTACAAACTTTTTGGACAATATTCTCAAATTATGTTGATTTTAACTTAGTGCCTACAAAGCTTTGAAAATATAAAAATGTTGCTCTCTTACCTGTTCTTCCTTTTATTCTCCTTGTTATTTCTGCTAAAGAATGTTGCAAAGCCTCTGACCTCAGTGGGCTCTGGGTCCTGGAGATTCCTTTATCCCAGCTGCTGGAGCCCCGCCCAGGGCATCCTGATACCCAGGGGTCTCCATCCCAAGCTGAGGGACATGGCTGCTGTTTGCAGGTCCAGACAGTGGTGAGGTTAAGTGTGTACATAAGAGACGCATGCAAAGGACACTGACAGGATCAGCTACACCAGCTACTACAGACAGGGCACTGCCCTGGGACTCTACTGTCACCAGCACTCATGGAAAGCACAAGCACAGACAGCCAAGTCCCCTTCTTACTCTTCAGCTGGTAGAGACAAGGACACCACTAAAAGCACACACTTGACACTACAGATTTACAAGTGCATGCAGAATCATAGATTTCCTGGTCCATCTGACGCCCCTGCCTGCGTCCTGGGCCCATCTTACCTGCTCCATAGATCTCCTCCTTGCCAACTGGTCCAGCTTGGCACTCGCTAACAAACATGCACTCACGTACCCATCTTACAGGCATCCTGCACTCACAGGTCTCCCCAAATACCTGCACAGGTCCTCTGCCTGCCTGATACCCCTGATCAGACCTGGGGTATCCTCCTGAATGGTAGGTCCAGTTTAATATTCCCTAGTGAACAGATGCACACACACACTTGTCTCACAGGCACCCTGCACCCTGAGGTGCCTCAAGACCCCAGGGAAAGGGTCTCCTCCTACATGCTGGTTAGTTCAGCTTGAATTAAACAAGTGCACTCCCACTTTGGGTTAGGGTAAAATACCAACTCCCTGATGATTGCATCCAGGCGCATGGGCCCCGGGCCCTGTGGTCCCACACCAGCTGCTGGCACTAAAACAGACCAGACCAGACTAGACTAGAGCAGAGTAGAATAGAATAGAATATTTCACTTGGAAGGGACCTACAATGATATCTAGTCCAACTACCTGACTGGTTTGGGGCTGACCAAAAGTTAAAGCATGTTGTTAAGGGCATTGTCCAAATGCCTCTTAAACACTGATAAGCTAGGGGCTTCAACCACCTCTCTAGGAAGCCTGTTCCAGTGTCTGACCACCAGCCATGTCACAGATGCACCAGTCTTGTCACACCCAGTCTGACTTCAGTTACTGGCCCTGAATTAACTCTGTTGGTCTCTCCAGTTGCAAAACATTCCCTAGCAAGTTTTATACAGTCCCACAGGCCCCTCTCAAATATCTGTGATGCTTGCGATCATTTTATTTTCCCTTTCTTATTGGTTACAAATTCCAGGCTGACCATCTCCAAAGGTATGCCTGGAGTTTCTTAAGTCCATCAATTAGTTGCTGAAGAGTATTGGTCTTTGTTATTGCTCCTTTTATCACTTGTCTATCAGGTGTATGTCTCTGTGTGTTTTGTTTATCACTTTCCCTGTTACTTACAACTCCCTTTGAACTGAAAAGGTCCTTGATCTGATAACCTTAATGAAGTGTTCTTACAGTCCGCTTTCCTTTACAGTTTCCACAGCTTAAAATGAATTGTAGACATGGGTGAGGGGACAAAAAAGTGCAAGGAAAATTGGTGCCAAAACCATTTTCCTTTACTGATCGAATGTGCTATCATGGTGTGAGACTCGCCTGAAAAGGTGGTTCTGAAAAAGAATATGTTCCATACTAACTTTTCAACTTTCCCTACAGCAGCTGCTTTGCTTAAGGGAAGACTGTAAGAAGTAGGAAAATGCAGTGATCCATCTTTTCTTACTTATTCCCAGATTCCAGCAACCAGAGCCACAGTCAGATTATCATTTATTAGTATCCTTTTTTTCATAGCATACAAGCTGTAATTCGGCCTTGTCAGTATTTTGTGGTTACTATATTTGCTAGTCACATGATTTCCCAAGAAGCCCACTGTTTATGGATTTCTCAGCAGCCTAATCATGAATAGCTGTCAATTAATTGCATGCTTATCTGCCCATGCAGAGTGCCTGCAAATTGAATTTTGCCTTTTTGTTCACTTTTATCTATTTTCAGAACAATGTATGCTATAGCTGTCACAAGAATTTAACAAACTCTAAAACATCATTTACTCTTTAATTTTGTTTTAATGCCAGTATCCTCTTTTTCCATTTTATGCTTTCATCTAATGATTTTCCATGAATAAACCTAGGTTTAGCAAGAGTTTATTTACATTCTACTTTCATCACCTTCTTCAGTAATTCAATGCATATGTTTATTGCTCTCTGTGTGAAGTACAAAGTAATTTAATCTTGATTTCTGATTTTAATGTTAGATCTCCTGGTTTTAGAATCTCTTACTACATGTCCATTTAATAAGTACTATAGTTCGATGACTGTTCAAATCAGAAATATACTTTTTTACAATTATGCACTTGCATTGCTCTCAAGAGAGCTTCACTGGCCATGCTACTGAAGTAATGAACAGAGACGAGAATCATGCCCTGGATTTTTAAAGGAACTTTATTGAATGAACTTTAGGCAGATGTTTTGACCAAGTTGTCAGTTTATTTATTATATGTTTTCCAATACTTTGGCTCACTTAATGAAATAATCTTTCTGCACATGAAATAATCTTTCTGCACAGCAATCAGAATTATATATTTTTCTACAAAATGACCTTATTACTTAACTTCCTAACAAACTTTTCAAAACTGAAATCTTTTTAATGTTTAACGTAACTGAGCTCTCAGCTCACAAATTCCACCTTCAGTGGTTTCCTAGGATACCAACACACAAGCACAAACAGAAAGCAGCACAGAAAAACAAGGTAGAAACCTGCAGCACTTCCACTTTTTTTGAATCCTTTCAAACTCTTTGCATTCTGACAAACATATCCATGTTAAGAGCATGATAAACCTCAAACAAAACAGCTGGTGATGGGCTCAAGCTATAACTCATATTTGTGTCATTTGTAAAGGTAGACAAAGTTCTCTTGAGAATTCTGAAAAGAACAAATGAAACAAAAAATAAGAGCTTTTGCACATGCTGCATCATGACTTTGGAAGAATGAAGCAGGAACAACTTATCAAAATTCATTTCAGGGCACTGCTTTAATAGCAATTGAAATAAATGGGGACATGCTAACTGGCTACAGCTGCTAAAGTGGTAGCCAACAAGTGAAAGGCAATTATAGAATGCATTATGGATGCTTGATGGGTGACATTTTCAAATAAAATGCATTTTCAGCCAAAACCAATGTTAACATTCATCTCTCACCCCACAGATGTTCCAATGCGCACATGTATGTATACACATGTGCACACAAATCTAGACAGTAGCTACATAATTTTGGGAAAAGTGGAACTTAAATGTATTAAGGACTCCAAGTGGACAACTCACAGTTATAAAGTTGAGTGAAAGGATAGATGAAGAAAAGAGAATGGGAGCTTTTGACATGTAAGCCTGGCATACTTAGATAAAAACAATGGTGATATCAATGCTAAAATGTTTTATTCAATTTTGTTATACTATTTTCAAAAAGAGATAGAAACCTAGAAAGAAATGTAGAAAAAAATGTCTAAAATAATGTAAGAGCTAGAAAAAAAATCTGCACAGCAAGAAATGAAATGCACTTAGTCTTTGTACTTAATCAAACCAAAACCAAGTGAAGACCAAACAGTAAGGTGACCTGATTACAATGTATAAAAGCCATCATGGGAAGAAAATACTGTATACTTGAACAGAAGGGTTTATTAATAACCAAAAGAAGAAAACTAAAATTTGGTAAAGTAGGAAATAAGGCAAAAATTGCTATTAACAGGAAGCATGATTAATGATTGAAACATGATCATAAAGAAAATGATATCTCTTAGTCTTACTACACAGATCAAGATTTGTGGGATATCATTCTGGTTCATAGTTACCTTTGTGTTTGACTGTAACATAAGTGAAATTCAGGAACAGTGACTACAAGATCATTAGACAAGTTTTTTGTTCTTCCAGCACTGAATGCTACAAATATTTGACTTAATAGAGATTTGTCTGCACTTACACCCATGTTGCAACATTAGTAATTTTGATGGTAGCTCAATTTAAGAAACTGGAACCATACTTATTAAATATATTTACAACTACTCAGTGTTTCAACTTTATTTCAAAGCTAGTTACTTGTTACCAGGTTACTGGAGATTTCATAATGCACAAAAGAGCTTTGATAGAAGGTATGATAGTTTTCCAAAAATGGGAACTGTGAATGAAATGCTGGCATAGGGAAGTTAATGGATATTGTAATGTTGATTTAATTAGACTAGCATTGCACTGATCTTTTGGATAGGCAGACAGAAATAAATTGAGAAAAGTCTGTGTGGCAGAAGGGAATCAAAACTTGCTTAAGAAAACCAAGGATTTAAATGACAACAGCATATAAAACTGCCACAATGGATTTTTTAATGAAAAATGATCGTAGAATCATAGAATAGTTCAGGTCCAAAAGGATCTTTAAAGATTATCTCAACCAAAGTTCCTGCTACAGGCAAGGAAATCTGCCACTAGATCAGGTTACTCAAAGCCACATTCAATCTGATCTTGAACACTTCCAGGGATGGGTCCTGTCATTGCCTTACTGGGTTCTAGGCAATCTGTTCCAGTGTCTCATCACCCACATTGCAAAATTTTTTTTCCCTTGTTACCCAATCTAAACCTACCCTCTTTTTGTCTAAAAGCATTACGCCTTGTCCTGTCACTACAGACTCTAGTAAAAAGTCTCTCTCCATCTTTATTATAAGTCCCTTCTAAGTACTGAAAGGCCACAGTGAGATCTCCCCATGGCTTCTTGTCATGGTTTAACCCTGGCTGGTAATTAAGCACCACGCAGCTGCTCACTCACTCCCCCCTCACCCAGAGGGATGGGGAGGAGAGTTGGAAAGGAATGTAAAACTCCAGGGTTGAGGTAAGAACAATTTAATAATTGAAATAGAATGAAAATGAAAGAACAATAATAACAATGATGACAATAACAATTACAAAGAAAAGGGGAAGGGGAGGAATAAAATCCAGAGGGAGAAGAAGAAAGAAACACGTGGTGCACAACACAACTGCTCACCACCCACCGACCGATGCCCAGCCAGAACCTGAGCAATGACCTGCCCACCCTGACCAACCCCCCAGGTATATATACCAGGCATGCTGTCCCTTGGTATGGAATATCCCTTTGGCTAGTTCAGGTCAGCTGACCTGGCTGTGTCCCCTCCCAATTCCTTGTGCTCCTCCAGCCTTTTTGCTAGCAAGGCCTGAGGAACTGAAAAATCTTACATCAAAGCCAAAACACAGCACCATGCTAGCTCCTAATTAACTCCATCCCAGCTGAAACCAGGACATTTCTCCAGGTGCACAACCCCAACTCCCTCAGCCTTTCTTCACAGGGAGCATATTCCAGCCCTCTTCTAATTTTCATGGCCTTCTTCTGGGCCTGCTCCAATAGATTTGTGTCTTGTACTAAGGGCCCCAGAGCTGGATGCACTACTCCAGGTGAGGTCTCATGAGAGCAGAGTAGAGCAGTAGAATCACCTCCCTTGACCTGATGGCCATGCTTCTTTTTATGCAGTTCAGGACACAATTGGTTTTCTTGGCTGCTTGTGCACATTGTGGGTTCATATGTAAAATTTTATCTACCAATATCCCCAAGTCCTCCTCCACAGGGCTGCTTTCAATCTATTTATCACTCAGTCTGTACAGATACTAGTGATTGCCCCTACTCAGGTGTAGAACCTTGCACTTGGCCTTGTTGAACTTCATGAGGTTCACATTGACCCATCCCTCAAACCTGTCAAGATCCCTCTGAATGGCATCCCTTCCCTCTAGAGTATCAACTGCACCAACTCATCTAGGTGTCATCTGCAAATTTGCTGAGGGTGCACTCAATCCTGCTAACAATGATATTGAAGAGTACCTCTCCCAGTACAGAGCCCTGAGGGACACCACTTGTTACAGAGATCCATTTCAACATTGTGATGTTGACTGCAACTTTTTGGATGTGGCTATGCAGCCAATTCTTTATCCATCAAAGAGTCCATCCATCAAACCCCTATCTCTCCAGCTTAATGACAAGGATGTTGTGTGGGATTGTGTTAAAGACTTTACAGAAGACTAGATAGGTGACATTGGTTGCTTTTCCTTATCCACCAACACAGTCACTCCATCATAGAAGGCCACCAGATTAGTCAGACATGATTTGACTTCTGTGAAGCCATTATTGGTTGTCTGTAATCACCTCCCTGTCATCCATTTACCTTGACATAGCTTCCAGGAGGATCTTTTCCATGATCTTACTGGCCATAGAGGTGAGGCTGACTGCTCAGTAGTTCCCAGGGTCCTCCTTTTTACCCCTTTTAGAAATGGGTGTGATGTCTCCCTTTCCCCAGTCACTGGGGACTTTGACTGACTCCCATAACTTTTCAAATATGATGGAAAGTGAGTGGCTTAACATCTGTCAATTTCCTCAGGACCCTGGAATGCATCTCAGCTGAACTCGTGTATGTTCAGGTTTCTCATAAAGTTTCAAAGCTGATCTTCTCCTACAATAGCTGGGACCTGGCTCCCCCAGTCCCTACCTTGAGATTTAGGGACTCAAGAGATGTGGGAATTGCTAAGTACCTCAGCCTTTTCCATGTCAGTTGTCACCATATTGCCTTTCTCAGTTATCTGGAGGAGTAGATTTTCTTTATTCTTAATTTTATGACTAATGTATCTGTAGAAGTCCTAATTATTCTTCACATCCCTTTGCCAAACTCAGCTGCAGGTGTGATTTAGCTTTCCTGATGCCATCCCTACACTCCCAGCCAGTATTTCTGGCTGACCAAGTTAAAACATGTTTCTGTTTGACCAGGAGGTCATTACTCAGCCACTTACTCAGACTTTCCTTGTGTGAGCTCAGTTCTCAAAACCTACTAGTTATTTGGGGAATAAGTAATAATTACGCATTTTCAAAATATTGCTCTATGAACAGCCACTGAGCACCTCTGATAATTCTGAAAATAACGTTTGCTTTCAGCTTATTTTAGTAGCAGAGAAAACTACTAATCCCTGGAAGAGATAATAACGAGTGGGGATTCTGAGCACTCCTTGGTATGGATAATGAGAGATGGCAACATGTGGGGAAAAATAATTTACCTTTCCCACGTCCTATCAACCAATAAACTGGAAACAACAACATTTTGTAAGCAAAATGAAAGACTGCACAACAGTCTTTAGGGATGCTAAGTGCTAGTCAAAAGTAGAGTGGCCTGTACCACAATTTAAAGCTGTCAGCGGTTTTAAAACAGAAAAATGTATCATTGAAATTATAGTGACAACATAAATGTTCATACAAGTCAAACTTCCAGGCCATTTAACGTTATTCTTACCCATCTGAGTCCAACCTGAAGCAATTTTCCTGTTGAAACTCCAGCTGCTAACAAAAGGCATAGATGTTATGCATTTAAAAAGTTCAAATAGTAACTGATACTGAGATAGTAGCACAATAATGATCAGAAAGGGGACTTTAATCTTGAGTATCTTCATATTATCCAATTAACACAATGGGCTTTTGTTTTTTAAGTGAAACCCAGTTGTTATTTTTTTCCCAATGTCTCTCATTTGCCTAGGTCTCCTTGAATTAAAGAGATTCCCCAAAGTAATATATGTAGGAAATCAAATTATATATATAAAATAATACACAAATATGCATGTGTGTATATATGTCACACTATACTTTTTTTTATTTAGGATGTCAGGTAGGTTTCAGCTGTATAGATATTTCTATATATTTTCCAATATTGAACTGATCAGTTAGATTTTGCCACCTCCAATACAGAGCTACAATTTAGAATACACCAAAAGATTAAAGTTGTTGAATACATTTCTGATTTCTGAAATTATGGTATTATGCTGAGTAGTGGCTAACAACAAAACAGAAACAATTTCACATTTATATTAATTTCTTCTATTCCTAGATGTTGGGAAAAAATGGTGTCTATATATAAAATGATTTTGTTGATATGCACTTTTTGGCAGAAGTAACAGCTCTAGATAGAGGTCATTATAATGCTAAAAGTGCTTTTGAACATGTGAGTCTTCCTTCTGTCTCATGAGAATTATATAAAGCAGATATGATTCCTACAAATTAGGAAATAGAAAAACCCTTCATAGTAAATATTTGCTTTTGAATTCCATAGCATATAGGATAATCAGAGTGTATACGTTTTTTGTGTATGATTGTGGAGGATATATATACATATTTATTTAAATTACCTTTTTGTTAACTGTCTTCATTATTGAAACTGTTGTTCAGGTTTAGTTAACTTTCCAGCAAATGGAATAAAGAGATTTAGGTTATATTTGTTTTATTTATTTTTTTTCCCTGGGAAAATTTGACTTCTAGCCAATGGCTACTATGACCAGTTTTAAAAAATATCTGCGCAATTTCTGAGTTTTACTCAGAATCTTTGGCAAATGGACCCCTGGAAGATGGCCTTAAGCATACATTTTCAGACTCAGCATTGAATATTCAGAAAAGACTAGGTTCTACTAACATTAAACTACATTTCCAAAACTAAAGGGAATTGGTCCCCTTGAACTCTAGATTGGACCTGTTAAAGGTACCATCATGCAGGAGATCACAGTGTTAAGCTAGCAGGTGCCCTGCTTTTTAATGGAATGTGTATCCCTGTAAAATACATGGGCGAAATTCAGTACCTGAGGACATGATTAACAGAAATTCAGCTAAGGAGCTGTCAAGCAGAGATGCGACAAGATTGAGTGTGTCATCAGAAAAAAAAAAAAAAAAAAAAAAAAGGAAAAAAAAAAAAAGCAGCATTAAACTCAAGACTGGAGAAGGTATCAGAGTCCTGAGGGCACCACCAGACCTGACTGGCCTTGCCCAGCCCTACATTTCCCCCTGCCTTCCCCCACTCTCCCCACAACCCAGAGCCCCATTTCAACCCAGACTGGGGCTCAGTCCCTGTCTCAGGGACGATTTAGGAGTGCAAAGCTCCAGCACTGTCTCTCATCTTGTTTTCTGCATTGATGTTGCAGGTAGCTGCCTCCAGTGCTCTGTTCTGGATGGACCCCCTTGTTCCCCTGTTTGCTCCTCACTTATGAAGTCTGTCCGCTTTTGGCTTCTGCGTTTACTTACTATGATTTAAAAACTACAGTTCTTAATTCAGTTGTTTAAAACCTGAAACTAGATCTCTTTGTGATTATGCTTTCAGTGATTATACTTTCAATCCAGGGTGAAACTAATAAGTGAGAAGTCAGAAAAAAAATGTTGAGAATGATAGGCCAGTTATGCATTTATAAATGTCTCTTAAACACTCTTCTGACAGTTGCCTGTTTGAGGTCTGGTCTGAGCTGAAATAGCTGGCAATCTTTCAACAGCAGACCACCAGCTACTGAGACTCTAGAAAATATGATTCAATATTTTCCAGTTGTTTTTGATCTTGTTTCACCTAGTGTTTAAACAAGTCGGAGCAAAAAATGTTAAAACCATCTTTATTCTATTTATGCTTTGAGAACTAGCCTGTTATAAACCATACCACATAACTGCATTCTGTTATTCATAACTGTGAAGATAACTTCACAACTGTCCATACACAAAGAGATGTATGCATGAGCATATGTCTATATAATTTAGACAGCTTCATTGGAGAAAGTTATTTAATTAATTTGTTCTTCTGCAAAACCTTCAGTTTATAGCATTTGTCTTAAGTTTGAATTTTCAAGAAAAACTGCTCTGATTCTGGTGGCCAAAATAATCACCACTGATATTTTAAATAATAATAGTAAATATGGTCAAGGGACACAAATTCGAGAGAGAAAAGTGATAAACATGGAATAGTGATGTTTAAAAATAAGTCATTATAAACTGATACTTAAAAAAAACAAGAGAAGAGATATTTAAAGGTTATATGATGCAAAAATAAAGTACCTACATACTGCTACATCCTCTTTAATCATAATTACCATTATCTATTGTACTACGCCAGCTTCCTTTCCCTAATCTTAAAAAGCCTTTTACAAATGAACCAAAAACAAAGCTAAATAAAGTTTCCTCAAAATAATTTGATGTGGTGTTTATAATCTGCTTATAATTATGCATCATTTTATGTGCCAGATCAATTTTTAAAGGTGAAATAAACTTCTACTAAAACTCACACTCTCCCTGGTTGACAACAACTCCACGGAATGACTACCTGGCTATCACTTTATGATTTGGAAATTTGCCCACAATCACAATAGTAATTTCTGTTCCCATCAGTCTTAAAGGACAGTCTGTATACATTACACAGGCATACACTAACAGAACTTGTTCCATATGTTTTTTTCACATATGGTTAAGAGTATACTCCTAGGCTCTTAAAAAAATGTTCTTGCTACCAGTTTAGTGTTTTTTGGTTGGTTTTTTTTTTTGCTTCCCCTCTTTCTTTTACTGTAAGGACATGTGAATGATGTCACCCACATTTCCAGATATACAGGTCTGGAAACAACATTGGTAATTGACTTCTTTTTGCTGGGTTTACACTTGAATGTTAATGAACTTCGACAGGTTCCCTCTAAATATTGACTGTATTTTGGAAATTATTTGCTAACTAATGACAACAGAATTTTACAATTAGAGTATTACAGTTAAGAATATATTAATATTTTAATTAAAAACAAAAATATAGACTTTTAGGTATAATTTCTTCTTAGCCTTCTCCATTTACTTAAGGTTCAACACTAAAGGTTTTTCTTGTTATGAGTCTTAAGATGTAAGTGTAGTGTTGTCTGCAAATTATGTAAGTGCACAGGCCCATATCTTTCAAAGTTCTTGCACAAGGTTTCATTGCTGTCCTGGTTTCAACTGGGATGGAGTTGATTTTCTTTTTGGTGACTGGTGCAGTGCTGTGTTGTGGCTGTGATATGAGAACAATGTTGATGGGACGCTGATGTTTTTAGTTGTAGCTGGGTGATGTTTGTACTAAATCAAGGACTTTTCAGTTCCTTGGGCCCTGCTGGCAGGAGGGCGGGAGGGGGCATGGGAGGTTGGGAGGGAACACAGCCAGGACAGGTGATCCAAGCTAGCCAAAGAGGTATTCCATACCATATGACATCATGGTGAGTGTATAAGCTGGAGGAAGAAGAAGGAAGGGGGGGACATCTGGCATTATGGTGCTTGTCTTCCTGAGTAACCATTAAGTGTGATAGAGCCCTGCTTTCCTGGAGATGGCCAAACACCTGCCTGCTGGTGGGAAGTGGTGAATGAATTCCTTGCTTTGCTTTGCTTGTGTGCACAGCTTTTGCTTTACCTATTAAATTGTTCTTATCTCAACCCTTGAGTTTTACATTCCTTTCCGATCCTCCTTCCCATCCCTCTGGGTGGGGGGGCATGAGCAAGCAGCTGTGTGGTGCTTGGTTGCTGGCCAGGGTTAAACCATGACAGTTGCAAAATTCCTCTGAATACAGCAAATCATTTGTTCTGTACCTTTTCATACATAGGACCTGATGAAAAATCTGGCTTCTTTACTACTTGAATGAAATGGAAGTTTTGTCTGATTTCCCTGCAAGTTGAAGCCTTACATTTGTTACTTTGTGAGTATGACTTTCACACTTCAGAGTTCCATATATAAGTAAATAATTTTGCTTCTTTGCTTACAAAAGCCTGATTTAATTTTTACTGAATTTTGGGGATTCTTATATTCTGACAGACTCAGGAATCTAATAAAAATCACTGTCTGTGCTGTGCCACAAAAAAATTGAGTCCGTGTTAAAGAATTCAAAATATAATTTTAAATAAGATGGAACATGCAGGTGAAACAGAAGCTTTGAAGGAGAGTAGATGAGAGGAATAACAAAATAAATTATAATCAGTAGGAATAATTCAATCCACCACTGTGGATTTGTACAGTTGATTCTTTCTGTAGCTGCTCTTCAACTTAATTTTCAATGGCTAACTGATTTCTTTTGTTTATAAGAGAACATGGAAATATTAAGAAGCATCAACTCTAAAGGCAGCAACAAGGAAAAGAAGGAAATAAATAAATGGTTCTAGTCAGAACTGTATGACATAATATTTCAAAATAACTTGAACAATAGAAATACAAGGTTTGTAAGGTGACATACAATTGTTTATTTTACCATGTAGCTAAAAATTGAGCAGATTTGGCAAGAGAGAAAAGCATAGCCACAACACTATCAGCAGGTCCAGAGCAGGTCTGTTTAAAGTCAACATTGTTCATTTGTACCAAATAACCCTGTAATTATTTAGTAGTTGTTAGAAGGTAACTTCAGGTAATGACACAAATTATGGGTGACACAAATGATTTGAAGTTACTAGACTTGCAGGGGTTTAGATGCAATGATACATCATTTTTCAAGACAGAAAAATAGCATGTAATATACCCTATTATTATATAATATTTATAAATTTAAAAGGTCTTTTATATTTCAGGACTTTCTACTGCAATTCAGAGGTATCCCTTTCCTTTTTTGTCAGGACTGGAATCAGATACTACTTTTTACATTCAGAGTAATCTGTTTTATTGTTCATGTAAGTGCAGTAATTAAAACAGTTGTTGCAATCCAGTACTGACTGATTTGATAGTCTGGAGATAGGATCCTGATGTCAAGATTGCAGTCCTTTAACATGCTAATGTTCCTAATGAAAAGGAGCTGGTTTTCAGTTTGGCTGTGTTTTTTTCTTTTCTTTTTGTGCTGTGTCTTTTGGTGGCCTTTTTTATTGTTGTTGTTGTTTTGGGTTTCCAGGTTGGTTTTTTTGTTTGTTTGTTTGTTTTTGTTTTGTTTTGTTTTTTAATAAATCAACTTCCATATTCTACCTTCTTAACTGCTCTAGGCAGAATTGTGGTGCTTAATTACAAAGTGTCATAAATTCTTATGCCATTTGTAACTCTAATAGTGAATTATCAGTAAGATTTGTTCTGACAGCACTAGGGCTGTGGAACATTGAAAGCAAAATTTCACAAGTTAATGGCCTGCTCTTTTCTGACAGCACACCAAGATTTCAACACTATTAACTAACACTTTGCTTCGTTCAGCCACTGAACTGTTGACAAGACCACTTTAGCAAGTCTGAATAGCAGAAAAAAAATCAAGTAAATCAAAAGCCAGTTTGGAATGAGGCAGAAAAACAGACTAAAAAGATGAATCAAAGAAAAAAGTTTAAGAAGGAAAACAAAGCAACTTGATATGCTTTGATAACCCTTATCAATAATATATCAATACAATGAATTATATGTTACGATTTTAAAATTTTTGAACAGAATTTCTTCTCAATACTGAAGAAACAGTCATCAAATTATTTCAGATTGGTTTAGAGGCTTGATTCCTCACAGATGGGACAGTGCTTATTTTATTGAACTAGCTTTGAAAAGTGAAGAAACTCCAAAATATTCCCCATGGAGATAAGTTAATTTTATAAAAATTATTCACTATTGAAATACTGATTCCTGCAGGGATTGCAGGAAGAGGTCCTTTAAGAGCATGAAAGAGATATTAACACTTTTCATTAATCACTAAAATCATATGTTTAGATGCAATTATGAAAATATACTTTATGCAAGCTCAGTAGGTTACTAACACATAGACTACAGCTCTTTAGTTTGAGACAGTCCATCTAAAATTGTATTTAGGTATTACGCTTATCTGTTAAATATATGCACATGTACATATTTGATGACCACAAGTTACTCATACACAATGGCAGATCATTGAGAAAACCATGTATGCAACTTTCTCAAAAAAATTCTTGGAAGTAAATAAAACCTAAGTCTTGCCCAGCAGCAGTGGCAACATAATATGAAGATTTTGGTGAAGTGGAGGAGTGTATGATTACAGGTTCAGACTTAATTGTGTATCCAAAGCAGCACATCAGAAAAGGTCTGTAAAACAAAGCAAAGTTTCTGATGCACTGCATGGAATCTTGTGAATATAGATATTAGGGAATGCACCTACTTCTTTGTTAAGTGATCTGCATGCTCAGATTTTTGGCAGATGTCCCCATTCTTGTAGTGAAAATGACTTAACATTTGCTTGTAATCATGGTTCATGATGTTTTCTTTGCCATTTGTTTTTGGTATGGCAGACTGAGTTAATTATCCCCACAGTAGCCCTCATAGTGCTGTGCTTTGTACTAGGAACTAGAAAGGTGGTGATCACACCCCAGCATTTTGGTACTGCTGAGCAGCACTCCATAGCACCAAGGCTGTCTCCCCAACATCTCCCCCTCACCAGTAGGCTGGGGATGCGCAAGATCTTGGGAGGGGACACAGCCAAGACAGCTGACTCAAAGTGACCAAGGTGGGGCATTCGTTATTTATTACTTTTGCCTTCCAGAGCAACCACTACATGTAGTGAAGCCCTGCTTCCCAGGAAGTGGCTGGACATGGCCTGCTGATGGAAAGTAGAGAATAACATCTTTTGTTTTCCTTTGCTTCCATGTGTGACTTCTGCTATTGTTTTATTAAAGTGCCTTTATTTTTGCCAGCAAGTTTTTTTTTTTTGTTTTGTTTGTTTTGTTGTTGTTTTGTTTTGTTTTGTTTTTTTATTTCATTTCTCCCTCCCTTTTCTGCTGAGAAGGGAAAAGACAGAGCAGTGTGGTGGGCACCTGGCATCCAGCCAAAGTCAAACCACCACACATCACATCAAGCAGAATTTCTTACTGTCTGAAAGCATGTTGGAATACTGCACATGGTTTCAAGGAGATGCCCATGTTAGACTGAGGAGAAACTTAGCTTCCTAATGAAATAATTTCTGTTCCTGCCTTCTCTAACCATTGTACTTTTCTCTGAACTGATACCAAGAATTTGCTGCAAAGCATTATATTGGTAGGTTTGGTGCAGCCCCTTCATAGTTCAAATCAAAGAATTAAAAAACATTTGAGGGTAAGGAAAAAAGTAGGAGCTTTTTCATTTATATTGTTTAAAAAATTCAGCTTTGCTAGATTTTGACATCTCTATAGATGCCTTAGAATTCTTATAAAAATAACAATGGACTAAAAAAATCTGTAAATTGTTTAAAAATATGAATTATATAATGAATATGACAAAGGATTAACCATATAATTGCCTAGGAAAGCCAGGGGCCACACCTGCCTTTCACAATTGCAAGCTAAGCCACCATTATGAATAAACCTTCAAGAACTGCTAGTGATAAAGACCTCATATGCAGTTTAAATGCTTAGCACACATTTTTAAAGTCAAGTCACAGCAAGACAGATTCCAGAGAAATAGGGAAACAAAATGGGTCGTAGGTGGGTAATAAGAGACAGAAGTGACAGAACAGTCCAAGAATAATAATAAAAAAAAGGCAGTTTAGCTGTCACTCAATATTTCCTGTGAGATATTAACAAACTAGGAGACAATTACTTTCTAGTAGTTTGCTGTTTGTCCCATTTGGCTCTGGAAAGAACGTACACAATTAAAGCTGGTATTTAAGGATATGAAAAATACTACTTAAAATCCTCTTTGGTTGTTCAGTCACGGACACAAAATATTTCTCCTTTGCCATCCTCTATCCACTTTTTCAATTTCCAGGCAGAATTCTTCATCTATTTCTAAAAATTGACAGCAAGTAATTTGAAATACTATTAGACTTAAGTCTTGAGAAAGCAGGTCTTGAGGTAAACTCAGAGACAATTTTACTGTCACCAAATAAGACAGCAAAGAAAATACAGGTTAAAATAAAGATAGTAAAGTTAACAAATATATATACATTCAGCATGGATACATAGTTAATTTTGGAGAGAAAGTAAAGGCTCTTCTGTAATCAATTTGATATTGAAAGTGTAGAGAACTCAAACTAAAAAAAAATAAAATATCCCTTAGCTCTGTTTAAAAACAGTAAGATTTTGAAGAAGTCATTCTGCATACATAAAGAAACATATTTATTCTCTAAATAGAGTTGTTTATATGATTAAATATTTTAAAAAAAGACAAAAGTTTTTAAAAAAGAAAGAAAGAAAAATTAAAACAGTAAGGAGAAGTTTGCATGATACAGGACTTAAAAATTATTTCATTATTAGATAAGCCCCATTATCTGAAGGTAACGTTCTTAAATTTATATTATTAGACATTCAATGCATCAAGTCAGGATTCGCTGACAAAACTACCTTTGTAACATGCTATGAGTTAGAATTAAAGTAAGATAGTAATTTTTACAGTCTCTGATCTGACTAAAATATGACATGCACTTGGAAATTCAGAGAATCACAGAATGGCTGGGGTTGGAAGAGACCTCTGGAGATCATCTAGCACAGCCCCCTGCTAAAACAGGTTCACCTAAAGCAGGTTGCACGGGATCATGTCCAGGCACATTTTGAATGTCTCCAGAGGAGGCTCCACACCCTCCCTAGGCAGCCTGTCCCAGTCCTCTGCCACCCTCAAAGTAAAGTTTTTCCTCATATTCAGCTGGAACTTCCTGTGTTGCAGTTTGTGCCTGTTGACCCTTGTCCTGTCGCTGGGCACTGCTGAAAAGAGCCTGGCCCCAGCCTCTTGATACTCACCCTTAAGATTTTTGTAGACATTGGTAAGATCCCCTCTGTGTCTTCCCTTCTCCAGGCTAAAACAGGCCCAGCTCTCTCAGCCTTTCCTCATAAGGGAGATGTGCCTGCCCCCCTCATCATCTTTGTAGCCCTCTGCTGGGCCATCTCCAGTAGTTCCCTGTCTCTCTTGAACTGGGGAGCCCAGAACTGCTGGACACAGCACTCCAGATGTGGCCTCACCAGGGCAGAGTAGAGGGGCAGGATCACCTCCCTCGATCCGCTGGCCATACTCCTCCTAATGCACCTCAGGATCCCACTGGCCTTCTTGGCCACAAGGGCACACTGCTGGCTCATGGGCAACTTGGCGTCCACCAGAACTCCCAGGCCCTTCTCTGCAGAGCTGCTTTCCAGCAGGTCAGCCCTCAGCCTGTACTGGTGCATGGGGTTGTTGCTTTCCAGGTGCAGGATCTTACGTTGCCTTTGTTGAACTTCATTAGGTACCTCTCTGCCCAACTCCCCGGCCTGTCTAGGTCTCAACTGTGCTTTAATAAAATGTACAGATGAGTGAAGTTTAGAATCTTCTGCACACATGTGAGTGACTTTAAGCAATTTTTTTAGTAAATTTGAATAGTTTTTTTATGAATTGGTTACTATTAACTATAAAAATAGTGTTTGATGCAATTTCATATATTATTGCAATTCTTTTTTTCATTTGATGCAGTATGGCTATCTTCTTTTCTTCTTATACTAGTTGATCTTCCTGCATTCACAATACAAAGGTGCCATTTACTTTTCACACAACAATCTGACCTTTTCATTACATTTGCTGATTCTCTGTAAGGAGGTAGAACCATGAACTGTTGATTCCGTGACAGAAAAAGAGAATTCTAACCTCTCCATTTGTATTTTAAATCTTCTGGCTTCCTTGTATACAATCATGCAACAAACAAATGAACCTCTATGGCCCCATATTTAATTGCATGAGTAAGAGATACTTATTGAACAATTTATGACATTCTTTGTAGACACTTCATTTTGTGATCTGCTGATCCAAAATGGAAGTTTAATAGACTAATTACATTCAGAAAACCCTTATTTCTCTAGAGGACAAGTAATCAGTAGGTCATAAGATCAAGTAGTATGAAAGCTATGTTCAATATTTCAGAACCGATCAAGTATGCAAGAAATTATTTCTGAGGTTTTTGGAGCTGACTATGAAACATTTATGCACAATCAAAAAAGAACACATTTCTATAATTACACTGGTTAATGATGTTTGCATTTGCATAATCATCACAATGCTTCCTTTAATTTTTGTATGTTTCACATTTTTCTTTCAATTTAACAATTTCTCTCATTGTTTGTGGAGCAGTGTGCTGAATTAATCCTAGAATATTTGCATTTTTCTATAAATAGCATTATGCATTGCTAAATAAATAAAGGAGAGGGTTGGAGGGGTTTTTTTTTGCCTGTTTTACTAATCATTTGATTATATGCTTTTCTGTTATGCTTGTTTTGTTTGTTTGAAGAAATAGCTCCTAGGCCAGAAGCTTTATGAATCCTGTCAGAAATATCTGTAAGAAGAGTTCTTTGAAATAATATTTCTTCGTACAACATTTCTTTCCTTCAATAATTTAGAAAAGTCATTTACTTTTCACAATACATGACCAAACTGATAAAGGATTGAAAAAAGTAGGAATAGATAAATGTTTACAACACTCATTTGCATACAAACAACTTATTTATAAGAAAAAAACTAGTGACATTTAGATAAAAAAATGTCTTGGAAAGAATGGCCTGGAGAAAATCCTTTGTTAAATTTAAGGGGTCTGTGGTGAGGCGTGTATCTCATATTGTAGATACAGAGTATGTTGAAAGTGCTGCTACAACATAGCAATTAGTAACAGCAAAAATTCTCTATTCTGGAACATGTTAAACATCAATACAAAATTAATATAAAAACCATAATCACTCTAATTCTATGGAGTATCAAGTACCGCTGACAGTATTTTCCCAATAATCTGCAAGAAAAAGAAATAATTAGGCATATACTATACATAGTATTAGTTTATACAGCATATGTATTTATGACAGTAACAGAAAAGAAAGTGAGAGCAAAAATAGAAAAATGATCCTAAAAAAAGTTCAAAAAGAGGCAGTGAGGGGAGAAGAGAAAAGACTGAATGGAGGATACTTCTGGTTTAACACTATTATTTCTTCTACCTGGAGTAATTTTTTATGTGCTTAAAAAAGGAGATAACCTTATATCTCAAACTTTATGAACAGTTCAGATACCAGATAGAGAGAAAAGATATGTGTGTGACCTGATTTCCATAGCTTCTTCATGCTCTTAGACTTCTAGATGTGCAGCCAAACTAGTTCAAATGATTTGTATTTTTAATTTTGGCTGAAAGTACCTGATTTATATACAGCTGTTATAGATAGCAGGTTATTTTTATCTTCTGATAAATTGATCCTGTGTCCAAGTTCTTTAGCTCTTACTTGTACTTAATCTTCAATAAAATTTAAAGCATATTTTTACATTTAGCAGCATACTTAAGTCCAGTTTAAGTAGAGTTGAAGCATATACTTACACAAGTTGTTAAAATACTAGTTCCAGGAATACTACATGATACTAATTGTTGACACATACTCCCGCTATGAGCCCTAGATTAATTATATTTTGATAACTTAAAACCATCACAAGTATAACAAACCAAAGAGTAATTTTAAATATCTAGTGTTAAAAAAAAAAAAAAAAAAAGGAAAAAATATATCAAGTAGGTGTGAAACAACCAATAATTAAACTCCCATTTCTGATGAATTGTGAGCTGACTTCAGTATCTGTTCCTCTGTTCTGCCTTTTTACTGTCCTTAACCAGCAGTCATACATTGTTGAAACCTGTATAAATAATAAGGTGCATGTCCATATACGCAGAAACACGTAGTATATTTTTTGCTAGAACAAATTCCTACCTGAGGTGCTGTGTTACATGTATGTGTTGTTGCTTTGTTGTACATAGAGAGAATTCCTGGCATATTTATTCCTCCCTTTTTCCATTCACATAGCAGGAACTGAGTGGGGAGCAGTAGGTAATTGCCATTGAGTGGGTTTTTAGCAATGACCATGTTGTTTCCTTGAAACGGAATGCTGTCATTCCTGCTTTTCTACCGAAGTATTAAATGAACTTTTCACATCTCCTTTAAATGATGTATTGAAACACCACCAGAGAGATTTTTAGGCTTGATAGCTTAACTGAACAGAGGCATCACCTTCATCCCAAGATACGTATCTGAGCCCTTGCAGAAAGGCAGAAGTTCAAAGCCATCTCATGTTCAGTATTTTTCACTAGTTATTGTAAATGTTTTATTATTACTTTGTAGGAATTCTGACAGCTTTCAAAAAGACCTAATTCTCCCATATACAGTGCTTAACTCTGAGGTTTGGATTCCATTTTTCAGGCTAAGCATAATCAGTCACTGAAATGGATAGCTTGTAAATGCTAGATTTCCTGGTCAGATATAACAATAATGAATATAGATAGCTTAAAGATTCTTCTTTGGCTTTCTTATTTGGTTATGTCATTCTTCCACCTATTTAGACTGCAAGATCTATACAAAGTGTTTTCTTACTTGTGGGATCATAGTAGGTGAAAACATTGCTCATGGTTAACAGAACTAAAATTCATTTGATACTTTTCTTCTGCTTTCCATGGTGGAAATTTTCCACTCATTTTCGTTCTCTAGTTAAACAGTTGATGCATGAAGTACACCTATTACTTATTATTTTACGTGGATGCTACCTGACTACTGGCACCCTATTATTATTTTTTTTTTCTTTTTCATATTTTGTAGCTACTCACTGCTGTCTCTTAGAGGCATAGTGTTACGCTCCTTCTATTTAAACCTTTGCTAGGCACTTGTGCTCAAAAGTAGTGAGGAGAGAACTTGTGTGTTCTCTAGAGAAGAGCATAAGTATTTTTAATCGATTGCACTGTAACATGGAAAATTTCCCGAGAGCGAAGTGGGGAATCTTGTAGGTTATGTGTACTTTAGCAAGTAAGGCAGTACAATAGAATTAGACTTGGAAATCAAAGCAGTTGTCAATAACTTGGCATCCAGCATTAGCATGTTTCATGTGGGGTTACTTCAGTCTGCTTTCAGGGACTGAATGGCATTAGCAATTAATTTCATTGGGTTTATTTTTGGTGTGCATCTGCAGATTAGTTTCACTTGAAATGAACCCAGTTGTGCCCTGAGGCTGTGATACAAAGTGAATAAAACCATGGTATATGGGGATGGTTAGCTTTAAAAGCAGTTTTCTGATCCAGACTGAAATTGTAACAGACATACTCTCAGCCAATCTATGAGGCAATTTGAAAAACCATACGGATCTCAAGATGATGAGAACTTCATTAGATCATTGAATTTTAAACCTGTAATAAAGAAAGAAGAAATTTCTCTTTTGCATGGACTTGAGGCTTTTTTGACTCCTTTTATGACTACTAAGAAGCAATCTACGGACCAAGTGTGGTAGATGTTCTCATAAAGTATTTGCTGTAAAATACAATTTATTAATACTAAAATTATCTCTTTTAAGGGAAATATTGTATTCACTCACTGTTGGTTTTTTTTATACTGTGTGTTAAGTAATTTACATTGTCAATATGGCTTCTTAACAGAATTTTGTCTATTTCTCTAATTACAAAGGTGAACTTTTAAGTTAATTTTCTCTGAAAAATGATGACAGTCTTCTCTTCCTCTCTTCAGTATTAGTTCTCTAGTTCTTAAAGCCTGGAAGCTTGGAATTAATGTGTTTTGTCTTAGAGCCTTAGTTATCAACACTTAAAACCTGTTATGTCAATAATTAAGGATTTTTTTTTGGTCAAAACTCTTTTATACTTTTTAAGAGAAGCCGGTTGTCTAATTCCTTATAAAGTATACTTCTGAATGATTGCAAATGTATTCGCATATTCACACCCTTATTTTCTATGTTTTAGTTTTTTGGGTTTTTTTTTTACATCAAACATACCTGCAGCTTTTTGTTCATTAAGGGGGGAAAAAATTACATATTCATAGTTAATGTCTATATTTTCAATCTAAAGGATTGATTGTTTTTATAAATATATGACATTTTATTGTAGAAATTATTATTTACATGACATGGTATTGCACTTCTAGATGTGAATATAACAGATTTTATTTATAATTAGACACCTATATGAATGTGGATAAAAATATTAACTAATTGTAACTTTTCACAGTATTTATGTTTATTTGATCTCAGTTTATCTTTCTGTAAGGATGACAATTGAACAATTGGCCAGATTTCTTGCAAAGCCTTACATCTTCCATGTAAAAGTACAGCCTTTTTTTCTTCCTGAAAGCAGACATGTACCAGGGACTCAATGTAAGATTAAAAACTAAGTAGCAGTTTCTAGATCTCTGGCAGGTCAGTAAAATGAGAGGAAATCACATCTCAACATGCAGAAATTCTCCCTAGGTGTGCCTTTGTGAGTTTTCTTAAAGTGGACTCCTGAAGTGGTCCTTATGATATTCTGTTCCTTCTTCAAATAACAGGCATGAACCCATTGCAGTATCTCCTGGCTAGGCCTGAGACCCATCACCTTCTTAATGCTTGAACTAAGACTTTGTATACATATACGTGTATATGTATGCATGTGTGTATATATGTGTGTGTAGTTTCCCTTGTTTCCTATATTCATTGGATTCATAGGGTAGAATCAGAATGAGGCTTACATTATTTCAGCTAAAAAAAGTAGTGCAATCTGTAGTAAAAGAACAAGTCCACTTAGATATGTATGTTCAATTCATATACCTCAGTACCAAAAAGAAGACTCTGCATCTGCCTTTAGTGACAAAGCACCTGTAAACCTAATGAAAGTAAATAGGTAACTTCTATGTAAATTCAAAACCTGAATGTATCAAGCCATGAATGTTGTACACCACAAAACGGGTGTGTCTGAAGGTTCTGTGTCTAGGTCTTTGATATCTATGCTTTCTAGTCTTTCCCATTTTGGATTTATACTGAAGATTTCTGTCTTGCATGCCTTTTCCTAACCGACTGCACCTTACTGATTGTAAAACTAACAGCAGGGATGAGCGTACTCTCATATACACTTTATGAAATAGTGTAATAGCCAAGTAAATGGGATAACTTGCTCTATATCTTTGGTCCTGTACCTTCAAAGCTCCAAGTAAGCACTTAGATGACCTCAGTGTGTGTGTGTATGAGGGGGTGGGGGTGAGGGGCACACATGTTTTCCTATTTTTTTTTGCTAGTTTCATTTTCCTTTTGAAGACAGATTGCTACATATAAAAGTGATGGCATCAAAAATAAAACAATTAGAATTTTTAAGCTGGTCACTACAGTACTAAGCTTGGAAATGGTGGTAGTTTTGTTTTTATCAAACCCTTCAGCGTAAAATATATGCAAAGTTCTACTTTAGACAACAGGGTAAATATAGCAGGTCTTACTCATTATTCTATTCTTGCCTTTCCCAGGGCTGGCTGCCTTCTCACTTGCATCTGCTTTCCTCAACCCATTCATAATTTTGGTCCTTACAACATTCTGGGCAGCAAAGTACAGAGTGCACATTAGTAAAACATAGTAGACATTGATAACATAATGGTTGCACAAAACCAGACAATTCTGGCATTTCCTAGGAAATACAAATGCAATGACAGTGATAATTTTTAAAAGCAGAAAACTCAAATTCATAAGAAGAGTATTTCTAATGATGAATGAGAATAACTTTAATGTCACACCATTTCTGTACTGAAAATTATTACATTTTCTGTATTAGATTTTTTGATTTCTTGTGGAAAAAATAAAATACATTCTATTTATATGAAGCAGCCTTTTCTTCTTGCTACCATTTGCCTAGACAATTTTTCAAAGAAAACCAATAAAGAGAAAGCTTAGTAACACTAACCTTTCAGGCAACAGTTATCACATTTTGGGCCTGAAACACTGAAGAAAAGTTTATGAAGTTAGAAATTTTCGACAATTGTCCTTGGAAATCTTGTGGGTTTTTTGTTGTTCTTCAAGCTAAAACAATTAAATCAGCACAAATTATAAGGATGTGTACCTTCTTCAGACATAAGAAATTATGTGAGTGGAGAAAGGAAAGCAGACATCTACCAGTCTGTCTTTGTTCTTTTCATGTGATGGAAAGCCATATCTTCTTTTAAGGAAATTTAAAGGATTATAATTGTACTTCTAAATATTAAGCACTTAAGCAACAGAGCAGCTACCTGACTTCTCATATAACCATAAACATCCATATAAAGTCAAACTTTGGTTTCAGAAAACTTCTAAAAATTTTCTTTTTCTCATCCAAAAAACCCATATATGAAATTACAACAAAATTATTTCCTCCAAAGTAATGTGAATTTGAATGTGGATTTTAGAAGCTGGTTAAATGTATTATAGGTAATTTATCTTCAAAGCAGAAGGAAACTTGCTCTGGAAATGAAAAGTCTGGACAAGGTAGGGAACGGTAATCTTTTCATGATAAATTAGAGAAGTGGAGATTTTAACAAAGCTTTTCAATTAAAATTTTACAGTATGGTAAATGAAATGCTATACCGTACCCTCTCTTTTTTGACAAAAGATAATATGAAAATACTCTGATGATCATAGTCATCACATGGAAATGTGGGATGATGAGGTAAGGTGCTTATCAAGGTGAAGGTAGGAAGGAATTTCAGCTAAAATTTCCCAAAAAGGCTGTCTATTGGTTAGTTTAGGTTGTTTCTTCTTCTTGTATTTGGGAGGGATAAGGCTGGGTTTCATCTTGAAAATAATTTAAACAATATTCTTAAGTTTCTTAATTTTTGCAATACAGAAATATTATTTTCTGAGTATCCCTACAACTAATTTATATAGCATGTTACTTATATCAATAATTTTGCTTGATGGTTGGATGATTTACATTATTAGGCAATAGGCGTTGAATGAGTATTATATAGTGAGCTTGCCAAAACTTGTTCTACAATGCTGACATGCCTGTAAGAAGTCATGATTCATTTTACGGTATAAATGGAAGATGAAGCTTTGCTACAAACCGTTTAAAAAACAAAATGCAAAATCTAGTAAAAGGGCTGTTTTTCCTAAACAGTTTTAAAAGCTCAATGGCAATTTGAATGTGCTTGAATGTCATTTATTATCAGTTTGGGTGAATGACCCTTATCAATCTAAAGGAATTTATTTTCTCATAAATTTTTTAAAATGTATTTTTTAATAATAACAACTAATATTACATTAATTTAAACCTCTGAAATTTCCATACCATTCACCCTAGTAATAAGCTATGGATGACTAGCCAAGATTAGCCCTCAGAAAGAATATACATTTAAATCATGATCTAATAAAAAAAATAAATAATTAAATCCATATAGGAAATATATATTAAAATTACACACATAAATTCAAGCATCTCTAAACTTGTCAGTTTCCATGGCAGCAAACAATTTGTATATTACCTAGTATTTTAGGCAGTGGATTTTCTCTTTTACAGTTTTGAAGTATTCAAATACAATTTGAATGTGTTATATTTTTGAAAAATGAACTCTGATACATCTTTTGTTATAAGGTTTTTGAAAGGTGGTTAATGATTTAATCTTTCTGTTCTGATTTTAGGCCCTGCATTTTTGTTGTTGTGGTGTTGGGTTTTTTTTATTTTCTTTTTTATTATAAGGAAATTAACATATTCACAACCTACAAGTTCAGCGTGAAATAAGTTATAGAAATACTTAATGTTATAGGAGACAATACATGTATTTGATTTTCCTTAAATATTTTTATATATTGCTTTATTTCATTAGAAAACTATCAGAAAGCTAGACAATAATTGAAACTGAAGAAGATCATTCATTTACAAAAGAGCAGGAGAATTTCTACGTTGCTACATTCTTAGTAAATGGCCCTCATACTGCTCACAGATGACAATAAACAGTCCAGTTTCATGAGTGAACCTAGTGTGTTCATATAGAGCATATAATAAGCATTATTTTGCCCTTTCCTTTGAGGAACAATAAATAATGTAATCAGGTAAAAACACATGCTTCCCCGCCCCCAACCCCCCCCTCAAAAAAAATGCTTTGATGAAAATAATACTTATAAAGTGTTCTAGGAGATCAGTCTTGAAGCATTATCAGGAGATTCCAGCAGAATCAGATGGATTTATTAGATATTTTTAGATATAGTCTGATCCCACTCTGATATCCGACATTTATGAAAAATAACTCGACCTTTATACTGTAAAATTTTATGTTATGCAATGTATCTTATGAATGGCACCCACAGTTGCATTTTTTGGCCCTGAAGTCCATCAACGAATAGTATTAGTCACCATCAGTGACAGATGTGAGAGCTCTGTTTTGTCATACCATTTCTAAAGTGGCGTTAATGTTCAGCTGGAAAGAAGATAAACAGTTTTTCTTCTTTAAGCTAAACTGATTAAGAAGTGCTTTGAATAAAAGGAATATTTAGAAGCTGATTCACATGAGGAGTTTATGTGATGTATATTACCTATTACTACGATCTTTAATATGGACATTCACGGCATACTGTTTGAAAATAAATGAGAATTTATATAAAAACATAAAAATACTATATATAGTTCATAGAAGTAATTAAAAAAATAATATCCCATTCTTTTTTTCCTTTATCACACTATGCTATTAAAAAATCTGAAATCTAAGTGGAATCCAAATTTACATAAAGGCAATAGCAACAATATCCATATTGTTATGTTTCTAATAAATGAACAGAGAAGAAGGAAACAGATATGTAGCATTTCTTGGTTGTATTTTTATTGTCTGGTACTTTCCAAGAAATAAAAGACAAAAGAAAGATACAGATATTTAACGATAACAGAAAAATAGTGGGAAAAGAAGCAATCATTAAGTAAAACAAAGAGCTATTCCAAAGTAGCTCGTGTTCCACAGATTTTTTGGATGTTAGCAGAAGAAAGCTGCTTAAGAGGAAAATTAGTTATAAAATAAAAATTAGGATTTTTTTCAAGAAATTACTTGTTCTTGTTTAAAAAGTGCCACTAGAGCTTGGAATATTGGATATTTCATGTTCGAAAGCTACATTAAATAATATATACATGGTGGACACCATATCCTGATTCACTGAACTACTAAATTCAATAGGGATATGGAATTAAATTTGTAATAATTATTGAAAAAACTCCAAGCAAAACAGGTTAACAGTCTTCTTTCAGTTTCTTGGCTTTTAGTTGATTTTCAGTTGAAATTAAATCTACATATATGAAGAAAGTTATAAATCTTAAATATTAACTCTTTTTTAGGAAAAAAAGTGATTTCACATAATTAGTGTTTATATTTGGCTTATTGTATTCTGCTTTGATGGTGTCATAATATGACAGCTTGTTCTTCTATGAAACTATTTTCCTTGACAGGCAAGAAGCACTATTCTTGGGGTCATCTGTGAAGTGCATGTACTCTGTAATACTGTATTCAGTGCATCTCTTTTTCTTCTTTTAGTCACAGAGACTCTTTGGTTTATGAAAGCACCTGTCTAATAAATGCACAGTTGCAAAAATGACTAACACTTAAATCCTATTCAACTGAGTGTAGTGCATCAATATTCAAGCAAATGGCTGATTTTGCAGAACTGCTGCCTTAAGTAATGATCGTATTGTGGCGGAATGCCTGACTTGTATGTATAATATTAAACTGTATTAAAGTTCCTTGTGTATCTGTACTGGAAAATTTCTAGTGAAAATAATGAGAACATTGTGTGACCTATGTTATGAACACAATAGATTCCTTCAGTTTCCTTTGTTTCACCAGAATGGTAAGTGCTCTGGATTTCTTAGAAGAAATCTAGTCTCCATTTGCACAATGCTGCAAATATCCCTATCACGTTATATGTTCTTGTTCTTAGATAGAAGAATTGTAATTGTGTCACATAGGGATCATTTGTTCTGTCTAAAATTTAATGATAACACAGAATGTTGCTATCCTGAAGGCTCATTGAGTGTTAGCATTTATGAGGTTTATTTCTAAAGAATTTTGGTATTGAATTGTCACATTTTCAACACGTAGTGTAGCTAAGGTTGTGTCACACAGGATCTGTCATTAAACTTCATTTTTCTCACAACAGTTGATGAGAAATTCAGGAGATGACAATAACATTGAGTTAGATAATTAATGTAAAGATCAGACAAAATCTTTTATTCCCTATTTAATTAACACATCTTATAGATCAATTATTTTCATTAATTAGAAAAAATAATGCAGTGTGCAGGAGCCTTTTTAGCAGAGACTATGGAGTATAAACTATAAAGTAGAGGTTACAGGGTAAATCTCTGTATGAATATTTAAACAATCTAGCCAACAATCATTCCCTTATTTTTTCTCTACTACATAGTGAATTTGCATTAACAGACAAAAGAAACTTGGATATCTAAGACAAAGTTCTGGAAATTGTATGCCTCAGACAATTTACGTTGTTTGGGTTCCTTCTCTATGGTATACCATACCAGAAGATTTTTTTTAGCCTGTATCAATTTAGCCTCATTATCAAAAGAGATGTTTGAATTGATAACAAATCAGAATTATGAGTAATTATTTGCGTAGTGTTTGTCAAATCATAAGAAATCTGAAGGATCTGAAAGCTCAAAGTACTATGTTTGAATGTTTCTGACACCCATGCCATTTCTGTCTTTTTGAGAAGAGAAACAGTATCTGAGAAACAGAATCATAAACTTTCGGCACTGAAATCAAATTGATGTTTACATTAGTCACTAGAAGCAAAAATCTGCATCAGTTCTCAATTTCTCTGATGCTTCGAATTTTGGATCCATGGTACAATTAATATTCCACTGATCATCAGAACATATCTATTAGAGTTGTAGGAAGCTCATACTTTCTTTCAGAATTGGTTGAAAAGGTTTTGTTTACTTTCCAGTGCTAACAGTACAACAGTCTGTAAAACTTCTCATTTTTCATTAAAAGGAATAATAGTTACTGTTCCAATATAACTGCAGACTTTTGGTTTAAGAAAAGAAGGACTAGAAATCATAGTAGAATTGCATGCAAATATAATAAATCCCTTCTGAAGATAATGCTCACTTAAGTCAGGATGATGCAGATGGGTTTTGCCCACTAGTTATACAGATAACTAATGGGAAACTGGGATCTCTTAAGTGTCCTCTGAATTTGGACACCTAATACAGAAGGTTTATAGTTATTTATAAGAAAAAGAAAAGGTGATGGAAGCATGAGCAGTGACTTTCATCTTTTACATTTACCAGCTAAGTTCCAAAAAAGCAGACTACAAAACCGCTAAATTCTGAGGGACTGTTGGGCCCATTTTTCCCCTAGACTGTTCGAATTATTGGCAATGAGAAAAAAAAAAATGTATTTTATTTCTGTGAGTAATGGCAACATTTCTTTCCTCTACCAGTCAGACAAGAGCAGATAAAGAAATAGCAGTAATAAACGCCATTAAATTTATTTAATAATAATCTGATAGGTGACAATTTTGCATTATAAGGAAAAGATGTCTTGGGTCAGAGCAAAATTTTACTGTAAGTGGAGACAGCTTCTCAGGTGGAGAAAACTATGGAATCTATTGAAGCAGTTCAGGGATTTTGCTTCCTCACATGTAAATACAATTATAATTTTAAATGTTATACCTATATTGGAGTGAGTTTTTATGTTTAGTTGCATCCCATCTTAAGAAATTGATTACTCTCTCAGTCAAAACTTACTAATAAGTCAAAGCATTATATATTATTTCTTATTGGATTCTGTTTCTAGTTGGCAGGCATATAAACGGAAGCCCAAATTCAGTAGCTCTATGGTGCAGCAATATAGAGAAAAGTATTCAGTTTCATCATTTCTTCTTATGTGCACCAAAACCGTGGTCCACCTATAGGAACATAAATGAGTAGGAAGCAGTTCAAGATGTATGTGCTATCTGAACATGAATTTCTAGCCCTTTTTTCAGCATGCATTCTTCAGCATAAACATAGTGTGGTGGCCATGCTATGGGTGATACTTTTAAAGATGTGAGAGAAAGCAAGCACATGGGAGAGCTGAGGATGGTTCTAGAAGAAAGGTTGTGCCACAAACTCTTCAGCCCCATGGTTTCCTATGCTTAAGTGTACTCAGTATAAAAAAGCTACAAAACTGGTAAAAGATATTTTAGATAACTTTCCTGTAACTACATAGATTCATCCTATGTATAGTCTTTCAACATGTTTTTTAATGTTGGAAAAATTGGCTGTGTCAACAAATATTTTTTGCCAAAGCAGATTTGCAAGTAATTTTACAATACTCAGAGCATGCTTGCAGCAAATTAACTTAAAATTTAGATAATATTTTTCTGTTCCAAAATGTAGTATTATATTGTTACATTTTAATTAAGTTTCTGGTTCCTTAAAAGGTTCTGTACTTTTTTGATAAAGTAACCTCTTGTCATTCCTTTCTGAAATTATGATAATAAAAGAGGTACACCAAAGAGAAGAAACAGATTTCTTATCCATTACATTTTACCAGCATCTCTGTGCTACCAAATATTTTATTAAGTTAGATGGTCATACTTTTCAAGTACTGTATTTATAGAAGTCTACTGCAAGCAGGAAAATTTTAAAAGCATCTAGTTGATGCAATAAGTTTCACAATAAGTAATGTGCTTTATATGTTCTAACAGCAAACCAGAAAAAGATTTACTCTGTTCCCTATGACTTTTCTGCCAGGATGCTGAAGCCCATAAAGTCTCCTTCCAAATCCATAACAAACAGGAAGAAGAACTGCACACAGAAATAAGATGAAGTCTTCTCATCAGGCTCAAGCTCTCATTAGATGCACCCTCTGAAAAAATGTTGTTTCAGTAAATTGCAATTGTGCTAAGCAGATTAAATGTTTACAGCAGCCTTACGTGCCCAGTGCCTGACTGTGCTTGAGACCACCACCAAAAGATTCTAGGACTCAGCTATGTGGAAAAATCCATGCTTAGCTGGTTTTGCACACATTACTGGCAGAAAATCATGTATCTATGAGTTATTTTGAGGATGATCTGATGTGTTGAGTACGCCAGTGAACACTGACCACTGTGAGTTGAATACCTAGATAATTAGGTAGGTGGCCAAGACACTTACAGTCTGTCTTATTTTGCACGTAAACAGACCTGAATATTACAATACAAATTCAAGCTCATACTTGTCCCAGCAGATTAAAGCAACCGTTCTCTAATAGATTTCACCTTTTAGTACAACTGAAAGTACATGACTTAAGAACAGGAAGCTTGAGGGGAAAAGATCATGTCAGATCAATATGGAGAGCCTTTTTCATTAATAGCTACATCTCTTCATCCATCCTAAGCAAACAGCACTTTTGCTGTATAGTGATTACAGTGGCATGTACACAGCTGCTGGTTTATGCTATTTGAGTTCAGAATTATTTTTATTTTGAATGTGCTAAAAAATTGTAGATAGTTACTTGTTCAACATTGGTAACAATAGATAAGGTTGTTATCTTTTGAAACGGAAACTTTTTCAAAGTGCCTTTCAGTAAGTTGCAATTGTGCTAAGCAGATTAAATGTTTACAGCAGCCTTACGTGCCCAGTGCCTGACTGTGCTTGAGACCACCACCAAAAGATTCTAGGACTCAGCTATGTGGAAAAATCCATGCTTAGCTGGTTTTGCACACATTACTGGCAGAAAATCATGTATCTATGAGTTATTTTGAGGATGATCTGATGTGTTGAGTACGCCAGTGAACACTGACTGCTTTTGAAAATGTTTCAGTTTGCCACTGAAAGGCACATTGAAAAAGTTTCTATTAGCAGTCTACTGATTGTCATGATTATCAGTTCACATGTTGCCTCAGAACAAATTACAGAGGCCAATCACCAAGCTGAGAACCTTTCTAGGTTAATTTTTTTAATAAAATGAAATGGGAGACATCCATCTAAACTGAGGATGTTTGGTGCTTTGGACAACCGATTCTGGCTTTCCTGGAAAACTAACATTTATATGTACAAAGAAGACATACTTCTCCCAAAATTAAGGAGAGTTAACTTCAAATTTTCTAAGATTTTTCCTAATCTTATTATTCACAGAGACATAAATGTGAGTTAGCAACATTGTTGAAGAATGCTGAAGCCTGGCCTGCCTGAAAATGTCCCAAATCATCTATAAGTTCAATTTTACTGAAAACATGGTACATTGTCTATTTATTATTCTTGTCATCACTGTCATATTGTGACTTTTCCTGTCTCACTAGTTCATTTTGGCTTTTTGAAAGCATGTATCTTCTGCTTCATGAGATATCTTCGGCTTACAACTTCCATTGGGGAAGTTGAAGTATCATCATGATAGTGGTGTATCGCATGATGAAAATATGCTTAAATAAGGTATTAGCTTATTTTGTGAAGGTCTGTAAGTTGTGAAAATTAGCACTGGAGGAAAATGGACTACTTGCATGTATCAAGTAAAAACATAACATTAATCCTGGCACAAATCAAAATCAAAGGTACATAAAACCTAATTTTCCCTAAATTTATTTTTCCTAAAAATACCACTGGCTCCAAGATCTATGAACAATATCATTATTGGCTGTCAACTGTAGTAGTATCACACCTCATTAAAATGAATGCACATATTTTATATTAGTATATGTACATATTTGTATGATTCATGGAGATAAAAGAATCAAAATTGTTTAGGTTGAAAAATCGAGTCCAACTCTTAACCTAACACTATCAAGTCCACTGCTGACCCATGTCTCTAAGCACCACATCTATATGTCTTTTAATTACCTTCAGAGATGGTGACTCAACTGCTTCCTTGGGCAGCTTGTTCCAATGCTTCACAACCCTTTCAGTGACAAAGATTTTCCTGATTTCCAGCCTTAACATCCAATAGCACAACTTGATGCCATTTCCTATCATCCTATTGCTTGTTATCTGGAAGAAGAGACTGACACCTACCTCACTACAACCTCCTTTATAGTAGCTGTAGAGAGCAGTAAGGTCTCCCCTGAGCCTCCTTTTCTCCAAGCTAAACAACCCCAGTTCCCTCAGTCGCTCCACATCAGACTTTTTCTCTAGACCCTTCACTGCTTCATTGCTCTTCTCTGGATGTATTCCAGCACCTCAACATCTTTCTTTTAGTGAGGGGCCCAAAACTGAACACAGGATTCAAGGTTGAACCTCACCAGTGCCGAGTACGGGGGACAATCCTTTCCCTAGTCCTGCTGGCCACAGTATTTCTGATACAAGCCAGGGTGCTGTTGGCCTTCTCAGCTACCTGGGCACACAGCCAGCTTATACGCAGGCAGCTGTTGACTGTCACTACGTTGCATGGGGTTGTTATGGCCCAAGCACAGGGCCTGGCATGTCGGCTTGTTGAATCTCATGCAACTGGCCTCAGCCCACAGATCCAGTCTGCCCAAATCCCTCTGCAGAACCTTCCTACCCTCAAGCAGATCAACACTCCTGCCTGACTTAGTGTAGTCTGCAAACTTATTAAGGGTGCAGCTGATCTTCTCATCCAGAACATTGATAAATATATTAAATAAAACCGTCCCAGTACTGTGTCCTGGGTAACAACACTTGTGACTGGCCACCAGATGGATTTAACTCTGTTCACCACAGCTCTAAGGGCCTAGCCATACAGGCAGTTTTTTACCCAGTGAAGATAAATATTAAAAAAAAAAGTATATTAGGCATCTTTGTGTTGATAGCCACAAAGGTTTAAACTGGAAGTTAGATGCGTTAAATAGATAAGCTGTTAGATTTAACTTTCTAACAATTTGTCCTAAACAGATCTGCAGCTATGATACACTGAAATTACTGATATGATTACATTTCCATCAGTAAGATCCTTCTGATGACAGCATATCAACTACTGGTAATGTCATGCATATTGAGACATACATTCTCCCAGGTTCACAAGCTAGATATTCATCCACAGTTGCCAGTTTCAGATCATAACAAAATATGAATAGAGAGATGAGGCCAAACCATTGATAGTCTATTTAGTAATCAGTAGCCATATATTCAGATTATTGATGTAGACAATCTTTTTTCCATTTGAACTTTGGAAAGGACTTTTGACTTCCCAGTGGGTCTATCTGACTCCACATCTACAAAGACATTCTTAGACTTAGAACTTCAGTTCTTTATCTACCCAACTCTGGGATGTCCTTCTTAATTCCAGATGTTTTCAAGCTGAAAGCTTTCTCTCCTGGCACTTCAGACCTGTCTTTTTTTTTTTTTTTTTTTTTTAGCAGGAATCTGGGCATACTTACTCAAGGAAAGTTCTATGACAGATGCCTATTTCATCCTGCCTTTTGTTATAGCTTAAAACTATAGAATATAACTATCTTCTGTCTCTTGACAAAGATGGTTCATTCTATAAGTATTTGTAATCCATTAACTTTATTGCTACATTGAATAATTAAGAAGGATTTCCCTGGGTAGGAGTTTTAACTGTTAGATATTACAACACTGAATCTACATCTGCTTTCACCACTGAACTCCCCATATTTTTCAAGTAATCAATCATGAAAATGCCTATATGAGATTAAAATATGCCATCATGATTTTACAGTCTTAGCAGTCTGAAGAAATGTACTGATCCAACACAAATTGCTGTAATAATTTTACTTTTTGTTTTCATTGACATATCCTGATTTATAATCATGAAATTTTGCCATATATTTAACTAAAACTATTCATTTTCCCTTTGCTTTAAAAAAAACATGTAAAGACATTAGAAGGCAAAAAAAAAAAAAAAAAAAGAGGTTTTGTTTGCAATGTATATAAGGTCTTTTTTCCCCTAGCACTATATTTTTCGCAAAACTTTAATTATATAAAGTATTTAGGTGAAAGATTTGTCACTAACACAATGCATTATGGTTTTTGTAGTGTTCTGTACTGCTTTAATCACTTTGGTATCATAATTAGGTTCTTCAATTTATTAAACAATATTACTAATCTGTTCCATATGTAGTTCATTTTCTCTTTGATGTTCTTAGAAACAATGTACTGTACCAGGATTATTTTTAAAATGTAATGAACACATCAAACCCCACTACAGTTTTAAGGCAAGAATGAAGAAATACAACTTGCCTACAGAATGGTAGGAAAAAAACAAGTAGGTTTCTTAGTTCCTCATGGAGTTGCTCCACATTCTGCAGATAACAACAAGAAAGCCTGTGGTTAGTTATTTTTCTTTGGTTCTTTTGTTTATGTTTTTTGTTGTTGTTGTTGTTTTGGGTGTTTTGGGTTTTTTTTAAGAGCAATAATAATCTAAATAACTGAAAGTTCCTTTGTATCACAGCAATGAACTCAACAACCAGGTGTGGTGGGTTGACCTTGGCAGGATGCCAGGTGCCCACCAAGCCACTTGACCACTCACCTCCTTTGCTGACAGGAGGGGAGAAAAACTCATGGGTCAGGATAAAGGTAGTTTAATAAAGCAATAGGAAAGGGCATGCATGTGGAAACAAAGGAAAACAAAAGATGTTATTCTTCACTTCCCATCAGCATGTGATGTTTGGCCACTTCCTGGGAACCAAGGCTTCAGTACTCATAGCAGTTTCTCTGGAAGACGAGTGCTGTAAATAACAAATGCAGAGCACAAAGATGAGACTGACCAACCTGTAGCTCCTTAGGTCCTCCTTATTTCCCTTTTTAAAAATGGGGTTTATGTTAAATAACAGTTTTAGCTTTCATATCAATAATCACTACAACAATGCTTTTACCGTCAGTCAGATTCTACTGTCCAAGCTCTTTCTCCTTCTTCCAGAGATCAAACCACACTTTTCCTCCTCCATCTAATCCCCCCTCCCCCAGTCCTCAAGGCTATTTAACTACTTATTGGGAACAAGCTACAGCTGCACATCATCCATGTCAATCAACCCACTGCCTTCGAGGCAAGGCCACAGCTGCATATTATCAATGATAATCAACCCACTGCCTTCATTCCTCTACAACTAATTTGTTGGTAATTCAGTGACACCTGTTTGTTATTTGAATTTGGGTAAAAAATTTGCAACCAGATTTCCAGAGAGGCTCTTTATGAACACCTAAGCAGAAGTTATCTCCCAATTGTCAACAAATATGGTCCTAAGTTTTAGAGCTGATTACAAGTACTCATTTCTTCTACTACCTATTTTTGCCCACACTGTGTATGAAGTTGAATAGGGTACAAGCTACAATATTTTTAAGTTATATTTAGAGGAAAATAAGCATATTTAAAAAATACTGTTCTATAAAATTGTCTGCATTTTAATTTTATTCACTTTTAAAGAATATTCTTAGTTGCAAATATAACATTTCAACAGCAAAGCTTGTTTTTTTGCAGAATCAAAGGAACAGTTTTATTATAGAACAACTTTATTTTTAAACTAATTCTGTTCTTCTTCATTATCTTGATTACATTGTCTTATACAGTGACCCAAGAAATGTGATTCTTTTTTTTTCTGTGTTCCCTGATCAAAAGGAACTTCAGGAAACGTCTACTATGTCTAATAATTACAGTGAAACAGACAATTGATTCTAAAACTTTTTTTTTTTTTTTGGTGTATGTAGGGATAGGAGTTTGAAAAAAAAAATTTGAGCTTACTCCCCAGACTTAGAGGAATTCACTCTGTAGTCTATGAAATGTCAGTCTTAATTAGTGATTTTTCATTTCAGTGCTTTTCTGATCATGAAACGGTGCTTTAGACAAAAAAACTGTTTTCTTTCTGTTTCCATATACCTTTTCTCCCCTTATTTTTTTAAAAAAACAATTATGTGGATAAAATTAAAAAGTTATTTACTATTGTATTTATTTTCCACACCAATATGTTCATACTTCCATGTTTTGGGTTGGTTTTTTTCCCCAATTTCTTGCATTTTCTCTACCAAATTCTCACTGCTTCTTTTCTACTTACTATAACTTGTCAATATTTTGTAAAATTGTTTAGATTTTCTTTGATACCTGTGGGATGGCAAAAAAATACTCTTTCAGCACAACTAATGGAACAGAAGGTGAAGCTGATACAGCAGGACAAGCAAAAGCATTTTGCAAAATGAAATTAACAGACCTTTCTTAGTACTTGTGACACTTTGTTCTATAATTACCGGTAGGAGATCCACCTTTGAAGCTCAGGATCACTACATGGCTCCCAGGCAGGTAGAATCTGCAGCAGCTGCAAAAGCAGCATTTCTAGCTTTTGGAGGGAGCAAGAAAGTCTCTTGTAGTTTTCAATCTTTTTGTAGCTTCCAGTTTTTGTAGGTTTTTTTTTTCTTCCCAGTCAAAACTTGATTAACAGACTCTGGAGGAACAGGTCTTATACTCTTAGCTGGGGTCATAACTTCAGAAAGAATGAACAAAGTGCAACCCTGACTCTGGCATGACTCTGTGGAGTGAGATTTCCTGATTTTGTTACCATTGGCCACCATCATCACCATTCAAATATGCCTATGTAGCTTCTAAAGCCGTATAACCTCTAGCATTTTGAGTATTCTGAAGTAATATTGAAAACATTTCTAAATTTCATACAATACTACATGAATTTCTCTCATTCACTACACACTGAAATCAGGGTGTGAAAAGTGAGTTGCAACTGAATATACATGTGTACGTGTGTTTCCAGGAATCAGAGGCTGATCAGCCTTTTGAAGACTGACAAATCAATCCAACTTCAAACAGTAAAACATTGCTTAATTCATTCACTACTCATGCTAATGGCTAGTTCTTATATATTACTAATCTCTGCCACTACATATACAACACAGTCAGTTCTCAACAGTCATGTCCTAACAATTGTCCTAGATCTGAATATACAAAACCAGGAGCTGATGTTGTACAGGTAGTGCTCATGGCTGTGGTCCTTTGTGATCTTAGTCCTGGAGGTCGAAGTGATGATCTCAAGAGCTCTTTGACATAAGAAGTTGGAAATTATTTTTGTGTGTGGGCCCCTCACATCATGATAGATTCTGTTTTTCTGCATACCCTCTAGTTAACTTTAATTAGGAAGAATTAATTCCTAGTCACTGATGCTAGTTATGACAGCAGATTTCTTCCTTGGATTTCCTCTAAGAATTCCATTTGGATTCTTACTCCAATTTTATGATGAAGTTACATGAGATGGCAATGTTAATGTCACAGATTGACACTACTGGGAGAAGGAATCACGTCCCCTCCCACTGCCCCAGCTTTCCAGTCATGCAAATGTATTCTTGTCTGTCTGATTCCATTTCATCTTTTGCCCTGACCTCAGTGTTGTTGGGGACTATGTAGCAAGCTGGTTCTATTCCCTGATTCTGTAGAACTATGGAAAACATATTTTCATGAATTTCATATAAAGCTATAAAACTTTTTGTGCTAATCACTGTATTCTTGCATTTTATTAGGGCTGCAGTGTTAATTTCATGACAATTCAGTTCTTTCTTACATTAATCATGTAGTCCAGATGATGATTTAGTGATGGACTTGGCAGTCCTGGGTTCATGGTTGGACTTGGTGATCTCAAAGGTCTTTTCCAACCTAAATGATTCTATGATTCCATGGGAACATATGATCAGAAACTGCTAGCATATGGGCAGAGCTAATTTGATGAGAATTTAAAAGGCCAGTGACAGCTCTAATGATTACTAAACAGAGAAAGGAGCATCTATAAATGGTGCAACCATAGCTCAGAGCAAAGAGCTGTGTCATGACAATGGGTTAAACAGATGGATGCCAGGTACATCGAGATTGGATTGGGAAATACAAACATATATATGCATGTAAAATTAACTTTCCCATTACAAAAATCCTTCATACTATTTCCAGCTGAAATCAGTCATTTTTGTAAGTTCTGAAAAGCCATTTCTACATTACTGCAGAACTTCTCTCTGTTTAAATGAATGCTGAAGGCTAAAAACATACAGGACTATATCAAGAGGAGCACAGCCAGTAGACTTTGAAAAGTGATTATTCCCTTTACTTGCTAGTTATTAGATTGCATCTAAAATATGACATCCAGTTTTTGGCCTTGCAATGCAAGAAAAAAATTGACAGACTGCAGTAAGTTCAGCAAAGGGCCACCAGAATGGTCAGTGGTTAAAGCACTTGCCCTGTGAGGAGAAGCTGACAAAGTTCAGCTTGTACAGTGTGGAGATGAGACAGCTTCAGGGGACTGAGCAGCAGCCCCCCCAGTTCCTAAATGAAAGATAGTTAGAGAAGGGAGCTAGACTTTTTACAGATGTGCACAGCAGGGAAAAAGAGACTGGTTATAAATTGAGAGATTATGGCTGAATGAGATGCAAAGAGAAAATTCTTCACTTTGAGTATAATTGGAGCAGGTGATCCAGACAGACCTCACAGTCTCCATCCTTGAATGTTTTCAAAACCTGTTTAGGCTAATCCCATCATTCCAGTGTTGACTTTATTTTGAACAGGATACTGCACTAGATAACCCAGTGAATGCTCCAGGGAATGTTTTCAGAAAGCAAGTCTGGATTTTTTAATTTTCTGGATAAGAAATTTGTCTAGACATCACAGTTAAAAATATATACTTCCCTTTAAAATTTCGATGGGCTTTTTAACAGGCATTGTATCAAGACTTTGGAACGCACCCTTTCTAGCTGCAGAATGACCCCTTGAACCATGATGGGAATCAGGTTCACAGCTTACTGGAAGGAAAAAATTCAAGGACCTGAAGCCGTTTGACTCTTCATCTTTTGTTTTCCTATACAAATTCAGATTTGGCCTGATGCACCACTTAGCCTGTGAGATCCAAAATCACCAGAGCAAGAGGCCACATGAATATAATTTGTTTGTTTCTTGCTGGATGCGCAGTTCCCATTAGGAGAACATCAGTTCTTGCACACTCAGCAAGTGAAAAATGGACACTTTTTATTTCATGTTCAATCAATAATGTTATGGATTGACTTCTCTGTTGAAAAACTTATGGAGAAAATCCAGCTACCTACCTATTAATGGAAACCATTTTCATTATTTGCATTTTCAGCTTCTGATTAATGTCAGAAAAATTGAATTACTGTGTGAAAATGGGTTTGATTAAAGCAAATCTAGAAATCTACCCAGTTTACAACAGGAGTTTTATTTCATTTCCTAATGTGAATCTTACCTAGATACTTCAGCAGACTACTCATTTGATAAGATATTTCTTTCATCTCTGTAACTACCAATTATGCTGCTTGCCTGTTTCCCTGCAATGCACTTTATGCTTAGTAAAAATTGATATAATTGGAAGTTATATGGAATCACTGCTAAGGCAACTAAAAGGAAAAAAAAAAGTTTATCCAACATCTTTTCCAGAATCCTGGAAAATTAAAGAGAATTTTAATGTGAAATACTGTAGCACAATGCTTGGCAAAACGTATGCTTCCATTGACAGGTGGATTAAGAATTGATGAATTTGGAAATAGATAGATAGATATCAGAACTGTATAAAATTTTTCCCATCTAGTTGTTTCACTTTAGCTCCCTATTTTGTTGACTGAGTATTATAGTATGATTTGAAATATGGTTGTAAAATGTAATTTAAGGGGTTCTTTGGTTTTGTGTTTTCTTTTTTTCTGTTTTTGTTTGTTGTTTGTTTGGTTTTTTTCTATTCTGTAGCATGCTTTGGACAGAATGCATATGTTACTGTACATGTTTTGGGCCTTGTATTCTGAAGTACAAAGGACAAAATTAATCACCTGAGCTTGTTTAGTACAAAGCAATAATTATGGGCTTCTGAAACTACATTATGAAGGTTATGAAGATTAGATCAGTAGTGCTTACTTCTCCTTCAATAAAACACCCTACCTTTCTAGTACATGTATTTGTAAAGCAAGTCTCAAGGAGTCTTCATGACAGGCTTCGCAGTCTGACTTTGAGGTCTGACATGTTGTCGTCTAATTATGAGTGATGCATACTAGGCTTACTGGTAATTTCATTTTCAAATTAAGAAATGTGACATCCTCCTAGATGAAGTTCAATTTTCGCTACTCTTCTGCTGGATGGTAATACCTGACCCTGGGGGCTGCCCTAGTGGAAAAATCCCTAAACTCTAAGAAAAAGAAATAGCCATGGCACCTCATTCTTCCCTTTTTACTGTATATGCAGAAAGTATTATTAATAAGAAGTGAAAGTTGTTTTACAAGCATTATCCATGGAATGTATTCATATGCTACATAAATTCAGCAGAACTTTTACAATATGTATAATGGTAAATGGTAAATACAAAGAGTAAATAGCACAACAGAAAATGCAAAAAGCATGACATTTGCTAGGAAATTAAGTAAAAAATCTCTAAATATAATTTCAATAAAATTAAATGCAATCCTTTGAATTATGCATTGTTAGGATGTGTCAATCTGCATCTTGAACAGGCTCTGAAACAACATTTCCCAATTAAAGTCCACAGCAACAAACATAACATGATCCATTATAAAACTGCAAAATGTCTGGAATGGAAACTTACTTTCTTGGACAGCAAGATTAACATTATCATTTGATTAGCAAATGCCCAATATTATTTTGGATAAGATTCATTTCCCTTTAATTCCCCATGTGTTCGCAATCTGAGGTACTTCGTTACACGCACATTTCTAACTGCATCCATCTCTCACATTACTTTTCTATTACAATGAAAGTAGTATAAGATTACATTATTATATTCACATTTTCATTTGTAGTTTAACTATTAATCTTTTACTAAACCTTTAACCAGTTGAATGGATATTACAAGATAGAGTTTTTCTCCACTAAGCACTCTTTTTCTTCTGACTAACTTTTGGGGGGGGGGTTGGGATGTGGGTCAAAGACAGTTTAAATTCCATCATACCTGTCCTGAAACAAACTTCTATATGTGTATTAACAAGGTAGAGTTGTGTTTTTCATTTAACAGTTTTCAGTGGGTTTTGAATACCTCAAATTGACTTCATTTTTTTTAAATCAGAACTCAGTAAGCATTTATATGATACATAAAATTTAATGTAATCATTTGCAAAATATGGGGCTAGGGCACTGATTAGTTATCATATTCTATTTAAAAACTGATGGGATAGTTAATTTCAGTAATGTTAAAACATTAAGAGTACCATAAAAAATGATGGGCAACACAGGTCACATTCAGCTTTTGTATTATGTCTGGTCCATAACCTCTCTTTATATCACACTCCTTCCAACAGACCTTGTGAAAATTTTAGACTTGACTTTTGAATAAGACTTTCTATCAACTTGGTTTCATGGAAAAAATCTTAAAACCAGTAGGTAACTTTAAAGCCCTTTCTTCCAATGAAACTGAACTTATTTGTGAAACACTGCTTTGTCAAAAGATTCACCAAGCAAATTAGGTTGTTAATTCCTACTGAAATTAGATCCTAATGTTTAAACTGTTAGGCAGTTTTGATACCCACAGGCAGATGAAATACAGAAAAATAGCTTGGTACTTTTAAAAGAGGTGAACTTTAATGGGAGTTTACATACCTCAAAACTCAAATTAGCTGACTAAATAACCTTCACCTAGCCATACGTGTCCAAGTCCTGATCACTTAATGTCTTACATCTGTGGTAATTTTAACCTCAGATTTTGGCCACAACTTCTGCACATGTGGGCAGTCTCAATACAGCTCATATAAGAAAATAAGAAATAATTGAGCCTTAATCTGTGGTTGGAGGTAATTCTGTACTTCATGTACTTCAGCAGCACTGAATATTAACACTAAGCAATGCTGGATTTCCTTAACTGCCTTGGCCAGTATTGTTTCTGTTCATCTTCTTAAATGTATAAATATTACTGACTAGAGGATTCCCATGTGATCTAAATAAAATTATTTCATCACTATGAGGGGAAAATCTCTGACATAACCCCTGGCTTTCTCTTTGAGAGCATTTCCCTATTGTATAAATAGCTACATATTTACTGAGACTGTGATTGTACAGCCTGTACAGCATTTATACCCTTGAAATCTCAGATCCTTATTCCTGGTCCAGTGAATATTTAGGAAGAAAAGCACCAGACAGGCAAACAGAAAATAAATTGTCCTAGAATCAACAATAGACTGTGAATAAGATTGAATATAAACCTGAACAAAACATAAGCATAAACGTTAATCTTATCTCTTGATGAATGTTCCAACTACAGGCTAATTGGCTTTAATTATGATACAGAACAGTAATTTTAAAAAATCTTGAGTACTTGTGTGGAATGGGAGGGAAAAACACAAAATAAAAACAGTGCAAAAACTAGTCAGCTAGATCTTATCTTTATTTTTTTTAACTTGGATTCTGAACTCAAGTAGAAAACTAAATGTTTAGAAACTAATAAAAACTTTAAATTTTTGTGAATAAGAAACAGAAAATGAGATGGTTGTGTATAAGATTCAGCAGTTTTCTAGATTACGGTATGCCCAGCCAAAAAGACTTTTCATTTCTTTGTTCACTTCACAGCCATATTAGAAAATAAGATTTGAGGTGCAGTTATTCTGGGTTAAGAAAGCTAGAATATTCTGTTTATTTTGCTTATTATCAATAGTTCATGAAAAATAATTTCTAATATGACATCGAGAAAAGAAAATCTGTACTTTGGTTCAGGGCCACCAGATATTGTTCTATGTAAACCATGACACTATCTAATTCAATATTTCATATATGCTGTTTCCAGACAATGAAGAGCCTAGAGGAAAATAAAATATCAGAATCAGATCAGTGGTTGGTTTGTTTTGTTGGTGTTTGTTTGTTTTGTTGGGCTTTTTTGTTTATTTGGTTTTGTTTTATTTTGTTTTAGGACTGGATTGTGCAGAATCTTTCTACATATCCAAAAGAGATGAAACCATTTGGAAAGTTAGCATATTATAGAATAACCATTGAAAGAGTAAGTTAGCATGGTTGTTTCATCACAACAGATTAATACACAAGTAGATAAGGACATTATACAGGTACTAGCAACTTGGATGGAAATTTTTTTTACATCTTATACTTTCACAGGTGTGATATGCAGGCAATGGTATGTTATGAACTCGGAGACCATGAATCACTGCTGCAGAAGGAGGGGAAATATGTCATAACAGACCTTCTAAAAGTTAAGTATTCAAATATTCTCCCTCCTTCTCTCCCCTCTGAACACATGTTGTTGCAGAATGGCTGTGTGATCATGGCCATGACTCCCTTAAAGATCTTTGTGAAACAAAGTTAGCGTAAGTTAGCTGAAGCAGGCCTTGCAGCTATGCTGAGGCATGCTGATAAGGAAGCTGAGAAAAACACTGACCTTGTGCCTAATGTTGTAAATAACTTTGAGGAATTCGCGTAGACAAGAGAGGAAAAAAAAAAAAATATCCGCAGAAACCGCAAGTAGGAGGACGTATGAAAATGTAACCCTTTAGAGCTTAGCCAATCAGCAGATGACTAGTAGGCATAATTAACTGGAACTGTATATAAGACATAATCGCGCCGTAATAAATCGAAGCTTGCTTTATCACTCACATTGAGTCGGCCGCTTGCTTCCCCTCGCTCGTCAACATGTCATTTGTTACAGGAAGAGAATGATAAATTGTTTTGCATTCACAACCTTAGACAAACCTAACACATTCAGCAGTAGCTTCATTTGTTTCTTATCTTCAGATTCCTAATACAATTTACTGTTGGAGTTAATCTGGAAAAAAATACATGTATTATTCTTTTTCACACTTCATGAATTAAGTAACACAATAAAATCGTTCCATCCCTTGATAATCTCTGAGGTAACCTTTGATCCTTGTTTCAGATATCCTCTGTTCCTTTAACATGCCTATACCTTTTCATTTGTGTAAGAAAAAATAATTTGCTCCCTCTATTAAACTGAATATTATTTGTGAATCTGATCCAATGCATCACTTAGTTACACTGTTCCTGTTGTCTCTTTGCAGATTAACTATGGGTCTTGTAGATTAATTGTTCTTGATAGAAAGTCAGAACAAAACCAATTTTCTATGCCATTCTTCTATGAAGTTAAGAGTCAGTGATTCTGCTTTCCTTTTACTCTTACTATTCTTGGTTTTCTGTCTCACTGTATAAGAGTTTCTTGCTGTATAAAAGAATTGAAGACTTTGAAGTATGATGGCCAAATTTGGGTCAATAAAATAAAGCTCTCTACTGTGTAGACAACTAGAATATAAGAATGTATGTCTGAGATGCACACTAGGAATCACTAAAAATGGACTTTCGCTTTTAATGGTGTAGTATTTTCAGTGTTACAGAGCATACCTAAAACCTGGTTGCCTACCCCAAAAACCTCCAGCACAGGTAAGTGTAATGCCTGATCATATGTACCTCCAAGTACATGTAGGCAATTCTTCAGTGATCATACAATAATATCTCATGAAAACACTTGATTTATCAGAAATTTTATGTTCTTAGCATCATTTGAGGCAAATTATACACCCTACCTTGAAGTCCTGTCAGGAGGTGGGAGTGCTGCAAAAAAGTGAAGTAATAATAGGAAGTACAACTAAACGAAAGGTCTTAGTAGTACTCACTAGCAGTAGTGGCATCCCTGCAGCTAGCCTAAGACTTGTTATTTAGTGATTCTTATCTACATTATAAGAGCTTCACAAATACTGTAAAGTGTTCAGGATACTCTATCTTTTGCATGTTGAAGTTACTGTTGTGTAATTTTATTAAAAGGTTTTGCTTTCACTGACTTGTTTTTGAAATCTCAAAATAATAAAACCAAGAAGTAATAAGAACTAAGTGTATAAAGTATGCTAAGAAGCTACCACCTTAATCTGGTAAAGTGGATTTAATGTTAGCCTGCTTTCCCTAATTTTACATGCTTTCAGACATGCAAATAATTTAATTTTCCTTACAAGAAAAGAAAAGGAGAAAAAAGAAGGAAAAACTCCACAAGACCAACTTTCCTAAACTCAACATCTCTTAGATAAATTTGAATGAGTAATTCCTTTCTAGCTGGACAATTCTTCTTTGGATGAAGTTACAGTGGTGCTATCTAAACTTTATGTTACTGACATAATCAGAATAAAACAATAATTAACAAAATCGGTCAGCTTAAAATCAGAAAAATATAAAAGTCGTTATGACATTCAGCTGTATATATTAATTCTGTTAGTGTCAACTCTGCAGTTTATATGGCTTTAAATAAATGAATTTAGGCAAAATGAAATTTTTGTTTCTTCTTAAAAGTACATAACAGTATGCAAAAGATTGAAACAGATAAAGATTTAGTCTTATATTTAGATAAATCTGAAGGGCAGGTATTAACAGATCAGAGAAGATATGTTTATTTCTCCAAATAAAAATAGTCTGATTTCATATACTGTGTATCAAACTGAAAATTCAACATTAGTCTTTATTATTATCTAGGAAATTGAGTTTTTTTTATTTGAACTCGTATTTTGCAGATACCTATGCGAACACACAACACCTCCTGAAACCTATGGGATTTCTATGTAAGGTTATGAATGTAGTCTTTTAAATCAATATATAAGACTGGAATCAAGCCATAAGAATTAATTTGTAAATGCTTGAAAACCTTCGGTAAATAACAAATAATTTCTAAAAGTTATGAAATTGAGATATTAAATTAATTTTGTCCCCTTTGAAAATTCCAATCCCAATATTTTTAGTACAGGACACCCACTGTTGGAATCTCTGAAAGCCTTGTCTTATTTTAATTAGGTTGTATTAGTCCCACATTGATTTAGAGCACAGGCCTTGGTACCAATTCAAAGTCTTAGGAACAAATAAGTGTCCCATAATTCAATCCAGTTGATCTGGGTCCTGAGAAACCCAACTAAGAAAATATCCAGCAAATAGACCCATTGCAAAATGTTTCAACAATGGATAAACAGCGCTCATATCATTTGAACGAAGCAGACAATCTTTTGCAAAATCAGTCCAATAGGTAACCAGTATTAACTGTAGCTTACTAGCATCCATTTCCAGCTGTACATTCTTGTAGTCATTTCATGCAACTTCTCTATTCAATTCTTGCCACTAAGCTAACAAAACATTTTGTATGCTTTTTAAAAAATAAACAATTTTTTCTTAGCATGCATCTTCCAATTCTTGGAATTAAAACACTAATGTATTCTTATGAGCATCTGATAAACATGAAAATTGTCTATTGGGCACAGCTCTGCTTTATGCAGGACACATTTATGCAAATTCCTGGCTTATCTTCATTGTTTAATATGGTTATAATTTTAATAGCAATGTTTGTGTTCTTAAATATTAACCTGGAAGTGGCTTGGAATGTTTCAATATATTTTCCAATAGAAAAACCAGCTTTTTTCAAAACAGAATCTTAGTATAGTCACATGTTGATTTTGATTCAGTGTTCTGAAATAGCAATGTAAAAGAACTTGAAATATGAAAATGGGAGCAATAGTTTGGGGAAAAAAAATCACTTTCTGGTTTGAGTTTACTTCTACTTTTCCATCTGTACCAGAAATTAAAACAAATAAAAGTAAACCCAAGGAAGATAATATGCAGTATGAATATTCTTGAAATTTGGTGTATAAAATATATTAACTTATAATACATTTCCTAAGATTTTCTGTTAGGATTATTAAAGTTATATCCAGTTTCAGTTTGGGACAGAGCTCATCCTTGGCCACATTTATCTGAGAACTTATGCAAGCCATTGATACTTTAAAAACAATTACCATAGACATATTACCTTTCAGAAATCCTATCAAGTTTTACTAAAAAGCTTCCACCTATGTATCCTAGCTCCTTTACTGATTTTTCTCACCCATGTGAAGAATATTCTGAATATAATTCTCTGCTCTGGAATTCCCTTTAATTTTTCAGTTAATACTATAAAATATGTCTGAAACTGTAACTTTCCCTTATTTTGATTTGTCTCATCCTGTGACATACCCTATTTTAACAGGTACAAATTACTTCAGAAAAATGTGGACATAGCATTTTCCACTAGAGCAAAGTTTTACTTCTGTGCTCTCTGCTGATAAGGACAGATGAATTTTGGCATACTTCTATGCAAATACACACATATAACCTCAAAACCAGAGCTACTTGAACCTTTGGTCAGCTGATTCTGTGCTCATGTGTAGTCATGCCTGCAGGCACCTGTGTGCTTGTGTGCATTTTAGCTTTTATCTTCAAATGATCTAAGTCTTCAGTGGGATTGCCTCTTACTTTAATGTTCCCTCGGAGTCTATATACACTTATGGAATAAAATTGTAAATGTATATGTATTACAAAATGCATTGCAAACAGTCTTACCCAGCTCTGTCACTGAATAAACTTATGTGTGTTCTTGATTTTATCTTTCAGAAAGTCCTTTCATGACTTACAAACTGGTTATAGACAAGCAATCAACTTGTCAAGTCTAACAAGTTAATTCATTTCAGCTCCTTTGCTGTAAATTCCTGCATACCTAGCATCTAGTCTAAGCCTAAGACAAATTCAAACTAAATTACTCGGTGAAAGATAATAGACTATCTCAAATTTATCATGAAGTAACACAGTCAGTTAAAACAGAGCAGCACATTCAGGGTAATATCATGCTATATAGCATGTCCTACAGTAACTTGCATGTGCCTTCAGATGCAGAAATATTCTTATGATTGCAAAGCACATTTTTTTTATTAGAATTAAAATATCCAGATCAGTAGTGTCCATTAGGATGACTGAGAAGATCTATTCCCATGATTCTCCTAAAGTTACAGAATCACAGAATCAACGAACCACAGAATGCCTGAGGTTGGAAGGGACCTCCAGAGGTCATCTGGTCCAGCACGCCTGCTCAAGCAGGGCCAGGTGTTTTTTGAATACCTCAGGGAGGGAGATTTCACATCCTCTCTGGGCAAGCTGTGCCAGTGCTCAATCACCCTCAGTGTAAAAAAGTGTTTCCTTACATTGAGACAGGACCTCCTGCATTTCAGTTTGTGCCCATTGCTTCTGATTTTGTTACTGTTACTGCTGAACTGTTAAAACCAAGGTTCTATCCATTTGTAGCTGCAGAAGGATAAGCCACATCCTTTAGGTGATAATTGGAAGTGTAGAAGTTGTGTCAATTACTGGTTTTCCTACTCAGCATGTATTATGGGGTTCTTTCAAGTTATATTTAAAATCATATTTAAAATGCATGGGAGCTAGGAAGTGATATATATTTTTCTCTCTTATTTCATCTAACAAAGACATAAGCTATGGAACTTCATTCATAGGGGCAAGCAGGAAAAACTGTTCTGCATCTTTTTTCTTTTCCTTTCATTTAGACTTCTATTCACTTAAACTCGAGTTCAGCTTTGCTTGAGAGTTAAGTAAATGGTACCTGTTTTGGAAAATGTTTTGTGACACTTGGAAAGCTAAGGCAACTGTTTCGGTGATCCACTTTTCCAGTGTCTCTTACATAGGCTTCTACTGTTTTTTTTGTCCATTAGTATTTGTCTGTTTTCTTCCTTGTCAATGAATAAAATAAGATGAAATCATTAGTATGCATACCAGAATTTAATAACAATTGATGATATTCTGATTTTCTGCACTGAAAAGAAAAAAAGTCTCTAAAGTTGAAAGTCTCTAAAACTAAGAATACTTGCATAGCATAAATAAATTGTGCTATGTACTGTTTTGCACTTTTATACTGTGGGTTTGGAAGATCTGGGTATGCCACAGGTCAATAGGTAGATCCCTATATGTTAAACATTGTGTTTAGAGACAAAAAATAAACATTTTTAAATTACAGATATTTAATTTCACACTGAATTGGCACTTTGAATTCAGGAGACAAGGAAAGTGTCAGAAGGTACCTAAGAAAGTTCAGTATAGTATTGTCTACATGTTATGTTTAAAATATTGAGTCCTGGAGTAAATTAATCAGCTGTCTTGAAACATAAATTATTAAAAATGCACTTCAGCCTATGTTAAAGTTCTTTGCTCCCTGTAATAATGTTCTTTGCTGTTTATATTCTTCTCTATCGTATGTCCACAGAAATTTCTTCACTGAGACTGTGGTGGACTCTGTTTTAATACTTATTTACAAGAAACATGTATTTTCAAACATGTGTTTTATTAAAAGTCTGCTACCTGCCTGCCTCCCAAAATTCTCTTTGTTTCTTGCCCCTATCAATCACTTTTATAATTATTTGAAAAGACACTTGAAAATAATTTGAATACTGACATATTTATTCTATACTAAATGTTCCAAGAAAAGAAACAGAAATAAAGAAGAGCAAGGGTCAGAGTTCTCCATGTGAAACAGGAGAAGGAAAAAGGCTGGGAAAAAATAAGGCATTATTATGACTTCTTTGGGGAATAATTACAGGGTCATCTATAGTAGCCTTCCTTAAGGAATTAAGTTTACACGGTTTGACCAGTGTAAATGGATTAATGTATTTCTATAAATAAGGTAATTATTACTTTATAAATTTTATAAATATTTATAAAATTTATATTGTACTGCAGGAATTATCTGGATTGTCAGGTATCAATATTTTGAATTTACCTTACAGTGGAGCAAGGAAGTAGATAACCCATTGAATTGTGTTATTCTGAATTCTATTACTCTATATTAAAAGGGCTCCGGAAGCAGAACAGAAAGTAAATACTGAAACTATCCTTATTTACTCAGGAAGCTTTAGTTTCATGCCTTAGTGTCTGTAAGTAAGGAGGACAAAAGGAACTGAGAACCAGTTTTCCTTACTTATTTACAGAATTAAGTGCCATGAAAGTATAATTAATTTGGTAGAACGTGTATATAGTGAGAATATCATCTTATCTTCCTATGAGAAAGGGGAACACAGCTTTGGCGCTCAGACTTTTTATTAATACTAAGTATGTAGTAAATTCTGTATCTGTAAATAAAACCAAGCAAAACCAAACCAAAACACAAAGTATAACTAATTTTAAAATAGAATTATTTTTTAATATAAATGGTGATGAATACCTTAATAGATATTTGTATTAATGCATTTTACATGCAAATTTAAAATGATATCTAATTTCAGCTTAGGTCACAGTTCAAATTGATCCTACTGTAACTATTAATTAAAAAAACCCAAACCATAAAAATTCTATAAACAATCATGATAGTATTCAGTTAATGTTTATGCCATCTTTCTCTTTAGGAAATTAAATAATGATTATTACATTTTGGCTAACATGAAAACAATGGACACTACACTGTGTACTTTCAAAATGTTTCAGTGAGTGAGTAAAATCACTATTTTGTAGAATTTGCCTTGACTGACTGGGATTTTACTATGTTTGGCACTATGTCTGTTCCTAGCATAATAGGAATCTCATGTTCTTGGAAGAGAAATACGAAGTTCTGCACCTGGGATTTGATAACTTCATGATCCAGGAGAGGCTGGTGACCAACCAGTTGGAAAGCAGCTTTGCAGAAAAAGACCTGGCAGTTCTGATGAACAACAAGCTGAACATGAGCCAGCAATGAACACTTGTGGGGAAAAAAAAAAAAAAAAGCCACCAGCCTACAGTTGCATCAGGAAGATGGCTGTCTAGCGGGTGGAAGGAGGTGATCCTTTTCCTGTAACCAGCATGGACAAAATATGTCTGGAGTGCTGAGTCCAGGACTGGGTTCCTCAGTACAAGGGAGACATAGATGTATCGGAGCAAGTACAGACAGGGGTCAGAGGCCACAAATATTATTTAGGGGACTGAAGTATCTGTCATATGCGGAAATGCTGAGAGAGCTAGGACTGTTCAGCCTGGAGATGAGACCTCAGAGAAAACTTATAAAATTGTATAAATATTTGATGGAAAGGAGTAAGGAAGATAGAACCTCTACTCAGTGTGGCCCAGTGATGGGAAAAAAGCAATGGATGCAAATTTTTTTCAGGTTCTACTGAAATACAGGAATTTCAATTTAATTTTTTTTAAAAAAAACAACCAAACACAACCCAACAAAACAAAGAACAGCAAAACCCCAAACACTACTCAAGCAAAACAAAACAAATCAAATCTTTGTTTTTTTTTACTGTGAGGATGTTCATACATGGAAACAGACTGCCCAGACAGACTGTTGAAGCTCAGTCCTTGGAGATATTCAAACCTGATTGGACATGGTCCTGAGGACCCTGTTCTGGATTTCCCTGATTTAAACAGGATGATTGGGCTGGATGATCTCCACAGGTATCTTCCTACCTCAATCGTTCTGTAATTCTGTAATATAGGTCTCTCTGAGAACATACAGCCCAGTTTTGTATCAACTAATATTGTTGTCAATATTAGGTTGTTGACACTTGTGTATTGACAAATGCATATTGTAAATTGTCACAGCATATATATATAAGCAAGTCTCAGCTCATTACATAATGAGAGATATGAAGATTTCTATAGATTAAGGTATTCTGTCATACTTTATCTTTGTGCCTTTGTTTCCTTTTGTTGAAGGGTTGTTGTTTTGTTGGGGTTTTTTCCTCATTCCCCAACTTTATATCCTATGGATCATTTTATTACTTCTGAAAACCATACATTACAGAAATTCTTCAGTTTTGAAACTAAACCAAAGATAATTAAAATCAATAGCTGTATGGTGCATGTACAAATAATCTGAGTGAGTAGAACCCATTGTTCAGCTCAAAAAATTGTGTCTATCAGCTAATAATCTCAATGTCTATGTCAGTGTGAAAAAATACCAATTTCCCACTGAACATACAGTTTTCAAAATGCGTTGGGTTTTGGCACCCACTGTAGATGTTCCCCTACTTTTGCTTGTAGAGTTACAACTTGGCTACATTCAGTGAGCTATTCACTAGATATAGTTTGTCCTACAGTAATTTTTTAAACACTTATTGAGGGAAATTAATAGTCTACTAGAGACAATTATGTATCAAATAGATTTTACAACCTATGAACAATGAACAGTCTGTGCTACCCATATGGTGAACCATCTGAACTTTATAAGGTATAGAATCACTATTCATCTTGTTCTTTCTCTCAGAACAAACGGGAAAATAACACATCAGCCTTCATAAGAAGTGTCTAACTGAGGTTTGTTAACTGAGGCCTCAGAAAGGCATGAACCATTTCCATAATGGGACATTGTTGTTGACAGAACAGGTATAACAAAATTGACCGAGAAAGCTGTCTTTCCTCACCACACTATGGTAAAATAGTGAGATCCAAAGACTCAAAGTCTATATTGGCAATATACAATCATATATGTGTTTAGTCATCAAATTATTAGAATTTTTGGTAATTTTGGTAACTTTCCTATCTTTCCATATACCCTCCTCCAGTTCTGAATCATTCTAGAGAGAAACAGGCAAAATCAGACTACTAAACTAAACACCTCCACCACTGAACAATCTATTGAATGAAAAAAAAAATATTATCCTGGAGACACAGTTCAAGCCCTAAAGAAAATATGTTTGAAAATATATTGATGAAAAGTGCAAATTTCTGAAATTGCATTGTGTTGAAGTCATCACTACCTTCAGCAGTCTAGAAGTCCTTTCTGAATCTCAGGTTTTGTATACCAAATATTTTGCTTTATTCTTGGGAATATTATTTAAATGCATTTCTGCTACATTTCTACATTACATTTTCTAAACAACTTGCAACTGCACTCTGGTAAGCCTTGCTTCCTGAATTTTTTGTTTGTTTTTTGCCTTGAAGGGAGAATTGGCAGCAAAGGGTTAATGTTGTGTGAGATTTATGTCTTTGGCAAGATGAGAGCTTTTTGTTTCAAACTTCTTTGAATGTTTTTGTCTTTTGTTCTGGCATATTACATTTTTGTAAGTTTTCTATGTGATGACTTCTTTAAAAGAAGTTGCTTAAAACATCCAACTTGGTTGTAATGCTGTTGTTCATTTCCTATTATTTTAGAATAGCACTTGCAGGAATGTGCTCACTGATAATTTCACTGATATGCTGATAATTTCAATGTTTTGAAAAATGTTACCACTATTTTTTTCAGTAAAGAACATTTCCACTCCTTCAAAGCATAAAAATACTGTTCTGCTTTTAAGCAGAGAGTATTATACAGAGAGTATACTAAGTCAAGTTCTGTTACTATTCTGCAGCTAGTAAGCATATATTGACTTTTTTAGATCAGTATTAAGCTTATTGACTGGAGGATTTAATATTTACAGTATCTTGCCAGAATCAATATGATGACCTTAAGGAGGGAAAGAAAATGTCTTTGACTCAACTAAATAATAATGTTTTCCATTTGTAGCAGAAGCCTGATGATATTTAAATATATCTAAGGTGAAAAATTTGGAATGCAGCTACAGTTAACAGCTCATCATTCTTTGTGTCTTGAAACTTCAATTCTTTCAACACAGAAAAATACTATTTTTGAAAATATCCATGGCACTGCTAATACTATCTGATGCTTCAAGTCCTTTTTTAAAAGACAACTGATGTCACGTGAGTCCACAGACATGAATTTCAGAGTAATTCTATTTTATTTTATGTTTTTAACATGTAAAGTGTTCCTTTCACTTTTTTTGCTAGCTATTGGTGCAAATTAGAATAATCTCAAAGTAGATGGGATTTGTTCATATTAATTTAGGCACAGTGGCTTTAGAATGCTTTGGAGCTCCTATTCAGTTCGCGCTTTTTGTAACAGAGAGGATCAGAAAACTTCATAAGAATCCCATGAATTCTTTGTGGTTTAAAACCCTATTAATTTATTAAAAATAAGTAGAACACAATACAATACAATACTATACTATCTCATAATATAATAAACATAACATAATATGATATGATATAATATATAACATAATATCATATAATTAATATAGGTTATAGATTATTTGTTTGACAATTTCTGTAATGTTGGCTTTAGGGAATATGCTTAATTTTAGTCAGTTTATAATAATAATAGTAATAGTAATAATAATGGTAATAATAATAATAATAATACCTAAATATTTAAAATTCTGCCAAACAGCTTACCTTACACTGAATTAGCAATGTTCATTGCCCATCAGTATCCAGACCAAAACAATCTGCTACACAGTGGCTTTTTTAACAAAACCACATAGAATAATATCAAAGTGGTGATGCCATACTTCTTAATAATTTTACGCTTATGTAGCAATGTATAAATACTAAATAATTATGTATTTATTTTTCGGCTATTAGTGTATGATATAATTATTTAATTAAGAAAATATATCCATATTTTCATATATTGTTTTTCCAGTGTTTATATTATTCCCTTCTTTCCTCTTTTCTTTTAGAGATTCTAAACATTAGAAATGTCAGTGGAAGATCATCCAAGAAGCCCAAATTGAGGAAACTGAAGTAATTTAATTTTTCTTTTAAAATTTGCTCCATAGATGTTTAAATATTAGAGCTGCTAATAGGTCAGAGTATTCTGGTGTTTATACTCAGATTTCAATTAATTTTGAGAATACGTTGCAGAAAATTTGGAAACAGAAAAAGAGAAAAAAGCAGCATATGAATTATCCCCACTCCCCAGATGGATTTAAAAAACTTTCTGAAAGGAAAAGCTATCATTGCTCAGGTGAAAAAAAAAAAGTTTTGTTCATTTCCAGATGTTTTTAGAGATGTTAATACCTAAATATTTTTATAACAATATCTGGCTACTTTGCTCTTTGGTTTTCTGCTCTTCACAACTTGATATATTCATGAAGATACAAAAAAATCTGTAATATACCTGTCAAATGGAAGTATATTCAATTTTGTATTTGAAATATTTTCCAAGAAATATAAAATATTAAACAAAAAATAATGCTAGTACCCTGGTAACAGAGAAGGCTACAATCTATTATAGGGAAAAATAATGTTCAAAAAAGAGAATTTGTATCTTTAGATATACTTTGAATGTTTTTTACCTATTGCATATACCTTCTTTTAAGTTAAAACTTTCAGAAATAATACTAAATGTGCAACATAATCACATGTTGAATTACAGTGTATTCATGGAGAGATTTGTCCAATCACTTTAAGATTGACAGCTTCTGTATCAAATACCATATTAAATGGACCTTAAATTCTGCCTTTAAACTACACCCCTATGTCATAGCTCTTTTCCTACAGTTACATCCTGGAAAGTATAGAAACTAATGTATGTATATTATTGATAAATATATAAAATGCTGGCATAGATTAAAGAAATACTTCCTGAATGTCATAAATAGGTATATGAGGGATTTCTCTGCTTGATTTCTAGGAGAAAAGAAAAAATCATTTTTGGGGGATATGATTTAATAATTAATTAAAAAAATAGTTTATCTTTTAAAAGAAATACAAATTAAGTAAGGAAGGTGACTTTTACCTCTGAGCCCAGGTACTCTGACAAATTACTCTAAGATTCTTTTGGTCAGTCAAATCCATATAATTCAGGATTGTCTATTAATGGAATTGCACATTGTCTGTCATGTTGATGCTCTGTAACCAAAGCAAGTCTGCAAAGATGTTTCATTGAATACTGATACAAAGAAAAAAACCAAACCAACAACCCAAAAAACCCCAAAACACCCCCCCCCCCAAAAAAAAAAACCCAACAAAAAATGCATATTACAGCTAAATTTTATTTACACCAGTAGTTCTGCCTTGTGGTGCAACATGATACAAGTATACATCAAATAATTATCTTTCAAAATATTTGTTTCATATTTGGATGTGTTGCATATGTTTTCTGATAGTCTGAAATTTAAATGCCTACATGTGCAAATCTTAGCATGACTAATCTAATGAAATCTTCCAATCTCTAAAATTAACATGAATTTAACACAAACAAAAGAGTAGAAAGTATGTTAACATATCTTAAAACTATGTAGGGTGTTTTGGATTTGTTTGTGTTTTTAAAATTTTTCCTTGTATTTGGTTTAAGACAAGGTTTGGTGCAAATCAAGGTGTGGATATTTGTATACATCATATTCTCACCTGTGTAATGCTGTGTAATGCAGACTGTCTACTGTTCCTGATAAAAGTTAAGTGCTACTGAAAGGTACTCAGCACCTCTTGTGAACAGTCTGAATTTGACAGAAGAAATACAACTGCTTCTCTGCCCACAGACATGTTATTTAAGACTGTTACCCAACATGTAGCCATACTCATAAGGTTGATTCAGGAGTAATTAATGATTGCCTGATTTGGAAGAGTGTGAAATATGATACAGGAACTTATCCCAGCTATCTGCATTATATCACTGTTCACCCTTCACAAATCCTTGATTTTAACAATCTGAGGTTTCTTACTTATTTTAGTGATCTTAAACACATAAATATTGCCTAAAAGGACTGATTAAGATGAAAAAAACAAACCCTAACAAAAAACAAAACAAAAAAAAAACCAGGGAAAGGGTAGAAGAGGAAAATCAAACAACACGGCCATCACAAATTAAGCTGTTGCCTGAGGAGCAGAATGAAAGTAAATATGTAAAAAAGGTCTGAAAAAAATTCATTAATGGATATCCGGTATATTTCTTCCATGATACTCTACAGAAACTACTAAAACTTAACTGATTAAAAATGTTTATTTTGGAAAATAGTAATTTTTAGCTAAAGTTCAGCAAAGAAGTAATAGAAATATGGTAAATGTTTATTTCCCTCCATTTACTCTGTATCTATAAACTAGAAGAAAATAGCTTTGTCATGTAAATAACATTTATTAACATTATGTGTGACAACTATAAAAAAAAGTAAACTGATGCAATTAGAAAAAAAAAATGTGTCCGAATGTAGCACTTTTAATGGACATGAAAGCTGAACCTTCATTAAAGCAATATGACTTGCTGCAAAATAATAGCTATATAACTTGATTAAGGGAACAGTTGCAGATGCTTCTTAGGATTTTGAATTGCTTTTAGAAGCTATATTTTGATGGGATTATTTAAGATAGCTTTTTTAGTTTCTCAGCCATAAGGCCTGACCTTTATGATATTTTGACTGGGAATATCCATTACCTCTGATCTGAACACTGAGATAACAGAGATAATGAGACGTTGAGGTTATAGTTGATACTCGGAAAATAACATAATGGACTGGATTGGAAGATATTTATGAAATAACAGATGAATTAATAAATGAATATGTGGAAGGGAACTGGAATGTGCCATGATTATTTTTGCAGATGAATACATATATTATGGTAGGTTACAGGCATTCTCTGTTCAACAAAAGCAATAAACACTCTTCCACATTTTTGTGTATCCTGAAACAATGACTTGAAAGATGAATATTAATGTTTCTCAGATGATGGGAGAAATTAAAAAATTGACAAATTCTTCTAATGCAAATTACACAGTATTTCAAACTTCAGATTAAATAGTAGCTTAGAGAAATGATAAATTATTTCTTATCATAATGTTTATCATAAATTATTTAGTACTGGTCAGTACGAGGACTGGTGCCACTTAACATCTCTGTTGATGACATGGACAGTAGGTTTGAGTACACCCTCAGCATGTTTGCTGACAGCACCAATCTGAGTGGGGCGGTCAACACACTGGTGGGAAGGGATGACATTGAGAGAGACCCTGACAGGCTTGAGAGGTGGGTCCGTGTGAACCTCATAAAGTTCAACAAGTCCAAGTGCAAGTTCCTGCATGTGGGTCAGGGAAATCCCCAGTGCAAATACAGGCTGGTCAGAGAGTGGATTGAGAGCAGCCCTGAGGAGAAGGACTTAGGGCTATTGGTGGGTGAGAAGCTCAACATGGTCCAGCAACATGAACTTGGAGTATAGAAAGCCAACTGTACCCTGGGCTGCATCAAAAGAATCATGACCAGCAGGTTAAGGGAGATGGTTCTCCCCCTCTACCTGCTCTCATGAGACTCCATCTGTAGTACTGCATTCAGCTCTGGAGCTCCAAACATAAGGAGGACATGGACCTGTTGGAGTGAGTCCAGAGGAGGGCCACGACGATTATCAGAGGGCTGGAGCACCTCCCTGGTGAAGACAAACTGAGAGAATTAGGCTTGTTCAGCCTGAAGAAAGGAAGGCTCAGGGGATTCTAGGACTTGTTTATACTTCATTCTCAGATCCTCTCAAGAATAATTTACTTTATTTCATTGTTGTGTGTAGAGAGCTGCAGCTGGCTAAGCAAAAGTATGTCTGTCTGTTCCAAGCATTTGCTTGGAATATTGTATCTATAAGGCTCTATCAGAAAATTTTATGAAGGCTTGTGCCATTCTGTGAGCTCAATGTAAGTGGCACTGCCCCATTCATTTTTACCTTTGAGGTCTGCTTATTTCAAAACTGCACCCGGCATTATGTCATATTCATTCTGCAGTCTAACAGACCCTTCACACTCTTTGAGATTCTATCAAAAAGGTATTGAGCCACACTCTTGCAATCGGCCTGCTTAAGCACAATTTGGCTATTTGGACTAATGGCAAAACAGAAGGAAACAGAAGAAATACACAGCACAGAGTGCAAAATTATCATAAAAGCATAGTTTGAAGCATAAACTGAAAAGGGACAGTTTTTGTGGTTTTATTTTTTTTAGAGTTTAATTCTCTCTAAAACAGAATTAAACTGGTGTGTATATGCCAGCTGATTCATTGGAAGCTGAAAAAATGCTTCCTTTTTTCCCCTCCCTTCCTCCTCACTCCACTACTCTAAGTACATTTTTTTTTCCTACAGTAATGAGCCAAAACAATAGGAAATCAAAACTAGTTTCTAAAATTCATGACTGCATGATCAGATTTCATAGAGAAGTAATGACACCAAAAGAGAAATGAATGGGTCCAAACAGAACAGTAGTGAAAAGGTAATGTTCAGAAAAATATGATTTTGAAAACTTTTTAATCTGTTGACCGCTAAAATATCAAATATGCAAATATTATTTTAGATATGAGTGCTGTACTGAACTGCACATAGAGAACTATTCCATAAATTCAATTTATTCTATTTTTTTACATTAGCCACATTCTTAAAACTGTAATGAACTTAAAGAATTAAATAGAGGAGTTCATATATGACTGAGTCAGATAGAGTTTTCCTCTGTATTCTCCTGGTAATTGACTATTTGTGGTAGAAGTAAATTGAGCAGTCAAGGGAGCACAGATCAGTGTTCTCTTAACTGACTGTTCTTTAAAATACTTTCAGTAGTCTTTGACAATCATTTGGGGCAGACTCTCTTTGCACTCTCAAATACATCAGAAGAAAAGACAAAAGACCTCCTAACTACAGTTTCCTCATCCTCTTGCTAGAGGATATATCCTATATCTGCCTCTGGGAATTCTGTTTCCAGCAACAAACTCTCCTTTCTTCCAGCATGAGACCTCTGCTCATGTGGGGATAGTAAAAAAGAAAACTGTTGCTGGCCTAAAAAAACCCCAGAACTGCTGTCTGTGTCCACCCTGAAACATATGGAGAGCTTAGTGTGCAATCAGTTGAATACCAAAATTGAAAATTTCAGAGTATTCTTTAATGATTTGAAAATTTTAAGTAAAAAAGCAGGCACACTTGTAGTGACAATACTTGATATGTATCATAATTCCATCTTCTTAGTACATTTGGGAATGCTATTAAAAAGTCCTATTTTTTCTTAATCTTTTTATTTTACAGAGCAGAAAATTAGAACATTGCAGAGAACACTATAAATAAATCCTGAGATTTAAAGAATACCAAAGGTGTCCTGATCTTTCCTGATAAGTGAATGTTTTCATCTTATTGTTTATACACTTTCTTTTACATACTGTAGATGAGTCTTGTCTGGAAAAGTTTTTTTAAAAACATCGATACAGCTTATATATTACAAACTTTCATAAAATCTAAACCATTCATGAACAGTATTCCCAATATTTTTCCTTAGTGTACATTAAATCTAATCAGAAGTTTTATAAAAAAAAAAAATTGTTCTTTAAAGAAAAGGAAACTCATTGATTTCTTCTTCCTCAGTATTCATACATCTCCCTTTTAAAAATAAAATTTGTTTTCCTGTTCTTCATGGGAGTGTAGAAATTTCTTATCCCCTATGTCATGGGAAAAACAGACTGAAGAAAATACGGTAAAATACAGACAAGATAGGACATTCTTTGTTGTTGAGTTATATAATAAGAGCAGAGTGTATTTCTGACTGCAAAACCTTTAGCTGACATTTTTCCAGTGACTCAATACAACACAGTGGCTTCAAATGTGTCATTTTCCTTCTTTTGGCACAAACTGTTTTAGGAATACCCCTATGCCATATTTGTACTTTGGTTGCATGTTTGAAAAAAGTTACTGTGAAATGTGTAAGCGAGGAATTGGTTGCAAATTATTGATGGCAGTTGTCTACGAACTGTTCTATTTTGAAAATGACCAAGGGGCATTTCAATTGTGTTTTAACCATTGATAGCTTAACAGGTAATGTCGAAGACAGGTAATCTGTGTCCAATATATTGTTTAAATTTAAGATTCTGAGTGCTTTCATTACTCAAAGTGCTGCCATACTTATTTGCAAACAATACTTCATGTAGAAGTTGGACAGATATAACTACTTCCTCTAAAAATACGGAATCACATTTAGGTAAATTAGGTAATCTTCATCCTAGTATCTGTTATGTTTTCTTCACATTAATATTCCATTTTAAAATGCATTTACATCTGTAAATATTAGATTCTAAACAAATATTAAAGAATATGAGCAGAAAACGAGCTTTGAATTTACAAGTGCAAACTCAGTTATTAAAACATTTATTTCACGCTATCAAAAAGCAGAAACATGCTTTACAAACTCTTTCTCAACAAAAGCTTCTCAACAAGCTTTGGATTTTGAATTTTAGATTCTTGCAGGAAACCCAGTTTGAAAGCAAATTACAGGCTGATACTGGTAAAAATAGAATAAAGATTTTTAGCAATGGCTATATTTGATTAAAAGATCTGTGAGCAGAGGGCTGTATGGGATAGGTACAATAACTTATTTACTCAAAACTTGTATTTATTAACATCTTAATTATCTCCATATCATAAATTATTAAAGTTTTTCTAGGTTTGGCTAATGTCTTGCAACTTAAGGAAATAGAGAACAAAACTACTCTAGAGCTCTGAACTGTTTCAGCAGATTATTTAAAGCCATGTTACTCTACAGCTGGTCCAGTAAAGGACTCATTACTCAAATTGTCCATAATTTATATAATAATAATAAAAATAGTAATAATTCATGCTGAGAATAAACTCAGCATGAGTGTCTGTAGTACAGAACTAACTATTCAAAACAGACTAGATGTTATCTTTGAACCCTGAAAGTATACTACCTGAAACAATAACTATATATGATTTGGCTTTCAATGCAAAATTAATCATGGGATCATTTTCAGTGAAAACTTAATACAGGGAGGCTTTGTACTTCTCTGGATCAGACCATCATTTGGAAACCAAAACACTGAAGTACAACTAAGTTATCAATAAATACAGAAAATCTAGACTTCCTTTTGTCCTCTTTGGTTTCATCTGGTCATATCTGCTCCTTGCTGCAGGAGTGGGCTGGAAACTAGGACCATGTGTGGTAATCAGTTAGCTGAGGGGAATGTGCTCGAGCTTGTCTAGACAACAATTGACATGATGAGACATGTTTACAGAGCACAGGAGAGTGGGAGACGGATGGCGCCAAGGAAAGGTAACACCTTGCTGTTAATTGATGGTAGTTAACCACCAGTCGGGGATTGCCTAGTATGCAATGCTTAGCTTCAAGAACCAATCTGTCTAAAACGCGCAGCTTCTGAAAGTGTATATAAACTCGTGCTTCTGTACAATAAATTGACATTTGCTTGCATCAAGCTGCATCCCGTCTCTTCATTTGCCGCACCTTGCACTTGGAACGTTGTGATCCTAAATTTCATAACCACAATTACAAAGAATTTTACTTGGTTTTGAACATTATGGGTTTTTTATCTTTTTCACGTATTATTAACTGGTTTTGGGTTTTTATTTTTGAGTGAGAGGTGGAAATATGTCTCACTAATTTGAACTGTATTGAGGCTTAAAACTATCTGCTGTTTCATGGTTTCCTAACATTGTGTTAGTTATTATACTGAAGATAAAAAAATTTTCTAACTGAAGGTGAGAGAAAAAGATCATCAGTAACATTTAAACAAAGGAATTATCCATGGTCAAGACATCCACCAAAATGTGTGAGTTTGTACCAAGCATACCAAGTATGCTTGGCATTAGCAAAGTCTTATAATAATTTTTAATAATTTAAGTTTCTGCTGTAATTTTTTTATGTATTTATATTCAGGACTTTATGTTGCTATAACTACTATAGAACAGAGAACTTAATTTCACTTTTTAAAAATAATCTGTGGGAAGTCAATGGGTCTCCTTGTATTCTCTTTCAGATGATACCATATTATAACAGATGAGAAAATACATTATGTAGATAGGCCACACATATTTAAAGTTAGCTTTTGTGGTTATTTTGAAACCTGGTTCAGTCCTTCAAATTGCCTCATCTTCTTCATGTTTTATAAAGAGAAAGAGAACGACAATTACATAATTTTAGAAAAGAGAAATTATCAATGAATTCTTCAAATTCATAATTATGAGATGCAAACAAAATAAAGAAGTATAAAAGCTATTGTTCTGGCTTAATGCCATATCTAAATACTATCACAACAGAAAGTTGCAATTATTTTATACAGTGGAATGAAACATATCGAAACAAATAAACAAAAACATTTAATATATGTATGCATCATTGACTCTCCTGTCTATGTTAGATAAGATGATGACAAAGAGTATCATAATGATAGAGGGTATTATAATGAAGACATAATGGCCCTAATTTACAAAAGCTGAAAAAAACATGGTGAAAATGGAGAAACAGAATAATCAAGATAAACACAGTACAACTAATTTAAACTGTAAAATAAAGATAAGCAATTAGAATAGTAACCATAGAACTCCATAATGTTACCTCCAGTCTGAAAGCATTTACTGGATCTTCTTTTTATTATAGAGTTAATGAAAATTATTGGAAATAAGAATAAACTGAATTACACAAACAGTAGTTTGTGCTATTACAGGTTTATACCTAAATATGAATCTCAAATAAAAAGGGCATTCCAAATTTGCTAAACTATGCTATAAATATCATCCCACAAATAAATTCAAGTAAAGACAATTTTCAGCTCTATTTTATAATATCTTCATTTTTCCAAAACTTGAATTCCCAGGTCCCTGCAACAAAACAGTAGAACACAAAAAAATATTATATGTCTGACAAAGGGGTTTTCTTATTTGTGAAAGAAGACGCCAAGGACAAGCCATTAGAGCCCCAGTTGTAAGACCCTACTTATTTCCAGCTGTGGCATTGATTCAGTGTCGTGGTTTAACCCTGGCCAGCAACCAAACACCACGCAGCCGCTTGCTCACTCCCCCCCACCCAGAGGGATGGGAAGGAGGATCGGAAAGGAATGTAAAACTCAAGAGTTGAGATAAGAACAATTTAATAGGTAAGGCAAAAGCTGTGCACACAAGCAAAGCAAAGCAAGGAATTAATTCACCACTTCCCACCAGCAGGCAGGTGTTTGGCCATCCCCAGGAGAGCAGGACTTCATCATAGATGATGGTTACTTGGGAAGACAAACACCATAATGCCAAATGCTCCCCCCCCCCCCCTTCCTTCTTCTTCCCCCAGTTTATATACTCAGCATGATGTCATATGGTATGAAATACCTCTTTGGCTAGCTTAGGTCAGCTCTCCTGGCTGTGTCCCCTCCCAATGTCCCGTGCCCCTCCAGCCCTCTGGCTGACAGGGCCCAAGGAAGTGAAAAGTCCTTGATTAAGTATAAACATCACCCAGCAACAACTAAAAACATCAGCGTCCTATCAACATGGTTCTCACATCAGAGACAAAACACAGCACTGTACTAGCTACTAAGAAGAAAATCAACCTATCCCAGCCAAAACCAGGACACTCGGTATAGGTGAAATTTATATTGAAAATCAGGTTTCTAAGTCTGATGGCTAATAAACCCTACTGAATATATGAATTTTTTTTATCTCTTCCAAGATCAGTTAAATGATTTAATGAAGTTTTAGACTGTATGCTAGCTCACTGTCTATTTAAATTTTGCTCTTTCCTAATATCTTTGTTATTTGGGAAGGAATAGTTTGAGTAAGGGAAAGATATCTTCAATAATAAAATAATGTATAGTAGATAATAAAAACTACCTTGGAACATGGAAAAATACCCATATAATACATTATGTAAAATTCACTATGATCTTAATTATAGGAGGTTTATTTGCATGACCATATAAGATGCAGAAAATCTGGGGAGATCTGAAGGTGGCTCAAGGCCGTTACACAAATTGGTGAGCCTTTTCTAAAAAGAGTATATTGTATGCATGCAGAGATAAATAAACTGATTTTGTATTTTTGTATAGGATGCAGTTCTGTGAATTTGTGCTTCAGAGAATAGATTGATATGTGAGTTTGGAAAGTAACTAAAATGATGCATGATCCATTCCCTGTATAAATCTGAAGTATGTTTACATCTACCTAGTACTTGAGAACTTTAGGATTAAGTACACAATATTTATTACAAATGTTACTTAGATTATATTTGGATTATCTGGTGATAAGAAGGTACAGTATGGAACTCACAAAAAAAAATCATGTGAAAGTTGAAAAAATACAAGTGCATTTTTTAGCCTAAAGAACTGGAGACTGAGAAGGCATATGACAGCAGTCCTTAAGTATACAGAGGAGTTTGTAAAAAGGAAAGTAATAATTTCTTCTTTATGTGTGTAGTAGATAAGGCAAAGGCCTCATGTGTTTGCATTTTTGGATAGAAGAGTCATGTTAGATACAAGAAACTTTATTATGAAAGAGACAATGAAACAGAGGGATACATTCATTGGAAGAAGGTTGGTGTGTTGCCCATCTATAGTCCTTAAGAATAAAATAAACCATCAGGAACTAAATAAACTGGTCCTCTCCCACTGCAAGATGAATTCTCAAGATCTAGTACTTTTTCCCTTTTTATTGTCCTTTAAGACAATTCATTTGAAAAAGGGAAAAGAAGTGTTTCTGAGCCTGTTTAAAATTGCCAAGTAGTAGCTTGAGCTTTGGCAAGAAACAAACAAACAAAAAAACCCTGAAATACAAAAAAAAACCCAAACATTTTATTTTGACTTTTTATATGGAAATTAATTTTTTCAGAGAAGAGCTGTCTGGACTAAAACGAGGGGTTTTGTTTGTTTGTTTGGTTTGTTGTTTTTTTTAAATTTTATTTCACGGTGAAACTGGTTTTAATTCAGAAGATAGTTGGGTTTTCTTCACATTTTTTTTTCAGAAAAGCAAAATGACCAGTATCATTTGCAGTACTCTAGACTTCTCTGCCTTTAAGGTGTCATTGATGTGTGTAGGCATTGAACATGACAAGGCTTTGTATTCTACCACTTTCTGTACCTCATATGACAGACTACTGTATGTGAATTTCTGGCTCTTTAGTAAAATCTTCTTCAAAAGCCATTTTTTGGGGGATATTTTTGCAGGTTAATCAGATGTGCTTCATATTCATCTAGATGCCCTAAAGATGACACTAAAGCAATATAAATACAACACATATTAACATCAGCCCCCTTGGATATTATAGAAAAGCATATATTTCCAAACCTCAAAAATATTAGCTATCTAGGATTGTATAAGATGTTTTCTTTTAGGTTACTTTGTTCTAAGAAAATTATAGTAGTTAATTTTAATATTAAATAATTCTTATTAATATAATTAGTGCTTGGGGGCAGAAGGACTCTATAGAATAATTGGGCTATTGGCAGAAGATAAAGTTGTCTTCAGCATGTTTTAACATATGAATAATGCATTAGTTGAAACATGCTGTTTGTCACAACAAAAGGATTACAATTAAAATATCATATGCTTTGAAAAAATGTATGCGTAAATTGTGTCCAAATTTAAGACACTGGAAAGATAATATTTTACCTTAAAGCCTATGACTGATATACAATATTAGGAATTACAAAATGAAATCTATCCTCTGTTATGCATGTGCCTAGTACTGAACTATTCAGCTCAATAAAAGACATGCCTGGGGCATGAAATTGTAACACCATTTAAAATGTAATGTCATTATGTTCTTGCTAAAGCCAGGAATTTAAGGACTGAGTTTTTGAGGCACAAAACTCCTACTGCTAACCAAACCACTTAGTTCTTGCATGCTGTTGTCACTTCAAACTCTCTTCCTGATGCCACTCACAAAAGTTTATGCTTGTCTACATGCCAAAATTTTACACCAGCAGATTACATTGAGAACTGTGAAATGAAGAGCATTTTATGTTTAGTACTTTCAAACAATATTGTTTGCTTGAGTTTGTAGATTTAGGCCTGTTTGACACATAGATGTGGTCACTTGTTTATTTACTCTTGATCTATAAAAAGTTCATCCACCAGCTCTGCTTCAGGGTAACGCAAAACAGAGATCAGCAGGATTTTTTGGTAAGACCTGTATTTTCTACTACTGATTTTTGTTTTGTTTTGATTTGGTTAATAGATTTAAATCATATGTTGCCAACAGGTTAATATTTTTTAATCAAACAAGTAAAGCTTTTTAAAACAGGTGTTAATCTGTCTCTGGAGAGACATTTGTGCAGATGGTTAAGGCCATAGCGGTCAAAGGCTGAAAGAGGAAGAGGGATGCTCAATTTCTTCTGCTTCTATTTAGGGTGTGTTACTGGAGGAGAAAAGGCAAGATTATTGATTAAAAAGACAAAGCAAAAGTATGAATATAGAGTTTACTTGCCAGTGTTTTCAATGGCACTCACTGAAAGATAATTCTTGCGCTGGTGCTTGATTTTGGAGTTGTTTCGCTACCTAAGTCCATAATGTTTGTATAAAATATGTACAACCTTTTGAGCATCCATACCTCCCCCACTTTGATGTTTGCCCTAATACAAGAATAGTGGTTTGTGTTGGTTTCATGGCCCTTTTAGATCTCTTCTACAGTGACACATCTTCCCATGCATGAACCTGTCAGTGCCCCAGGTGTACGCCTGTACTCCTGGGGGTTTGGCTGCTTGGACTCAGGGCTAACTTTGATATTGCACCTGTGCCACACTGCAAAGGGCTGCACATCTGCTAAAGAGCTGTGAGAACCCCTGAAGTAGCTCAACCACCTTTTCCCTTCTCTCAGGATATGTTTTTTCAGCTGGGGTCTTGCGTTAGGTTTATATGAGCTACACTGCAGCTACAGCAGTGCAAAGCCATGTTCTTCACTGATCCAAACCCTGAATCTCACCCACAAATGTGGCTACCCGGCTTGACCTCAGACCAGCCCCATCATTATGGACTTGCTAATGGTCACAGGACTGTGGCTAACACTTTATACCCACCAGGCCTGAAACGCTTTCTTACTTGTGGAATTCATTTCCTGTCATCTTCACATCATATCCTTCCCCATCACTACGGACCTGTCCGGTGATCTGGATTCTTGGCTGACCTTATCTTCCACCCCTGGGCCTTCATCCTCGGCTTGCTGGGGTGTGCTGGGACAGTACCCACTTGTCCTAATCCTTGAAAATAATTGTCTTGAGAATCATAAATATATCTGAGGAAAAAAAGGATATTAATGTTAATTTCTGGGTGAGTTGGTGATGGGATCATTGGACAACTCACCTGTTTTCTGTGTAAGCTGTCCAATGATGCTATCACGAGAAAGGAAAGCAAATATTTCTAAAGGCAGCAGTTACCGTCAGAACAATTATCATTATATTTAGGAAAGTGGCCACTGCTGCTAGAGAATTAGGCATGCTTTACAAACACCTATTTTTATTGAAAGAATATCAGCCTTTCAGACCCCTGTTATATCATTAATACAATTCAATTTTATAAAACTGAAATAACAGTTGAAAATGTACTTCAGCCACCCAGTTGACACTTCAAGGCTACAAATTGCCATTACTGAAGGTGTCACAAGAGGTGAATAAGTTTTAGGCTGAGGTACCTAAATGCTATGCAAGTTCTACATTAAAAGAAGAAAGTCATGCTTACACTGTACTATGGTGTATGATATAGAAATCTCACCTCCAGAAACACAAGAGCTCTATCTGTGTAATTTTTGGAATATGTCTATTTTAATTAAGCACGTTGAGGAATAGAGCTGATTAGTCCAGGCACAGTGTCACCCTCCAATGACTATGCTGCTTTTGGGATGCAAGCTCGCAGTCCCTTATGGCATGTCACAGCATGATGCAAATGTACTGACTCAGATTGATGCTAGCTGGGGGGTATCTTATGAAATTATCCTTCAGCTCTGTATAAATCACAAAATCTGTTTGACTTGACAAAGATCAAATCTGGAATAAAAAGGATGTAAAGAAGTAGTCAAAACATTTTTAACATAGCTGTGATTCTTGTATCTAGGAAACAGATTTTTAGCTCATACACTATTATAGTTCTTAACAAATAGGGTAAATGAAAATAGATTACAACTAGCTGACAACAACATGAAGAAAGAGGAGCCTGTAAACTGTTCATAATTCCAAAGACTTGATTTGAACCACCACCTTCCAGTGCACTAAAAATTAGGCAATTTTGTTTTGTCTTGGAAGATTCTCTGATTCATCCCTGCTTTCCATTCCACTTCTACTAAAAATCCATTAAGCATGCTTGACAAATGCATTATTATTTATGATAAATTTGTGAAGAATCTCTAATGTGAATACTTACAATCTGCACAGATGTTTGCATATAAGTATTAGGTAGATTTGAAAACTGAATAGTTTATATGCCACCTACATATTCAATTCCTGTATGGCAAAATGAATACTCTCTAAAAACCAAGTAAAAATGTTTCTGCAATTTTTGTTAAGTTTTTGTTCCAAAACAATCTGCTTCTTAACAGAAACATTTTTTTTATATCTGCTTTTGGTACATACAATTATCCCTCTTTTGTGTTTGTGGACACTTTCCTACTTGAATGACTGGAGATCCACAGTAAGACCTTCATTTATAGAAAAGCATATGTATCATTTTCTCTGAGACTACACAAACAAAAAAATGTTTCTAAGGTGTCTAAATGGATCAATCAACAGACTATACTTTAAGAGCTGAGCTGGAACATTTCACCTCTTCAGATGCAAAGAGCATACATGAAAGAAGAAATGTTTGTCTGTGTTACAGAGAAGTATGAGGTCAAGGATGATCATTAAACCTTGCGAGGAAAACAATTCCTGCTGTGTGGGTTTCATCTTAATTGACATTTATAACAGTATTCAAAACCAGAAATTAAATTAAAGAAGAATACAATGTAAAATATTTGTTTCATGAGTTCCTTTGGACCTATTCCACAGAACAAATGGTAGAAGAACTGATTCTTGCTTATTGTCTAATTTGTTTTGCTTTCATACAGAAAAGTGAAACAGGAAAATTGCTTTGCATGTGTCACATGCATATATGTCAGGCCCATAAGAACACATATATTTTGACATTTGAATATATTTAGAATTTTCTAAAAAAATATCAGTGTGAAAGTTGAACTTTCATAACCCTAATTTTTTATATTCTTGCCAAGACCATCAAGAATTCAAAATACAAAATTAATAAAAGATTTGCTATATCAGCAATATCAGAATATCAGTAGAATGACAGTAGACAGAGACATTTTTCATATGTCCGGTGAGATTGCTTACTTTCTGGTATGTTTTGTGTTACCTTCTGATATAATGCTATCATACATAGACCAGATCTATACCTTTTGTCAAAATGGTCCTACTGAGGTGACAAAAGAAAGAAATATCTCTTAAACAAGTTTTTATTTGATTTACAAGTAAAATTTCTCAAAATATTTTCCAGTTGCAACCCTCCTGATTCTTCTGTGAAGTTTCTCTTGCAGAGCTTGTTCCTGTTTTTTCTGCATTGTGGATCCAAAGAACACATTGATGTCAGCTGTGAAATATGTGCATCCTCCAGGGCAAAAAAAATGTTTATAGAGCAGCTGCCATAAATATTTCACTGTGGGATGACCACACTCTAACAATGGAATATTCTTTCGTTTAAACACCTGAGGTCTGATGTTGCCCACCACACCTTTCTTTTAATTTGAAAAGGATTGCTCACTTGAAAAGACACAAAGAAACGAACTTGGACATTAATTCATTAAATAAATAAATAGGATAAAATATTTTATTGTTTTGTGTGCATGGACTTAGATATGAAATTAATTTATTAATCTTCTTTCAATGTTAAGATTGCCAAACAAAATGATTACATGTACGTGCTGTCCATTCAATCTCTGTAAGAACAGTAAGTCTACCCATACATTTCCTGATTTATATTTTTTTCCAGAAGAAAGAAGCAATTAACAAAACAGGTCTTGCTACTGAATTGCCTTGTATCCCAACTCACACAATTATGTTGATGGAGCCATTCTGTAATCACAAAACTCTACTGATGTAACTCCAGAGTCTTCTAGTCCCTCTCCTGGACTATACCAGCTGGAGACATAAAGAGCCTCACTTTGAAGAAATGGCTCTTTGTCTTAAAAAATTCTTAATTTAATGAAAATAGTAATATTGGACTTTTGTTTGAAAAGTTTAAAACTTCATGTTGTTGAGTTTCCAGACAAGTTATTAGAACAAGTCTCAGAAGCTTAGCAGGGAAATTAACAGCAAAACAATTTACTATCCTGTTGCAGTGGCTACCCTACGTCCTGGTGCTTCTGTCACTTACCTGCTACATGTTGGATTTGTTCAGACAAAAGCTCAGTAGGTCATCTTCCTGTCAGAATGTCAATTTTGTGCATCTAAGATGGTTTTAGGTATAAACTGATTTACTTTACCAAATTAAAGCATTTGGATAGCTTTTCATAGATGACAGTTGTGGAATAAGACACTTAAATTCCATCTAAACTGTGTTTCTGTATCTGACCCTTGGAACTTAATTCAACAAACTATTCAGACACATTTTTAACTGAAGAGTATGTTATGCTGTAAAATCACTTACACATGTATAAGGTTATGTTGTGTACCGAAGAGGTCTCAGCTGCTAATACACTGATAAGGTATCGGCTACAGTGGTCAGAGCCTTGTAGCAGTGATTCTTCTGAATATTCTGGCTGTTTTGTAGACCATTGCTCTAGCTTCCCAGAATTAATGTCTTTGTGTGAGAAAATACACTGAATTATCTGTCTTTTTCATATTTCTATATCAAATAAATTGCTGTGTTACAAGAATGAGGTTTTTGTCTCCTAGTTCATCAACATTCATTTTGGTTCCTCCCTTGTTCATACTCATAGATACACATTCACATGTGTGTAAATTCACATTGAATCCAAATTACAACCAAGTCTTAAGGATGAGTCAGTATATGAAATATCCAGTGCAATTTCTGTGGACTAAATAAACACATCATATAAATGTATATAAAACATGAAGGGATGTTGTAAACAAGATGGATTCAGACTCTTTTTAGTGGTGCCCAGTGACAGGGCAAGAGGCAAGGGACACAAACTGAGACATCAGAGGTTCCATCTGAACAAGAGAAATACTTTTTTTACTGTGAAGATGACTGAACACTGGCACGCACGTGTTGCCAGAGAGGTTGTGGAGTCTCCGTCTTTGGGGACATTCAAAAGCCATCTGGACATGGTCCTTGACAGCTGGCTTTTGGAAATCCTGCTTGAGTTGGGGAATGTGGACTACGTGACCTTCAGAAGTGTGGGAAAATTACTTTGAAGGGGAAATCAGAGAAAACCAGGGCCTAATAGAAGCATAGGATTACAGGAAGCTTTTTAGGTTAAAATACAACTATCACTTTCAGGATGGTTGGCATGCATGGAATCTACTTCACCACAGCTCCCTAAGCAACACACCCTGCCACCTCAGCAGGTGCTGACAGGAGTAACAGAGGGTGGCACAGAGTGGAGACACCACGGCCAGGCTCTGCTGTGCTCCCTGCAGGAACGGGGACCTGATGGTACCACACAGCTGATAAGCTGCACAGCAGTTGTCACATGAAGAATCTATTAGAAGGTGTCCACTGTTAAGCCAACCATTATGGAAAAATTACTTTCCTCAGATGAAATAATCTCATTGTAATACCAACGCACACCTCCATCTCAAAGTTAGCCACCTGCAAGGTACTATTACACCTCACTGGGCATATGATGCCAGTCTGTAACAATATATATGACTAGAGTCATTCAAGCTCCATGTAAATGTGATGGAAACAGACTTCCCCTGGACTGCAATAAGTCCAAAGGGGGGTTAAATTGTCTAAGCTCCTGAATTACCAAACTCTGATTAAGTGTTTAACTATATACAAATCTGTGCACAAAGTCAGGTCAAGCTGACCTATTCTCTAAGTTACGGATGGCCTTCTAATCAAGGGAGTCAGCCTTTGGAGGATGAGAAACACAGAACAGACAGTGAAAAGAACACCACTGTCTAAGTTACAGAGAAAGAAGCCTCCAAGTGAGGAAAGTTCTGGCTATAAGAGGAGACAGGCTGATAAGGTGTTGCAATCCACTGACATCAACAGAAAATTAGTTGAAAACAAGACCAAGATAACTGTGGTAGAGGGAGGTCATGATGTCCAACTCAAATAGCGTCCCCTGAAAGAAGGCAAAACCCCACATGAAGAAGATGTGTAGTCAGTAGAGAACTTCAGTAGTGCTGTCTGAGGATGTGTAATAATTTGCAGTAGAAGTGAAAAACTTGTAACCAATCTCGTGAATGAATATGCAAAGTACTACAAAGTATAAAAAGTAAGCAAATGAGAGGAGCAGTTAGGGAAGACTCCATCATAACTTCTGGGATCAGTTGACGGCCTGAACCTGTCTTCTCCCCGATCAGGATGCCTATTGTGTAAGAACTTTGTTCTATGACTAACTCATGCTAGCTGCTATTACGTGTATAGCTTGCTTTGCAGTCAATGTATTATCACCAGCAATCTTTGAACCTTATTTTGTCGCAAAGTTGCATTTTGTATAATGAAAATTTCATCTGAAGTTTATTTTGCATAAGTCTCCAGAAATTTGAGTAGCTGTTGCAAAGGATTTGACTCAGTGATGCTGTCGGGGGGTCCCTGAATAGGTTCGTCGACTCACCCTCTGATACCGTGGGCTGTCAAAATGCAGGTAGCAGACCAGCTGGTCGGACAAAAGGGTCTCATCTTTCCTGGGAAACTGATAGTCTGATCCAATATAAAAGGTTCAATGAAACCCTCCTTCTTAATGTGACAAAAGGTAACTTCCAACCTCAGCCATCCTATGGTGGTTCTATGACCTTTCATGTGGAACCACGTACTTGCCATTAGTCAGTCTAATTAATGTATTCATAATTTAATAAAGACTAACAAATTTATGAATCCAGTTAAAATTACACCGACAGTTTAAATCTGAAGTATCGAATTACTGAAATTAAATAATTCTATTAGAAAACACAGAATTTAAATGACTACATTTCAAAATAGTCTTTCTGTTTTTCTGTGAAAGAGTATTCAAGAAATTCCACTGAAATTAGGAATTTTAAATTTCTTTGTATGAGAACTTAGTGGCTCTGGCAGTCCCAGATAGTCAGGACATTTTGAAATTGGAAATCAAAGCACAGAACTCAGAACTTTGATAATTCTAAATGGGATATCTGAGGCAAAGTTCCCAAACCTGCACAGCTGGAGACCCAGCCTGCTTAGAATTGTACTCTAAATGCTTGCAGGCTCCCTCATGTAAGAGTGGAAATTCTGAGATCTCTAGATGTAGCTTTCATCATCAGAAAAATGGCCCTGAGCCAGGTATTTGGACTCATGAAACCAAAAAATTCTTAAAAACAATTTCTGTTTCAACAAATATCATTTTCCATAATAAATCTTTCACTGTAGAATTACTGTAAGTTTGAAGAGGTCTGTCATAGAAGGATGGGGGGAAAATGAGGAGGAGCCTTTTTACTCTCTCCTTGCTCTGTGTTTATGGTCCCATCAACACTGAAAAGGAGGAAAAGTAAATAGTAAATACAGAAAAAAAGACAGAGTGCTATCTCTTTTTCGTTGCCTAGCAAATCAGCAAAGTTATTGAAAAAAACCTTTGCTTTTGTCTGGTAAAAGTTACCTTTTATGTGTATTTTATAACCTTTTCCAGTTACTTCCATGCCTAAGCTTCATTTTTTCTTTATGTTTTTTTCTAAAAATTCTTATGCATAGAAATCAGGTGAATGGACCTCTGTTTGCCTGTATCACTTTTTTCCCCTCTTTTTCTTAAATACAGATAGTACATTCACCAGTCTCCAGTCACACAGTACAACTTCTCTTTCAGTATAAAAACATTCCAGGTAGACCATTGATTGCAAATTTATAATCTAAACTATTCAGTTCCTCCATGTTGGGCACATCACAATAAAGAAATATAAGTATGCGTTTAAAACTAAAATAGGATTTTAGTTGATATGCCTGACACATGAGATATTTTATAGCTTCATAGTAGCCAAAAGGACAGCATAGAAAACTGGTGATTTCTGAACACCCAGAGTTACATACCAAAGGTTATAAAAGAAGTATATGCATTTTTAAAGTCAGTCACTAAAATAATGCAGCTTTTACAGTTTTCTCTTCTTCTCTTGAGAATGTTTACTGTTTCTTCAGACAGTTAAGATAAGGTCAGGTGAAAAATTAAGATTTTTGAATATCTCATGCCAGCAAGAAATAGTCTGCATTATGTTTTTAATTAGATACTAATTTCATGCACTTTTGATACCTATAATAGTAAAAAATAATAATATTCCAGCTATTGCAAAGACAACCAAAAAAAAACTTTACTTGTCTAAATGAAACAGCAAAATGTGAAAATGTGAACTAAAATTTCCTCTGTTGGAACGGTGGAGAGCTTGAGTTGTTCCCTGCTGTGTTTTACCCTACTTGATGCTGGAATGGACTAGCACTAAAGACAAGTTCCAGTATTTCCAATCCTGAAATGGGAAAAATTAAATCATCTAGGAAAGCAAACATCACTTTATTTAAGAATGTTTTAATAGAAACACCTGAGGAAATAAAAAGAAAAGAGAAGGGGGAGGGGCTGGGGGAAGTAGTGCCCTTCTTTGGACATGTTATGTGCCCTTCTTTCGACATGTTAAGATGATCCTTTTGTGAAATAATGGTGAGCCTAATGGAGGATTTAAAACATATAGAAGGAGATAAATATTTATATTCTGAAAATGTGAAGATTTCTTGGTTTATATCTCTGGAAACTTGTAATCACTTCTGCTATCTCTTTAAAAAGTTTAGCCAACTTCCAGCCACTGTAGCTTTCTATTCTTGTATTCACTATCAAATTATTACAGTTCAGTTTCAGAAAATCAGATATGTCTTAGAAAAAGAACACTGATTATTCAGTCATTAACTCAAATTATTCTTTCTTTTTTTAAGAATTGTATTCTATTTTTAAATATAAAGTCATTACCCCAACGTAATATGCAATGATTAATGTGTTTTTACTTAGAAAATATTTTTGGGATTTAAAGTCTGTATTAGATTCTTATTTTGTTAAAATAAATTGTTATTTTTAATGCATCCAAACATAGTCTTAAAGAAATACAGATTTTAGTTCCAGAAGAAAGAATTAGATAATATAGTTTGATCTTCTGTATAGTACAGACAATTTTTTTTTCCTGGGATGAACCCAGCAACGTACAGTCATCTAAGTCTACCTTCTGGAATGGATCTTATGTGAAAAGTCTAAGATAAGTAGAATTTATTATTCTGCTTTTGTGTTAATTCCAGGAATTATTTACTTCACTGTTAAAAATGTGCTTATTTCTGCTTTTAATTTTTCTAATTTATTTGAAAGACACTGATTCTTCCTCTATCTTTCCATGCCAGATTAAAGCACTCTTTAGTACAGAGTGTTTTCTTCCTCTGAAGATGCTTTAATTCTGTGATAAATTTTGAAAACAATGAAGAGTTCATTAAAGAGCAAAGCTAACTAGCTAACTTTTAATATATATAGGTAATTGGAAACTGTGCAAGTCTTTTCCTATGCTGGTTAAAGAATAAGTCACAGCTTTTCCCTCAGCTTTGAATGCATTTAGTGCTAGTTTAATGTTTTTAGTAATCCTATCCTACAGAGGTTTTAGATGTGGACAAATTGTCATGATATGTCTGGTGTTTACCCATGCTTTTGAAGAAGTAATGCTACTTATTTTAATCTTAATTCTTTTCTGCATATTTTCATTTAAAGGTTCTGAAAAACAATATTTTTGTGTATGTGAACATAGCTGTGATACACTTACTATAGCATAACTTTAAGTTAATCATCTTTAGAATGGTTGAATTGTTTAGATTTTGCTGTTCCAGATTTGCATATGTAAGATTTATTCATATTAAGTTTGGGTTTTTTATTACTGCATTTTATTTTATGCATCCAAGTGAGGTACTGGCTTCTATCAATCATTCTTCTTTCATTCTCCCAAGAACAGTTACTAAAAATCTTTCAGATTTTTGTATGTGGAGTATGGGCAACAAAGATAACAAAAGCAAAGAAATGGTACTGAAAAATGAAGAAACATCTGTGCTTGCCTTTATTATGCAAGTTTTATAAAAAAATTATTTCACAGATTGCAGTCAGAAAGCAGTGATTATTGAACAAAGTCTTCACCAAAGCACTCTGATTTTTCTTTACAGTTACACTTCTATCCAGAGCTGAGCACTTTCATATTTGGAATGTACACTGAACGGTGACAATAGGCATTCTGATATTCAGCTGATGGGAACCATAGAAAATCCTAATACTAATATAGCTTTCCATGGGGATTATTCAAGGGTATAAAAAAAAAAAGGAAAAGAAGGAAAAAAAAAAAAAGAAGGAAAATAATATTCAGAAAGATTTTCGCTAAAGGTTGTGCTTTTAGGGCAACACAAGAATTGGATTGCTGCAGTTCAGAGACTGAATGCCCAGAGGACTACAAGGCAAACAAAATCCAGAAATTCTCTCTTTGCATTTTTAGCCTTGGTATTAATTACTTCAGTAGGACTACAGGGCACTGAGACTCAGTGGATTAGACTTTGTACCTGATGCTATAGATTTGAATCTCTTGTTTGGAATGGATTATTATTTTCAAAGTTGTAGATACTTTTGTAAGTGCGTGTGTGGGGTTATTCCATTAGCTTTGGCTATCTTATTTTCCAGTTAAGCATTTTAAATTGTTTTGCCAGTAGAAAACTTCAATGAGTTCATATAAAAGATCACTCTCTGCCTCCCTTTTCCTGGTTTTTCGTTTGGTTGGGTGTTTTTTTTTGTTTTTGTTTTTTGGTGGTTTTTTTTTGTTTTTTTTCCCCCTAGAACCAAATGATACAGAGTTAAAGGTGTATAGGTTTGGTGGTTGGGGTTTTTTTTGCTTTTTTTGTTGGTTGTTTGTTTTTGTTTTTATTCAGATGGTTTAACTAAGAATGACTGGTATGAATCTATGGCACAGATCATAGCCTGAAATCTCCCCTGGAGCCTGCTCATACTGATAATGACCCTTTTGTCCTCCACAGCTATGAACCTTGCTCTAAACCAGCAACTGTTTTCCTAAGAGATTGTAGAATCTTCAGTTTGAAGCAAGTATACAGTTTCCCATGTAATGAATTATTTCCACACTTCTCAGTGAAATTATACAAGACTAGCTGCACTATCAGCTGCCCTGGACATTTCCACTGGCTTGCGTTGCAGCAAGGTCATAGAAGCCAAGGGCAAAAGGACAGGTTGAAAATGTATGCAGGATGTGTAGCAATGCAGAATCACAACTTGCACTAACCTTTCCAAAGAGGAGTCAAGGTGAAAGTGCTTTCATCTTCATGTGGTGTGACTCTGCCCTGGGTGACTTTTCATGCTGCTGAAAACCTTTCTCCATTATTACTGTTTTCAGCAGCCTAGAGCCCTAAAGAGACACCTATATTGTATTCCTCTTGACTCACAGTATTCACTTGGACTTAACCTCTACCCCATAGTGTTAATCTTTCAGTCAATGTCAAAAGAGGATATAAAATAGTAAAAATGTACTTAAGAATAACGGAGCAACTGGCAAGGACAAAGGGATATCATAACGTTATTTACTGCAATTTATGAAATGATGTGGCAGAACAGATTAGCAGTCTGTATTGGAGAATTAAGGCTTCTATGAAACAAAGGTGGTAGTGGGAGGAAATATTTTGTATTAGACCAAATGGTATATTGTTGTGTACGAATGGACCTTGAACTATTATGTCATAAGGAGATAAACAAGAAAACCAGTGTGTCTACTAAAAATGTTATTTCATAAACTGAAACTGAGAATGTGTACAATCTGAGCATGAAAAGAAGCATTATTTTGTTACTTGTTCAGTTGGTTTTAACAATGGAACTTATTTAGAGAATCATAAGGAAAAGTTTACACTGAGTTATGAAGAGCTTGGGAGATAGGATGATAAGGACTTTTATAGCCTTTGAGCTATAAAGCAATTTAGCAATCGTATTAGTGTTCTTCAGGTTTTGTAAAATACAATTCTAAATCATTGAGAAATATTTTTATTATATAGATAGTCTAAAGATAGCTGTTGTTTATTATTTATTTTGTCAGCTTTCATTGCAAAGGCAAGGTTTTGCAGCTCCATGATTTTCTGTTTACATGTATTATAAAAATATGTTATTGTTTAAGTTTATGAATGTTTTATTTGGTAAAAATTTCTTACAACAATTTTATATCTCCAAGGACTTTTCTAAAGATGGATAATTTCTAAAACAATCAATAAATGCTAGGTAGGCTAAGACATACACAGCTTCGCTATACAGCCTAATAATTGAATAGGTACTGTATAAAAAAGTTGTAATTATTAAGAAAACTAGAAAAGTTATAAAAAGACTTTTTAGAATACCAATCAAGTGTTATTAAAATAAACCCACAATAAATAATTTATCTAAAAGAAAAGATCTAATCTTGAATTAAGGAAAAAAAAATCAGTTTAAGGAAAAAGTTGAATTGAAATATATACATACATCCGTAAACTCTAAGACTTTTAATGCTTCATCTAGGAGTAAGAAAAAAAAAAAGTAAAAAAAAAAATAGTAAATCAGCAAGAGTTTGCATACACGGAACAGAATTTTTCTGAAACATAACAGTATTTACATATAATGTCATTTTTAGCTCTCCATATAGCCTTCCAAAATGTCATTTTTTAAAGTTTAGTAGAATGCAGGGGAAGTGTAAGTATGTAATATATATCTGTAAAAAAATGCTATGAAATTTTAGCATTCCTTTCTGTCTTGACTCCTGGGTTTTACTGTCCTAGTCCTGTTTATTCTGTGATATTTAACAAAAACATCATCTCATGTCAGCATGTCAGGCTTATTTTCTAGATGTTATTAACACTTTTATCTTAATTTTTGCTAGAAGAGTCAAATCAGAGATTGGTATCAGATATGCATACACAGATTACAGCCCAGGAAAAAGCTAACTGGTACCACATATACTGAAAACACAGTGTTCCAATAAGAAATGTATCTTTCACAATATAAAGAATCATATTACTATTATATGGCTCTTCTATGGGTTAGGTAGTTAAAAAAAAAAAAAAAAAAAAGGGAAAGGAAAAAAAGGATGAATAGCAGAATGTGGAAATAGTCTGAGATCCAGTAGATCCTGTAGGTTAAAGATTGACACATTCTTCAGCCACAAAACCATGCTGGGATGAGGGATCCTGTGTGCACTCTTCAGCTAAATTATAGCTGTAGACTATTTAAAGTATTAAAAAAATAGGTAGCGCATAATATTCCAAACAAAGAGCCTAGAACTAAAACCTGAATATTCCTGAGGATAATCAGTTCTGTGGGTGGTCCAGGAACCCTCCAGTTGGTCGTCTTCATATATGAGAGAATGGACAGGTTTGAGAAAATGGAGTGACTTGGTACTAGGTGAAAAACTGAACCCTTAGTAACTCTCATAACTTTATTAATTGGTGCTGATTAAACACTTAGCAACACTCCCTACTTGGTTATTTGGTGCAGTTCTCTAGGTGGGAATTTCAAACTGTCTTAAAAACTCTCTCCAGGCAGCTCCTTCTGTGCAAGGACAAAGTTGTTAATTGTTAACTAATGTCCTTCCAGAGGCTTCTCTAAGAGGTTCCTGCTACAAAGTTAATCAGATAGTATATAGATAAAAGACTTGTTATTAAGCAATACCAACTTCCTGCAGATGCAGAAATAGTTACATAGGACAGTCTTTTGTACATAAGAAAGTTAGGAGATGTTTTACATGTGGATTAAGAAAATCTATGGCAATGGGTTATACACATGGTGAGGTGGTCACATAGGACTATGGGCCACCTGATCCATGGTCACGTAAGACTATGGGCCGGTCAGACCTGATGCAGCTGAAGTTGCTGTTACATAAACTTGCAACAGAGACTCTCATTTCCATCCGGACAGTGACTAACTGTCCCATTTCAGACATTCCTGACATGAGAGGTACCCTAGTCAAAGGACCAATTAAATCCAACTTTCTTTGTTAGTTTGCTTTTTTTTAAACAAACTGTCCATAGTGTCTGTGCAACAGGGAAAGAAATTATATGAAAGTTCCATAAGGATGTCAATTTAGTTATAGGTGACTTGCTGGGGAATATTTTCATAATTACTCCAATATTTACAAACAAATCCACAGTAACCAGGCTCTATCTTACTATTATTACTGTAAGGCTACACAGTATCCTTGTTTGCACTTTTTATCTCTGTGTAATCATCACCCATATTCTAAGTCTTGTTCTTAGATGGTTCTGGAGTGCTTAATATAATACCTTTTTATTCTACAATTCTTCAATGCATAAACAGCATCAATATCATTTTATAGTGGGATTCAGTAAAACTAAACTAATGTTTAAAACAAAGGAACCATCATGGAACAGTTGTCTATTTACCTATTTGCTTTTCAAATACATTTAAAACATTCTTTGCAATGATAATTACCTAAAAAAATGAGATGGGAAAAAAAGGAATTTTTCTTGAAGTTCTGGGACATCAGGAAAAATAAAAACAAAATGCAAATGAAATTTAAAATAAATCATCAAGGATGGGCATATTATAAATGTCACTCTAGAGACCTGAAAAAGAGTGAAATATTACACCTACATTTTTTTGTGCAAAACACCTACTTTAACAACCATAGTTACCAATGGAAAAAATCTTGCAGACATTAGTGGGAGTTATGTTAGGGTTTTTTACATCAAATTCAGAGCAGCTCATGAAATATATCAATGTTCACCTAGTTCCATTTGTCTTCAAAATAAATATGCTTGCGATAAACCCATAGAATTAATTTTCAAAGCAAAATAGAAACCTTATTTAGCATGTCTGTCAAGAAAACATTTAAATAAGAAGGCAAGCAAAATCTTAGATTCTTTTTGGAAATTTAGAGTAACATCTGCCATTTTAGTCATAGTAATCAGACATATTCAGAGAAAGTTTAAATAGCATGGACCTGTTAAACTTTCAAAGTAATCCATCTGCCTTATTATACAAATAATTCTATAAATATTGCACTTCAAAAAAGAATATTTTATTAATGAAACCAAAACATAATTTTGGCAGATATTTAATAAACATTTATGGTAATTGATCCCTTGGAATAATTATTCTAAATATTTAATGTGCATTCAATATTAAAATATTTTTAATATTAAAAAACTGTATCAAGCAAATGTAACAAGGGTTTACAAAATTATATCATATATATGAAAGTGTTGAAATAACACAATTATTTCAGTCAGTGGGATTTTGAGATCTCAATATTTTACGAGTGTCATAATGATTCAGTCCCTCTCCTGCACCCCATTTCAGGCTTTAAAAATCTGCCACTATTCAAGCACTGTCACTTTTCCAAGTGAATATCTGAAAACAATGTGATGGGGATTTAAGTCAGGACCACCCATGCATTTGTTGTTTTATTGAATTCAACTGTTTATTTGATAGATCCTGCTGACTGTATCTTAGGAACATATGGTAACCTAGTGGTCTTGGTCTTATATAAGAAATATTCTGGTTGATATGAAGTGTTGGCTTTACAATGCTAAGTTGACATTGTTAAAGTTCATTTTTCTGATGGAAATTAAACTGATAATTATTGTGTTAGTAAATCAGTACAGTAAAACATTACTGAATCAATAGATTGAGAAAGTTGGTACCAAGACTCTTAGTGGCCTTCTAGGGTTTTGTTTGGTTGTTTGGTTTGTTTTTTTAGTGGGGGGAAGATTTAGGGGATAAGATACAGTTTACCTGGTGTCAAATGCCTCTACTACACAGATGATTCGCAGCATTCTAAATAAAAGATATTCCCTCCGCAGCTCTTGGCTCATGTATGAAGAACCATACTGATCTTCTATCTGCCTCGAAGAGAAGGTAAAAAATTAGTGTCCCCATCTCCGCTGTGTCTACGCCTTATTACTGTTCTTCCTTGTGTTTTTCTGAATGGCTGTCTGGTACCTGATGACCAACACACCTCCCAGCTATGAGTCTGGACAATGTGCTGAGTGACATGGTGGAAGAGTGTTAAAATCAATTCAGTAGCTCCAACAGCAATGCTGGAAGAGCACCTTAAATGAACTGATGACAGTCCCCCTTCAGGTCCTTTCCCTTAAGAAAACAGGTACTTGAACACTTCTAAATCATTGCTATTGCTTCAAGTTTGATTTAAGAAACAGTAGGAAATAGCTTCATACCCTCTTACAAATCACTTCACCTATGATCAGCTACCCCTTTTGGACATTCATGGTTACTATGATCTCTCTTTACAGTTTTTTCCCTTTTCTGTATATTGACAGGAAGCACAGGCTGATACCTCCACCCTCCAAGAAATACTCTTATTTCTTAAGATATGGCTGTTCACTGCATAGGCCTTGACTACAATGGGTTTGGCTAGGAAAATGTTACAGTCAGTGACTGTAGATGCAGCTGCAGGAGAAGCTTGGCAAAGGCATTGAGAGGAGAAGGCAAAGTTTCATAGAAGAAAAACTTCAAAGGAATTAAGGATGTAAGGTACATGTGTAGCTTATTAGGCCACGGTGTCCAGAACACAATCCAAGAAGGATACTCTCTTTTCTTCCCATCATGACTAAGAGAAGAGCTTTTATCCTTTTTAGTTCTATGGAATTTTTCATCCTTTGTGTTGTTCATGTTTTATCTTTTTTGGTTCTCTGGAGGCATCACCCACCAGTCCTGTTCCTAGGCTTTGACTGTTCTTGGCTTTTAGCTGAAGCACTCTATTCAAAGAATAACCATAATGGCTTATCAATACCCCATGGGTGATGCTTTTGTCTCAGAGGGTCCCCAAAGCTGGACTTCTTAATTCCTAGAAGCTACCCTCATTGCTCTGCAAGCAGAGCACTTGCAGTAGAAAGCCTGTTCTCTCTGTCTCTATACTCTTTGCAAAATGTTATTCAAAGACACTTTTTGCCTTTTAATTGACAGTCAATATACTTCCCTGCTGTCTTCTTCCTCATGTTACATCCAAGAACATATATGCAAGAAAACATATAGCTTTAAGTGAAAGTCAAACATAGGATGAACTGTAGCTGAACAGGAAAATGTCAGGAAAAAAAAAAACAGTAAAAGACTGATTTCTTAAGAAACCAATATGACCCATAATTTGGATGTGTGAGGAAGAATAGTTAGGAAATCTTTTGTTATCAAAGTAACATTCAAAATTTACATGTTTCTACCAAACAAATTCGTTTTGATGAATCAACATTTTGCAACAAAAAAAGTAGCTAGCATATTCTTGACCATTCTTATAGCAATTTTCTACTGCTATGTCTGGAATAGGTCAGTAGTAAGGAGGCATCAGTTAAAAATTCCTAAAATATACATGTCATTCACATAAATATAACACAATATTTAACCAGTTTCTAGAGTCTGGTATGTTAGAACTGCATTTTTGAGTAGCACTTAAGAGATACTTAACAGCAAAGTGGTTCTTAAATTGTTAAGCATATATATGCATTTCCTATTTTGATATAAATCAATAAGGGAAAATGTTTGCAGAATTATGGTATCAGGATTGATCTTCTCTTGGCTTGCAGAAGGTTAAAAAATAGGTCAGTCCTATGAAATGATGATACATTACATTTCTTCTGAGACTACTTTTAATTTGTTATTTTTATTACTCAGATGGTCTCTAAGAAGGTATCCTTAAATATTTTTTTAAAGATTGATATATACTAACCTGATTACATAAGATCTATTGCAAAGTTCATATTTTTAAACAGTCATGATCCTTATCTACTCTTGGAGAAATTATGCATCAAGAACAGCTTTTACTAACTGACATTGTATGATAAAATAGAGCTCATGGAGACACCAAAAGTGTGTCTGATCATAACCCTTGTCATTGCCCTTCCTGATTATTTATGAAGTCTGGACCTTTTCAATATAACAGCCATACCTCAATCAGTGTTATGATGGCCCAGTTATTTTCACTTAATTGCATCTTATCTAGTCAGTTTAAAAATAATTACTATAGTAATCAAATTATTCTGATCTCTCTGGTATTTCTGAGCAGTTAACACAACCCACTGCTTAAGTATGACATTTAAGTCTGTAGATTCAAATAACAGGGCTTTTTTTTTAACCAATCAGCATTCATAACTACCTATTTCACACATGTCTTTTCATGTAGTGTGCTGTATAAAAGAAGCAACTGAAAAATTTCCCTGTAAGCCTATTAGCTGTACTTGTGAATATTTGTTGATTGTCATATAAATCCTTTCTGTAATTCAGATACTTGGCCATTGGCTGAAGTGATTCTTGTAGATCTAAGCCTGTAATTTTAGATATTAATAATGTAATCCTGATAAAGGAATTTGGAACTATTTTCATCCTCTTGACGTTTTGCTGTGGGATGCATACTAAAAGCAGGTCAATCATTGACCATTTGTCTTTATACTGTTTTCTCAGAGGATAAGCAGTATGCTCTTGGCACATATATTCCTTCAGATGATGCCCAGTAAAAAATAGACTCTTCTGCGGATGCTACAATAGTGTTTTAGAGCAATATAAGCACTAGCTGATATGTAGTTCTGGATAATAAACATATAACTGTCTGCCCCATTCCCCTCCCTTCCTTCCTTCCTTCCTTCCCACAAAGCTTAAACTTGCAAGCTCTTCTTGCTTGTTACTATGTATGTTTTCAGAAAGAAAATTTAATTTAACAAGTTCATTAACTCCCGCACCTCATTTAATGTCCACATTCATAGGACAAGAAATATACTTCTTAATTTGTGAAATAGGGACAGCCTGAAAATATTCTTCTGCTAGAACATTTAATGATCATCCATTTTTAATATTAAAGCTAGTGACACTTGGATTCCCTACTTTCTCTTTTTTTTTTCTTTTTTTTTTTTCCCTTTTTCTTTTTAAATTGTATTCTGTGATGAAGGGAAATAAGAGACCGCAGGACCTCAAGTACATACCCTCTCACATTTTGTTGTGTGTACAGTAAGCTAAACTGCGGTTCACAGCAACAGCATTCTCTCGGTGGTGCCAAAAGCAAAAAAAAATACCTCATATTTTCTTGTTCTAGGATTCAGGTAAAAGCAGAGCTATGGCCTTTCACACTTACTGAGAGAGCGGTGGGGTTTTTCTTGTAATGAAATATGTTCTGTAGCAACAGTTCATCATTTATTCACTATGTGAAATACATAATAATGATGACTATGTGAAAGGGCTAATAAATTTCTAGTCCTTCTACAGCTATAAAGTAGTGTAAAAACAGTGATGCAACATTTATACTTCTTGACATGATGCAGCATATGGAGAATATTGAATATTATTATCAAAGATTAATTTTATTTGGTAGAAGTTACCAAGGAGAAGTACCTCAATAAAAACAATTGCATTTTAAAGTAGAAATTAGAAGAAAAAGGGTGGGCAATTATTTTTTCCTGAATGAATTGACTGTATAAACTTCAATGAAAAAAAAATATATTACTATTCATCCAAAGGATTAAGGCAGACACTGACAAACTGAAGGAAGTCTGCCAACGAATCGCAAAAAAATTGTTTAATCTGTAATTGAAGAACTCTGAATTGTTTAATGGATTAAAGTGTTGTAACAATATAATCTTTTAGTAGTTTTTACACATGTAAAATGTGAGTATTTTGCATTTTTGTGCCGTCAGTTCAGATGGTCTTATAACTTTTCATCTCTGGGTCACAATAAAGATACTTTTGCAAGTTGCAGAGACTGCAGGAAAGTTACACATGATTTAAGAATACAAAGCAATTATGTTTTTCTGTAGATATATTCAACATATAATAATCTCCCAGAATAACATTTAATATGCTTAGACACTTAATTTGTCTGCTGATAGACAGTTGTTAGTCAGAGGGGAAAGGGTGGCCTGTCTTGCTGCTTGGAATTGGCTGATCCTTGATGTTGTTAAATCATCATCTTTCCAAATTTTTTTTTTTAATTGGGTTTTTATATATTTCCACATCAGTACTTTGTCTGTAATCCCTGAGTTGCTGACTGTCCTATCTCAATTATCCTACCTCTTTCTGCATTTTTGCTCTTGTTTTCTTCTATGGTTTGTTCTTATGCACTCACAGTTTTTTCACCCTATTTATTGATTTTCTCAAAAGTTTGGAGCAAGCTCACGCACAGCTGGACTGTATCAAAACTAGACCTTGGATCACACTGCGGAACCACTCAGAAAAGATTTTCAGCCTTATTCCATTTCCCTATTTACATAGATTTAGCATCCTCCATAAACACAAAGTCTTATATAACTGTGGTCTGTATGGAAGGAACACATCAGAGGAGAGTGATCATATACATTGTTTTAAGGCACCCTTACAGTATATTGTTCCAAGGTTAACTTACCTAGCTAAAAAGCTATTAAAAAACCTGAAAGGATTACTTCAAATAAGTGGATAGCTCTTAGCTGGCTTTGTTTGGCTTTGTACCTGGTATGGTGAAATGGATTGACATACCATAACAACTAAAGATGTGATAGCTTAAAAATATCATGGAATAGCTTGATGGTAGAACATATTTTTTCCCCAACATTCAGAGTTTCTTTGACCAAGCGCAGAGCAAAAGTTATTTAGGAGGAAGAAAAGAGTTATAAATTGATCAATAGCTATGTAGTAGGAAAGTATAAGGCTATGTAAAAGTTAAAAATCTTTTCATGTATCTTTACTATTCCAAAAAAAAAAAAAAAAGGGGGGGGGGGGGAGGGGGGCGGGAGGGGGAATTAAAATTAGTTCCAAGCCTACCTCAGTTCAGAAGATTGATTTCATGGCCAGCCTCTTTAACACATGCAGAATTTAAGTTCCTCACAGATGTAAGAAGTCACCAACAGGGATAATACGCTGGTAAACAAAGGGCCTGTGATTTTAAGTTAATGACCATTGTGGGAAAATGTGAAAATGAGTGATGCACTCACAAGTTCTCAGAAGACAGGTGTTATCATAACCTGTTAAAATCACTTCACTCAACATTTTTACAGGTTTGTCTTCATTCACAATAAACTGTATTTCCAATTTAGTTCACTGAATGGAATTATATTTTTAACTTCTATCGTTATCTATGGTACCCCACCTCCTTGTCATATTCTTGATTACAGTAGCTAACAGTAAATAATACTTCTTGCTGGCTGTTTATAATAACAGTTTGCTAATGCATTGGGGTCATAATATTTCTAAGTGGACCAAACTTTAAGGACAATTACATATATGAAATTTAAATTGCTAAGAAAAATAAAGGAAAAACTGAATCATGGTTATTTTAGAATCTATATAAGTCTTCCCTAGTGTAAAAAGAAAAGTGGCAACAATGACAAAAGCCTTTACAAATCTTATTTTCTGGAATAAGTTGTAGTCTGGTTAGGCCAGGGAAACAACTAATAACAGATCTCAACTGTTTAAAATTGAAATTATGATCAAGCAGCATATTTTAGCAATCAAGGATTACATGGAATACAAGTTACCATAGAACATAATAGTATTTTAGCTATATTTGTTCTTTCTAATTGTGGTGTTAAGAAGACAGCCTAAACGGCTAGAAATTTTTTTTGTCAGATAAAATGTCTACAACATAAATAGATTTATCTTACAAAAATGAAATAAGACATTTCCATATATTGTGCTAACACAAGGAAGAGAGGTTAGCTATGGAACACAGGTTAAAAATATAATCTGCACAAGTTCCATGCATTTTCTAGGTAAGTAGTTTAATGTTAACACTTATTTTATGAAAAGCAGTAGGTTTTGAATTTTATGGAACGTCCTAAAACTCACACTTTTCCGAATAAACTAGAAAGAAAAACCAAAACCAAGATTATTTTTTTTTAATGTAGGATTTGTAGTACATTAGGAAAAATTGTTAAAAAAATCTGGAAATTTTGTTCAATAAAATACTTGATTAGTCGAAGGAGTTTAAGACTTAGCTGAACTAATTTTATAGAAAATGGACATTTAAATTTTGACTTTTGTAAGGTCTGGGGCTTAAAACAAGAGCATCATAACATTACAGAATGAAGGAATCTGAGGGTTTTTTTTAGCAGAATAGTAAAGAATTGCTAAATGTGAATTGTAGAGCTGGCTGAGTAGTCATGCTACGCGGAAGTTTTAGGAGAGTTGCAATCTTGCTTTCTGTAAATTCTGTAAATATTTGCAGGGTATGAACATCACGATTGAGATCTTGACTCTTTTCAAATCAATGGCAAAACTCCAATTAATTTCAGTAAGACTGGAGTTTCAGCCACAGCACAACAGAGGAATGAGAGTAGAGAAGAGGCATAAAAAGAAGAGTTTAAGATGAAAGGGAAAAATTGCGAATAAAAACCCCTAGCTCTTCAAAAATTGCATATTTATATATTAAAACAAACGTATACAAACACACATATACAAATACATATATTAGTGAAAATACAGGTCTATGGATTAATAAATTTACGAAGAGACAGTGGAAGCTTACCTTGTGGCTGAGATCCAGCAGGTCTCTTTTGGAGTAGGAGACTCAGGTTGTACTATGACACAGAGTTATATAACCAAATTTTGTTCACATTATTTTATTATAAATATTGAGCTCTAGGGTGTACTTATTTTTAAGATACATACTAGATATATTTCTAATATTATGAAAAGTGGACTCGGTGGATAAAAGAGACTTCATTTTTTACTTTGAAGCAAATACTAAAAGACAAAATTTGGCTGAGATGATGCAGCAATATGTAGTCTGAGTTTTCTGGAAAAGGATATTGTAACTGCAGTTCCTTGAGATTTCATCAAATAGTACTTTATGTCTGCTATTTGCTGATGCCTGTGAACAAAACCTCTTGCTGAAATGTGTAGTTCTTTACAGGAAGGACTCCTAAACTACTAAAATAGAATATGAAAAAAACCAGATTCTGGTTAATCGATACATTATCCAGCTTGAGATATATTACAACTCCAATTACAATTCACATAAATATTTTCTTGCATCTAGAAGAACAACTATTATTTTTACCAAAATCAGCCACATCCTTATGCATTTATAGTCTTCTCATGCCTCTTCCATGAAATTTTCTTGTGTGTGAAAAACAAGATTAATTCTGACCAAGAATATTGATTTTGCTTGATTTGCATTTCAGTCTTTCTGTAGAGTGGAAAAAATTCTCAACGGTTTCTTATTTGTGAAAGTGTGTCTTTTGATTGTCATGTATAAAAGAAGTAACTCTAAGAGTATGTACTCTGCTTCATTGATTTTTTTTGTCTGCTGGGAAGCCAGTGACAGGCCTCAGACAGTGCTCAGGACAGTGATAATGGTGGTACCATCATCAGGACACTACTGTCAGAAGAAGTCAGAACCCTTTTGAACTTGATGATAACAGTAAGCTCTGTAACAACCTTTGTAAATCACTAAATAGAAAAGTTAAGCTTTGATACCCTAATAAAACATTGTTATAAAACTCTGCTACTAAAACATTTGTCTCAGTGGTAATTCAAATTGAAACAATTAGCAATACCAAAAAAAAAAAAAAAAAAAAAGAAAAGAAAAGGAACAATTAGGGCATTGGTTTAACAGCCTATATTTTAATGTGTTGACAATAGTTTTAATGAAGACATTTCCTTCTCCTTCAGGAGATAGTGTGTCAGCAAAAAAAATAAAAAATCAATTCTACACAATAAATAAATTTTGATTAGCTTTTACTGCATCTGTTATCTCATATAAATTTATTAACTCCTTGTGTTCCCAAGATAACTAATTTTTTTCCATCCTAAAACTCCAGAGCAGAGCACCTCTGAGGCAACACTGGTAAATATCTTATCTTCAAAAAGGGTAAAAGGGAGCACCCAGACTGGTCAGCCTCACCTTCATGCTTAGAAAGGTGATGGAACAACTAATCCCAGAAACCATTTGCAGGTGCATGAAGAAAGTGTTTGGGAGCTGTCAGCATAAGTTCACAAAGTGATCTCATGAAAAGTCAATGAAGGGCAGTGCAAAGTCCTGCACTGAAGGAGGAATATCCCCGTGCATTATTCCATGATGAGGGTCAGCCAGCTAAAAAAGAGATTGCAGAAAAGGACTTAGGGGTGTCCTTGCAGCAAAGAAAGTTAATGGTATCCTGAGCTGCATTAGGCAAAGTATGGCCAGCAGGTTGATGGAGGTGATCCTTCATAGAAGCACAGAGTGGTTGAGGTTGGAAGGACCTCTGGAGGTCACCCTGACCACCCACCCCTACTCATGCAGCATCACCTAGAGCAGGTTTCCCAGGACCATGTCTAGATGGAGGGGAAGCTCCACAGCCTCTGAGCAACTTGTGGCAGTGCTCAGTCACATAGTAAAAAGTATTTCCTTACATTCAGCCCAAACCTCCTGTGTTTCAGCTTGGGTCAATTACCTCTGGTCTTTTCTACTGGGCACCACTGAAAAGAGCCTGGCTCCATCCTCTTTGCACTCTCCCTTGAGGTATTTTTATATATATTGATGAGATCCCCCCTGAGTCTTCTTTTCTCTAGGCTAAACTATCCCAGCTCTTTCAGACTTTCTTTACAGGACACATACTCCAATCTCTTGATCATCTTTGTGACCATTTGTTGGAGTCTCATCAGTATGTCCATGTCTCCTTTGCACTGGGGAGATCAGAACTGAACACAGTACTGCAGGTGTGGCCTCAGCAGTGCTGAATAAAGGGGAAGGATCACCTCCCTTGACCTGCTGGCAACACTGTCTAAAGCAGCCCAGGATATCATTTGCCTTTGTAGCAAGGGAGCATTGCTGGCTCATGTTCAACCCGGTTTCAACCAGGACCCCCAGGTCCTTTTCTGCCAAGCTGCTTTACAGCTGGGTGTACTCCAGCATATATCAGTGTATCAGGTTCTTCCCCAGTTGCAGGAGTTAGGACTTCCCCTTGTTGAACTACATGAGGTTTCTGTTGGCCCATTTCTCCAGCCTATCAAGGTCCCTCTGGATGGCAGCACAACCCTCTAGCATATCAGCTACTCCTCCCAGTATCATGGTGTCTGCCAGCTTGCTAAAAACTCTGCCCCATCATCCAGACAATTAATGAAGATGTTGAACAGCAGCGGACCGAGTATTTACATCTGGGCCACACCACTAGCCACTGGCTTCCAAGTAGACTTTGTACCACTGATCACCACCTTCTGGGTCAGGTCATTCAGCCAGTTTTCAACCCACCTCACTGTTCATCCTGCACATATATCAACAGTTTCTCTATGAGGATGTTGTGGGAGACAGTGTCAAAGACCTTCCTGAAGTCCAGGTAGACAATATCCACTGTTCCCCCCTCGTCTATCACGACAGTCACTTCATCATACAAGTTCATCAAGTTGGTCAAGCATTAATTCCCCTTGGTGAAGTCATGCTGACTACTCCTGTCCAGGAATGTTCAGTTCGATGCTCCCTGGTAAAAAAGATGCATGAACACACTGTGCAGCAGAGATACAGAGCTACTGGAGAGCCTAACAAAGGGCCATTGAGATGATTAAGGGACTAGCATATCTTTCATAAGAGGAGAGGCTGAGAAAGCTGGGACTGTTTAGTCTGCAGAAGAGAAGGTACAGGACGAATCTTACCAATGTGTATAAAAAATCTGAAGGGACAGTGTAAGGAAAATGGATATAGGCTTTTCTTACTGACAGGACAAGAGGCAACGGACACAAACTGAAACACAGGAGGTTCCATCTGAACATAAGGAAGCACTTTATTACAATGAGAGTGACTGAGCACCAGCACAGCTTGCCCAGGGATGCTGAGGAATCTCCATCCTTGGAGACATCCAAAAGTCCAGGTCCTGGACAACCTGCTCTCGAGCTGGACCAGATGACCTCGAGGGCTGCCTTCCAGCCTCAACCAGTCTGTGATTCTGTTGGAGATTTACTGGGTTTTTTGCCTGTTTCGTTAATTGCCATGGCTTGATATTCTACATATATATATTAAAATATAGGTTGTCAAAGGTACTAACAGGCCACATTGCTACCGGTTTAGAAAGAGAAATGCTTAGGTATTTTCTGCATGAAAAGTATTTTAAAGTGAAATGCCATTCTGTATTCAGGTTTTTTTTGCATTTGTAAATTTGCTGTGACTCCAAATAGTAGTATATAAATAAACCATGCAGTGGAATAGCCAATAGTAGCCTGTGGAAAAACCACATTGGAAAGGTAAAGCAACTTTTTAATAGGATGTCCACTTCTGAGCAGTCACAAACCTTGATTATTATTGTCTAAATTAATCATGGTTAGTTGATAAATCCAGTCTTATGGAACTGTTTTAGAAGGTAAACATCTTTGAACAGTTTGAAGAATATTTTGTGTGAGCCAATATAAAGCTTAACTATTTGTAGAAAGGGTACTGTTGTCTAGTTCACAATTTTCAAGGTTTGGGAAGTAAGCATGTAGACTATGCAGCTCATTAGAGCACTATATCTGTATAACAGGGATTTATTTTTTCTGCCTGTCAGCTCAGTGCCTATTATTGTCTGTCAAATCAGACTTCTGTGAATTGTGGTCAACAATAGAACTTTTAAAGGGATATGAAGTGCTAGAGCTTTGTAGATGTGGCCCACTATTAATGATTAGGCAAAGAAGCCTCTTCTTTTGCCTAATGTAAAGTAATATAAGGTTTTCTAAGATTCTGGTATGTCAAAAATTAGACAAGTCTTGAGTATCTGATAAATTGCCAGTGAACTGCTATTAGGAAATGCAATAGGAAAGCTATCTTTACAGAGGCATCAAAACCAGAGTAAATACTGTCAGCGAAGTGTTCTAAACTTACTAGTAAGGAAAAAAATCATACAGCAGCAACAAAGGTTCACTATGGTATCTTCTCGGGATAAAGTAATAATTCCTAGAATAGTGGATAAATAAGCGGGATACAGCTTAATAGGCATAAAATTATTGTGTCACTGTATTTTATTGGATTTGAGTAAGTGTTATAATATTTAAGCTAACATTTTTAGTATGGATTCAAGAGATAGCATAGCAAACAGCAAGAAATCTTGCTACCTGCTTCAGCCTTCCTAAATGTCAATAACTACAGCAAAATTTAAGGTCCCTTCATGATTAACAGTGAAAGACAGTCACATCTAAAGGTGTATCTGCCTATCTTGGGTACCTATTTATAAAGCAAAATAAATAACCTTCCAGAGGTTCCCTTAAAACGCCCAAACACCTTCTATTGAATCTAGCCTTCTTGTTGCTTACAATGGCCATCAAGAACAGGGCCTGAGAAGGCACCAGTTATTTAAACGTCAGTTAAACATACTCTAACTCAATGACTTTAACGGTATTGCAGAGCATTAATGGAAAGACTGATTTGCTGCAGATCTATTTTTAAAGTAGAAGTGAACTCAAGCCATTATAGTAAGTGCAGTGGGTTGTGTACCATATCTGACAAACAAATACTTATGTCATAAATCTTCATAAACTAATTTGAAAAAGAATGTGTAGTAAACTCTTTTATATTATATAAGTCATCACATGGATTCCAAATATTGTGAGATGGTGTAGTGTGTCTATATGAAGTAGATTGTTAGACTTATTCCATCACACTATGAGCAGCGTGTCAAACTTTTTAAAGGAAAATAGGAAACTATTTACAACTGCTTTCAGCTTCCTACATTTTTCTTGAGTAAATAGCTATAATAACATAAACACTTACCAAGTAAATTTGCCATATAAATTCTTAAAGAATTTTCATTTTAATTCCAATTTGACAATGATAGAAACCTATGTGAGGACTATGAAATGTGAAAATTTATTTGTTCTACTCTTAATATTCAATCATGTAATTTTAAAAAATATTTGTGTCCTAGCCACCCATGTATTGTACATGTAAAATAGAAACTGCATATCCAATTTTCACTTTAGATTTAGCATCAAAAATAAAGATATGAAAACTTTATGGCTACTTTAAAAAAATAAATTAATATAACATATAAAATACTTACATAAAAATAATAATAAAGAGGTTTACATGTGGAGTAGTGTCCATTTCTGGGCTCTTCAGTGAAAGAAAGATATGGACATACTGGAAACAATCCAGTGCTTAAACACAAAAAAAAGATAAAGAGACAGAGACTGGAGCTTCTTTCATGTGCAGAGAGGCTGAGAGAGCTAGGACTCTGCATGCTGGAGACAAGCCCTGAAAGCTCAGAGGGAGTCTTCTCAGTTTGTATACGTACCTGAGCCTGATTATTCTCAGTAGTACCCAGGATGAGAGGTAATAGGTACAAATTGAAATGCATGAGATTCTATCTGAACACATGAAAACACTTCTAAAATTATTTTTATTGTGAAGATGATCAAACATTGCAGCCTATTCAGAGAAGCTGTGGAGGGTCCATCCATAGAGTTGTTCAAAACAGAAATGAACATGATCCTGCTTTAGGTAACCCTGCTTGAGCAGTGGGGTTGGACCAGGTGATCTCAAGAGGTTCCTTCCAACTTAAATGATTCTGTGATTCTGTGATTTATAAATGATTTAAAAAATATTTTGCAAATGATGTTTTAGCTACCATTATAAACCACTTGCAAACTAGAATGCACAAAATCATTAATAAACTTGTATGTGGTATGCTGGAACCTTTCTCATTTATTTCTAAAAATCTATTTATATGTGATATAAATATCAGCTGCATTTAAACCATTATTACCACAACTCAACTGGTAGGCTCCACATAATTATTTTGGTTAAACTCCATTCTGCTCAGCACCAGAAGCAAAGCTAAAGACACTTGGCAGCCCATGACAATGGTCCCATTCAAATTAGCTGGATTAGAGAATGAGTCATTTTGTAAGGGGCTTCTGAGTGCCCTTTCAATGGCTACAAACTGTGCCAAAACAGAGAACCTCTGAAGTCCACAAAGATAACATTAATAACTAATAAGGCAACACCAAACAATCCAGGAAACATAATGAAAAATTCAGTCATTGGGATCTAATATTTCACCCTTTCAAAACATTTCATTCATTCAGTAACATTCACCAAATGCTATCACGCCAAGGGAAGAGAAAAAATAGGGTGCTAGGCAATCATTACCACAGAAATTCCACTGAAATTTAATACACTATACTGATTTTTCTAAACCAAGAAACAATGAGAAACCTTATTATAAGATACCAGAATCAGATTGTTGGTGTAATTTCACTTTTACACAACCCGTATTCACATTTTGCCTCTGGGATAATCATAGTGTAGAACGATTACGTGATTTTATGATTATTGAGCACCAAATGTGGAATTTGTGTACAACAAAGTGGCCATGGGTCAATGCATATGTACTTGATGTACCTACACCTGGTCTAAATTTATCAGTAGTAGCACTACACAATAACATGAGCTTTTGCAGGCAGAAATGGATTGTTAAAAATGAAAGTGACATCAACAAATTCCATCTTTAAAGGGAACTATACAAGACACCATTTTGGTAGGATGCCAAATTGAAAATCACACTAAATGTATTACAGCAACCTTCTACATTGTTGTAAACTTTATGGGAGAAACACACAACAGACATACCTGTCTTTTCAAACATGAATTCTGGTATACCTTTACTAGAACCCATCCAGCACACATAATGTCTTCAGACAGATCCCACTCTTGTTCGCTAGGTTTTCAATTCAGGATTGACATTGAACAACCATATTTACAAACTCAGCCTCTTATCAGACTGTCTCCTCACATTTGTAACACTGGTCCCTACCTAATTAAAAATATAGGGCAACAGTGAATGTTGATTAACCCATCATGGTCCCTTAAATGAGTGGAACTATCAATACAGGTTGATATCTCTACAATCAAACTTATCTGCTCATTATTCCTGAGCAAAGCTTATATATGGTGGTTAGCATGGTTACATGGATGAACCCTCACCTCTCCAAAATGATGTGACTGGTATCCTGGGAACAAGACTAGGAATGTTAAACAGCATAGACACTGAAAATTCAACAAATAAAATAGGATTGCAACAAGTTATTTATATAAACCCGAACAGCAATCACAATCTTTAATGGCATTAAGAACTAGTCAGTGGCTTTTAGTTGATATATTGCCTAAGTGGGAAAGCATTAATGAAAAGGACCACTAATGATGCATTTTGGGTGATGCATTTGGCATCACCCGAAATAATGTTTCCCTAGCTCTTAACTACATCCAAGCTTAATTGTGGATAAAATCTACCATGCAGCAATTATAAGAGATGATGAGGGCACCTTACCCACTGAAATTCAAAAGGTAATCTGGGATAATGCAACCAAATTTTAAAGTAACTTCCAATCTTGGAGTCATTTAGTTAATTTCACTTCTGACACAGTCAACAGTAAAAACACAGCTTTTGTCTTAACAGTATGCAATGCTTCAGTATACACCATATATCCAAGCATTGTGCTAGGATTAAATCACAAAGGAACTGTACTCTAGCCATTAGAACATAGGTGTATGGGCCCAAGAAAATGGGAAAAAATGGCAAACTGTCTAGATTGATGTGTGTGTTATAGAGGAAGAACAGGGATTTATTTGTAAAAGTAATACTATTAAGGCTCAAGACAAATGTCTTGACACTAAACAAAATTGTTTGTCATTTTGAAATACACCCTGATGAAAATCCTAAAACTGTATTTGTATATGTTGGAAATTGATGTGGTTTTATGAGGACCCTTTGTGATTTTATAATTACAGCCAACACCACTGTGGAGATATATAAGCACTCAAATATCTGTATTACCAAGATTATGGGATGTGACTTTTCCTGGGCTGCAGTGGGCTGTGACCAGTATCTCCCTCTGAGAGGTATGATTCTCAGAGCTTGTGAACTCCCTTTTGAAAAGCTAGGAGGATCGTCGACAAAAGCTGATGATGAGGCCTGGGCTGTTTTTCCTGCTTCTTGAGACTCAACCCTTCCCCTATGAGAAATACAAAGGTGTCTGACATGAGTATTTCAATGAATTTGAGGAACTTTTAACAGGTATATTATACCTTTGTACCTATATGTCCATACATCTACTCCTTTGTATCTGTGTGTATGTGTGTGTGAATTAATTTAGGTACTTCATATTAAGTATAGTAGAAGTATCACCATTTTGAATCCATAGTTAAGGCATTTTTATAATTTAAGTAAATCCTATTTTATTCCTATGTAAATTATAAATTGGTTAATGATTAAGTGCTACTAAAATTCTATGATCAACCTTAAACTGTGAATATTCCTTATAATTCTTTAGATATGAAACATTGACCAAGCCTGATACTAAGATTGGATCTAGCCACACCTAAGTTCTATTAAGAGTTTAGAAAGCAAGGGGATCCACTTTGAATATCATCACTCAATGGGACAGCCTACCTCACCCTTGTACATTTTGTCTCTGTGTAAATCATTTCAGCTCAGTTTTAACTCGATTTTCATTTTTCTTTATGTGTTCCATCCACGTAATGAGATATAGAGTGAAGCTACCCACAAATTCATTTTAAAACTATTTTGCTCATACCTTTGATGGTGATTCATCTAATACTTTGATTAGTGACCTAACCTAAACTACTCATTTGTGACATTATGGCATGACAGACTTTTGACACTGATATTTACCATTTCATTTGTATTTTGGAAGTTCTGTTTAATTCTGTACTGGATGTAGGTATCACGGTGGAAGGGGCTGCAGTGGTGGCCCCTTGGGGAAGAGGCCAGGGGCTGCCCTTTGCTGGTTCCAGCCAGTTCCAGCCAGTTCCAGCTGGTTCCAGCTGGTTCTAAAGGACCCACTGTGGGACACAGCTGAGCCTCTGGATGTGGCACCTCTGGGAAAGTGTATTTAAGAAAGGCAAGGAACTGCTACAGAGATGAGAGAACAAAAAGGGTGAGAAGTAGTGGAGGTTGAGGATCATGGAGGACTGGATTTTCCCCTGCAGTCTATGGAGATTACACACTGTGGCAGGGAAAAGTGTGAGAAGAAGGAGTAGCAGAGAGTAACCGTGAGGTACTGACTGCACCACCCCTGTCTCCCACCCTATCCTGCACCACTCAAGTGAGGGTAGGGGACATGGGAGTTAAGGAAACAAGTTGAGCCTGGGAAAAGCTAGTATTTGTCTTTCTGTTTTCTGCTACCTGAATTAGTAGCTGTGGTTTTATTTTAACTGGCAATAAATTAAGTCAGTCTTTCCCAAGCTGAGGTTGTCTTGTCTGTCATAATATGTGATGTCCCTATTTTGGCCCATGAACTTTCTTATTCCTATTCTTCTTTCCTCCCCTGTTCTGCTGAGGGGAGAGTGAGCTGGGAGTTTAGTGGTAATCTGGCTGTTAGCCAGGGCTAACCCACTACAAATTCTTAAAAGTGAACATAAATTAAAAGAGATAGTAGACCATACTTTGTATTGGTATGGTGAATCTACCTTCAGGCTTCCATCCAAAGTTTTCAGAGGCTTGACTGAACTCCGCTTACCTTGAGTATTCATTTTGGATATCTGCATTCTCTTTTGCTCAATAAAATCTTCTGTGAAAGCCACTATGTTCTAATTGTTTCAGTCTAATATTTCTGTTACGTATAACCAATACACTTTATTTCATATATAGGTTAACACTAATGTTTGAGGCCTGAGCTGCTGCTGGAGAAACTGCAGGGAGACTTTTCCATCAAATAGGTGGTAGGATAAGGGAGGAGTCCTTCCCTACTGGTTACATAGCAACTCCTAAGCATCTGTGTCCAGCAACTCCTAAGATCCTTTCCCAAATGAAGAAATGCGGGTGATTATATTTCACACTGACTTAAACTAAACACAGTTTATTTGAAACTATTTCTTTCTAAAGAGGTAAAATATTTGTGTTTCTCAAGAAAGTGAAATGCAGAATTCAGACCATTTCCTGACAGTTGGTATCTGTAAGTTCTTTATCTGATCAGAATATGTTATTTGTTTTAAAGAAGACTATTTTTCTTAGTCGGTATAGAATATGTGAGTGCCCTTTTTCCAGATGTCACTTCTCCCATTTCCTAATATGCATTTTCATAACTTTCCTATGGTATTTGCTTTGTATTGTCTTCTATCTCCTGCCTCAGAACTCATTAGCATAGTCCACATCCACTACACAGCATTTCTTAGGTCTCCTAGATATTTTATGTAGTCTCCATTCACAAAATGGTACAGTGGGTGTATACTTTTATTTCCTTTTACTATCTGTTCATGTACTATTTTACTTGAATTTGCAGGTTTTAGTCCACTTGTTTTAGCGTATTTGTTTTGTTTATATTTTTCCATGGCACTAAATCTATTCTTTAAGCCATTTTTAGTTTTAAATTGTCATGTTTTAGTCTCATCTGATCTCATTTGAAAATACATGTAGAATATATGGTTCATTAATAAAATTATGAGAATGGCTTTCATGTTTAGGTAAACATGAAAAAGAAGGTAATAAAGGTAAAAAAAAAAAAAAAAAAAGACCAGTATTTTTAATCCTTTGTTTACTTTTAATAACTTCTCAAAAGGCTTCACAGTTTATAGTATTTCTACAATGAGATGCTACTTTTTGTGACACTAGCTGGCAGAAAGGGGCAAATTTCTTGACTGCTAAAAAAGTGTATTATATGAATAAAACCAGAAATACACAAATTACATATATTTTGAAAATCTCAGAGAGGAAACATGTATTGACTTATTAATATTCTTTAAAGGGACAACAGGCAAGATCAGCTAGTTCTTTAATTAGCCTAATTTTTCCTGCAACTATTCCCATGATATTCACAAGTATGAAAATATGAAATAAGCATCTTTTTAAATATATAATTATTTATAAATAGAACAACTGTGTTATATTCCAAGATCATTCTCTGAAAGTATTGCACTGATCAGGGTGAAATAAGGCAGAATCACAGCTGCTGTATGACAGACATGTTTATGTACACACATTTTGTTCTCAAAGTAAAAGTATCTCTGGCTACTTGGAGATACTGTGAGTTTCCTTTTTGGACTAATTTCAAACCTTTTGGGAAGGACATATTTGGACTTGATTTTGAGATCTTGGAGGGTATTAAGAGTTTGTCCATTGGTAACCAAACATTTAAACTTTGTTGCCAGATGCATACTTCTTTTCACAAACTTGCATGGAATTTTATTGTAAGCAGTGAGCTTTCCTGGCTTAATTTCCTATTTTGTGTGACAAATTATTTTATGAGCTAGGTTCATAACTCTTTTTTTCTTTTTTTTTAATTTGTCAGTGATAACATTCAGCACTCAAGAGATTGCTACACATTCTTTATTTAAAGTAGTGTTGTACTGGTCTTTTCCCATAATAAATCCACTGTATCTAATAAAGCTTCCTCCAGGGCATATGAAACCCTTTTAGTAATAATTGGCAACTGAAAAATAAATTGTCCCTTTCGTAACACTTCTTAATGTGAACAAACCTCTTTGACCATGCAAACACAAGACTTTGTGTACACATGTGTGATTTTGATATATATGTATGTGCAATCATATCATAACCATAAGACAATGAAGGCAAGGTAGTGCATAGTAAAGAGTGGATGTAGTCAAGAACATATAAATTGACTAGATCAGGGCCGCTAAAATGATCAGAAGTATGGAACACCTCTCCTATGAAGAAAGGCTGAGTGAGTTAGGGTTCAGCCTATAGAAGAGCAGGCTCCAGGGCAACTGTATTGTGGTCTTTCTTAAAGAGGGCTTATAAGAAAGATGGGAGAGACAATTTTCACCAGGGCCTGCAGGGGTAGGACAATGGGTACTAGTTTTGAACTCAAAAAAGGTAGGTTTAGATTGGATATTAGGAAGAAATTCTTTACTGTAAGGGTGGTGAGACACTGGAACAGGTTGCTCAGAGAAGTTGTGGATGCTGTGTTCCTGGGAGTGTTCAAAGCCAGGATGGATGGAGCTTTGAGCAACCTGGTCTAGTGGAAGGGCATCCCTACCCATGGCAGAGGGGTTGGAACTAGACGATCTTTAAGGTCCCCTTCCAACACAAACTGTTCTATGGCTTTATGTTTTTCTTAGAATGAAATTAGAATAAATATTCTAAAACCTAAGCAGAATTCAAATAATTTCACCCACCTGTTACAAAATAAAAAAAATATAACAATTTAATGTTATGCTTTTGTGGTTTAAATTTAATTTGGGTTTAATAAGTAGGCAAGCAGGTCATATAGGCTTACATTTTTTGTTCCATTTCCATGCATCCCAATTGGGAATGATTCCAATGAAAATGAATTTGTATTTCTAACTGATTGGCCAGTTAATGGCAGCCACTTTGATTACAAAGTGGGGTTCTGCTTGCAGATAAAATGTAAACAATAGACATCTGAAATAATTAATGATGTTGGTGTGAGATGATGGCATACATGACCTCTCAAAATCACCTTGAGATGGCTAAAATAATAGTTTATAAAAATCCCCTGGCCTTTGGTCCTTCCTGAGTGTAATATATGCTTTCTGTAATATGTAGAGAAGGATTAAAAATTGAATTTTTGAAAGCTCAAGCTTTTCAGTAGGAGACAGCAGCTTCTCTGCTATTTTCACCTTGTGTTATGGTCTTGTCTTAGAACTTAAAAATCACAAGTGTTTTCTAAAAATTAACAATAATATACCCATAATAAGAGCAAGGAAGTTTTATAGGAAACTTTTTTGCAACAGTAAAGCACACATTCAGAGAAATGTCACTGAAGGAAATAGGCTATATATCCTTTCTGCTCATATTCTGTCAAATAGATTATGTTCAGGATAACATAATCTTTACCAGTGTCCCTTGCATATCAGTTATGGATTGTTGCCTTATATTGGCCTCTGCTTGGTCCAATACTTGTCAGCCAAAGGTAGCCAAGGAGATATGCACACAACTAGCAAATGGACAAGCAAGCAGACAATTAAAAGTAGAGAAAGAAAGTGAAATTCAAAGTAGAATTGCACTTTTCATAGTACTTTTATACCACTGCTAAAATGAACATGGTGACTTGATTTACACATAATGATGAAATATGTTGAGGGCATGTTTTATCTTTTTTTGAAAATCAAGTCTCAACATGTTTTGGAATGATTCAGTGTCCACCATTGGCTAATGTTATTTACGTTGAAAGAAAGAGTTATAATTTAGGCATATTATAGTGATGTAACTATTATTTTTACGTGTCAGCATCTTGGGTACACTGAAGATCTTATTGCTGATATAAATAAATAAATAAAGGGATGTTATCTGAGCTGAGATACATTCATTGTCAGTAAAAAAAAAAAAGTATACATATGCAGAAAGACACTCAAACTAAGAGTTCCTTTTCCCCTCCATTAACTACAAATGAGTTTAGGATGGCTAACTGTGTTAGAAGTCAATAACAGAGGTATATATAATGTCATGTGAGATGAACTCAGATATAGAATTTTACCATTAACCCTGGGGTAATCAGATGTTGTTCTGTATTTCGATTTTATTTTTTTTATCTGAGAAGGATTGCATGTGATGTTTGTTCCACATGCTTTCATGTTGTATTGAAAACTTGAAGAATAAGCTACCATAGTTACAGCTGTTGAATAAATAAAAAATTGACTAGAAAATAAGTGTCTTCTGGATTTTTTCTTTTTTTTTTTTCTCTTCTGTTTAATAAGACTAATAATATGGTTAAAAAAAGTGCTTTTCACTCAGTCATTGGTGTAAGTACATTTGCAATGGTATGAACACAGTGAAAACAAGGGTGACTGCTTATCATAATCAGTATTAAAGTTCAAGATTTATGCTTTTATATCTGTGTTCAAACAAAAACCCAGAGACAGCCAAATCCAATGATTTCAATGACGTGAAATTCCTGAGAAATGGGGCCAAGTATGGAATCAGATTGGATTCCAATAATGTGTCCATTCTAAGGGTCGTAATTAAATAATTAATTTAAGTAATAATTTATTTCTTGCATTATTCCCTCTTTTCAGATAATCCCATTCAGGCTGTATTAGTATTTATACTAGGGGGCTACTTTTTTCCCTTAAGAGGTGATAGACACGGAATAAAATTCCAAGGAAAGCAGTGGGAAAAGCTTATTTCCACTGTGGACATGAAGGTGTGTCTTCAAAGCATTCATATATTATTGCCATGATCGTAACTATACTAGCAAACAGAAAAACCAGAAATTCAGCTTCTGTATAGATCCTGTTATTAATTTTCTTATGCTTTCTATTGCTATGATTATACAGCATTCTTCATTTCAATGCTGTTGTGCTCTGCTGTGCTAGCCAATTCATCTGAAAAGCAATCAGTGACAGAAATAAAAAAGCATTGTGCTAAGCACCCAACATCACTAACATGGCGAAAAACAGCTCATTTGGTCCATGCTGAAACAGTACTTAAAACAAAAGGAATTGCAATCCCTGTAAAATCCCCTTACCCTTTTTCAAATTGAGAACCCAAACATTCACAATTCTTGCTACAGAAATCTCAGGTGAATCAAAGGTTAGTGGCTTCCAAATTCAGCTGGATCTAGACTTCCTTCTGGACATATTTATCAAATAAATAATACCACATTTCTTAAGAAAAACTGTCACTGTTTTCTTATGACTGTAGCACATTCTTTTACTGGTATTAAAAATGTAATGCCTAGATATTCCCATGAATGTTGCTTTCTAAAGAGCGAATTAAAGGCAGAATGGGGACTCAGGTTTGCCATGCCAAGCATAAAGTTGTGCTGTTAAGGGTTATGACATGCAGATTTATACAAAAAGTCTGAATGGAAATTGGATATGCCTTGAAAACATCCAATCTACTGAAAAATATTCTTTTTGTCCGCTTCTAATGAACCCGCTCTTTCCCCAGAAAAACGACAAGTTTATGTGTTTTGCCTTTTTTTTTTTTTTTTTTTTTTTTGTGCACCCACATGCTGAAAGGATCCTTCCTGCCTCATATAATCTTGCACTGTTTATGAAAATAAGTAATGCCTTTCTAATGGCATGTTCATTATTCAAACTATTAGTTAATTACTTTATAAAGACTTGTTCCCTTCTCCTACAAGTAGTCAAGTAAAATTTATAGCATAAATCCATGATTGTGAAGAATTAGACAGCTCTAGTCTTCATTTACAGTCTCTGCACAGACAAGACAGAGGATATGACTGCTTAATTGTGCATAACTAATGGATACAATAAAAATCCTATACCAAACTGCATGGGTCTTAGATGATTTAAATATTTTTAAGTTATATATACTATTTTAACATATTCAACTATTTCAAAGCCACATTTCTGCCACTATCTTCTGCTCTGATTTCTGTTGACATTATGATTTGTAAGCATGTGATTATTAAATTTTTTGCTAAATGTTCCCAGATATTGCTTGCATGTTATCTCTTCTTTTGTTCTCAGATAAATCGGTAGTGGTGGAGATTATAATGCTGATGGCCTCAAAGTTCAGGCTTGATTTCAGTCTAGACTGGTATAACTGTAAATGTAACTGAAAACAATATTTTCTGATTAGTAACTAACATAAATTAATTTGAGGTCTTTGTCATATTCTTAAAAGAACTTGTAATCAAAGCCCACATTATTCCTTATTACACTTTTGGAAGAGAGTACGCATAAATTCTCACACCTGGATTCATTAGCCTCAGTAGCAACTGTGAGCTGTAAGTCGTTACTAATATTTTTGACTCCTGCCTTTGCAAAAAATTGAGTTGGCTCTTACTGTGGCTGCAAAAGTTTATGTAATTTTTCCATATCTGCTAAGTAATCTCAGGTTTTGGCTTAAACATCTAAATTGCATGGAAAGTAAAAGCTATTACGTATGTCATGTCTCTGATGTTTTAGAATATGAGACCTTTTATTTTATGTACAAAAATTTCCTTCTTATAAAATCAGAGGAACATAGAAAGGGGAAGTAAGTTTCTCTGGGCTTCCTCACAACGGCTAGGTACTTCCTCTGAGACAAGGTGATCTGTGCTAATTTTGTTAACATTCTTCTAGGTGCTCAATAATGCCGAAGACTGTTTTTTTGAGAAATTTCAGTTGCTCCCAATGAAAATATATGAAATATATTTTAAATGAAAGACCTTATTGCTGAATATTTTTTACACACTTATAATACTCCAAATTTTACAAAGAATTTCCTCTTCTAAGATTTCATAAATCTAATATTTGACTACTATTATCTGGCTGATTTATACTTCAATACAAAATTGCAAACTAAACTCTAAATATATTTTAAACAGTATATATCTGTTGTTCATAAAACTAGCTTCAGTTGCCCTGTGAGGCACATTCTTATAAATAGAAAGATAACCTACATGAGATTACTTAACAGATAAAATATTCACATTTTATGTGAAAACATTTGTTACTGGAAAACTGTCAAGGCCATGCTGATGCCATTTAAGATAAGCCAATATGCACTACATTATTATTTTTGTTTCTGTTTTCTCTCAGGAGTGATTTTCTAGAAAATCTTTGAGAAAAGGCCTTTTAAGAGGGTTTTCCAAGATTTTTTTTTTTTTAATGCCCTGCTTTTTCAGTCATAATATCATTACAATTGACAGTTATACGCAAGATAATTTCACTAGTTAGTGGATCAAGATATTTTCAACTTCATGAACATGACAAATACAATCAATATATCATTTGCACTCTTCATTTTCTTCATTTCTCATAATCTACCATTAGCTCTTTCTCATTCTTTTCTCCCTCTGAACTACCTGCTGTCCTTGTGTCAGTGTTGCTTTAGATCCTGCTATAGAAAAATATCCAACTGATAAAAGACTGTGATAAAGTGATACTTTATTTCTGAAAATTTGATATCTCTAATTATGGTAGATAATTACATCTGGTAATTCATGACTACGTTGGCACCACAGATTTAATTTTCTGTCCTGCTCAAAGGGATTAAGTAGTAAGCAATTAAATGAATCTAGTCCTTTCAGCAAAGTGTTTCTGTCCAATATGTTTGCTGTATCAATTTTATATACAGTTATTATAAAGAGTAAACCAAAAAACGCCAGATAAAACAATTTTTCTGCACTTGCATATATCCTTCTTTAATGAAACAAATAAATAGAATTTCAAGGCTCCAAACTTGGAAAATTATTCTTAAGATAAAGCAAAAGTGTTAAAAAGTCATGTCATTAAAAATGACCTATTATTTACATCTAAGAAGGAGACATGATGTTGACATGTATTTGAGTGAATGAAGTGATTAATTATTAATACTTAGAAAAGGAAAAGAGAAAAACCTGTTTGTTTGTTTTCTGGTTTAATTCATGCCTTTAATTCTACCATAGTATATCAAAGTCTTGAGGACACTACCAGGCCTGACTGGTCCTGCTTAACCTGCCCTGGGGCCATGACCCTATGCCACCTTTCAGTCCTCCCAGAGCCATCAGCCCCCACCCCAGTGATCACACAGCAGTACCAGCCTCCAGTTCCCTACAGCCCTGCAGAGCCGTAGGCCCATGTCCCAGTCCAGCTTCAGCCCATCTCTAACTCCAGGGCAGTGCCTAACACACAGGGCTGAGGCTGCACCTGGTGCACTCTAGCCTTCCCTACTTCTCCAGCTGGGGTGGTGGGACAGGCCCTGACTACCAGGCCATGTCCTGCTGCCGCATGGGGAGCCCCTGCAGCTCATGGTGCCCTGACACCAGGGAGCCAACAACCCCCAGTACACCCTGACACAGTACAAAATATTCTCAATCACTTTCTCAGAGAAATTCTGGAATTCAAATGGTGGAGTTTACCTTCAAGATTTGTTTCCTCCACCACCAACTTAAAAAAGAAGAAATATGAAAACATGGAGGTTTTCCTGAGTAAAGAACCTAAGGATTTAAATTTTGGCTTTATTTATTATCTACAGCAGTAGTTAAATCTCACTTTCTGTTTTAGTTTATTGTGATCAATCTGTAAAGTGAAATAAAGACAGAAAACCTTAACATATAATTGGTTACCAAACATATTCAACCTGGTGTAAATGGATAATAGAAAAATAGAAGTATGAAATAGGATGAATATTTGTATTTCTTATCAGAAAAAAAAAAGAGATAAAGTGTCTACTTATACCTGTAAATACCTGTAAAGGGGACAAGAATCAAATCTGTCAAGGAGTGCTGGTTTTCACTGGGTTGATCCTTTTTTTTTTTTTTTGTCTCCCTTTCATGCAATATTCCAGTCTATAAGCAATCAGGGTTTGGGTGGGATTTTGTTTTTATTTTGGGGATTTTTTTTTGCTTTGGTTTGGGGTTTTTTGTTTGTTTGTATTTTTTTAAACTGCTAAATATATATTTAGCAAAAAGAAAGAAGGAAAACAAACCAAATATCTACTATGGCTGTCCAGAAACTCAGCTTTATTACAAATTAACCTAAATACTACAATGTGTAATTATTTTCTTCAGCGATGTAAAGCAAAAGGGTGTATGTAATGCATGGGTAGGCAGTATTAACAGTCAACAGAAAATCCTTTACTGTTAGTGTGTTACAGGTATGCATGTGCAGCAAAGAAGAATGACAGAACTACTAAAAGGGAGAGTTTTGAATACTGTTTCTATAAATCATATGTGAATAAATGTAAGAATAATGTTTAATTGAAGCCAAATACATATAATTTTTTATATATTTCAGATATAGCTGTTGCGCATGCCAAAGGAGTTGAGTTAGGAAGAAGTGTATTAAATGTTTTCTCTCTTAAAGCAAAAAATTTATTTATGTTGTTCTAACCCTGTATCATAGAAGATAAAGTTTATAGAAATAGACAGTTCATCCTTTTGGTAACTTCTGTGGGAGGACTGACACCAAAAAGATTTCCATCATTGAAGTGGAGCTTTTTTTTTGTACACAATTCATAACTTCACTGGACAAACAGGAACAAAAATCTGGGAAACACAAATATTTAAGACTGATGAACTACCCAGAAAAAAGAATGCATAAAATCTAAACATCTTTGACAATGGAACAAGATACGTGCAAATCTACAGGGATTTAACAATAATTCTACAGAAACCCAAGGATCTACAGATGTCCAATACCCTTGTATTCCTCCCTTCTAAGTACATTGATTTTGCTCTCTATTAACAAAGCAGTTCCTGAATGAAACATTTTTCAAGTCATACTGGTCCTTCTTTTGGCTGCACCAGTCTTTCCACATGAAAATGAGGAGATTTGCTATTCTTCCCACTAGGATGTATATGTCTCTTCTTTTGACTATTACTTGAGTACCCACTGTGTAATGTCTTAATTTACTCAGTGGTGATATTCCATGAAATGATAGTGAATAACTTCAGCACAGTAAGTTTTTGGACATTTTAAAAATACAAAAAATTGATATATAAAATCTAAGATATATTTTTATTCAACACATCTATGAAATGCAT